>NC_080173.1:13287666-13615166 GCF_950295315.1 Erinaceus europaeus
CACCCGATTCCCTGCCTCTCCCTTTCTATCACCCCTTTCTTCTCAATTTCTGGCTGTCTCTATCCAGTAAATAAAATTAAGATAGTAAAAATAAAATTTAAAAAGGAAGAAAAATTTCAAAAAAGATTTATTTTATTTATTACACATGAGAAAGTTTCACATAAGAATGAGAGACCATTGCATTCCAGTACTGGGAATCGAACCAGAAGCCTCAGACACACAAGTTTAATGCTTTACCAGTCACGTCTGTCACAAGTTCACCTCTTTCTTTTGACTCTTCTGTACCCCCATGGCTACTAGAAACTAAAAACCTCTTATGGGATTTGGTGATTTTAGTCTGTCAGACAGCAGGGCTCTAGCTATTCAGAGAGAAGTAGGTCCCTTCTTTCTCCAGAAGGTGGCAGTCCCTTCCTGTATTTAATGCCTCCATTTTGGAAGTGTCATAGCCAATGTACTATGCCAATTATTGAAGCCAAATAAGAATAGGGCCCACTCAGCCCTGCAGTGTAGTCAGCCTTTTTTTTTTTGCAAAGGAGGCTTCAAACAAATCCACAGGAAGTCAGGACGCAAAGCGTCATTCTTTTCAATGGAAGAATCAATATGCCTGTGATAGACCGCTGTGCTGTGGAAGGCACAGTGCCACACTATCAGCAGATTCTCTGGCTTCAAGGAGGTTGTGGACCCACTAGGGAGCTGGACGTGGGGTGGATACAGTGGTCCAGTCCAAGTCCACCTTCAGGTCCCAGGCTGTCCTTCCTCTAGCTGCCAGACATTGGCTGCAGATGGCTCCCAGCTGTGACCCTCTCCAGGGATGGTCCTTGGTTGGAGAAAATGCCTCTCCCTTCTAATGACTGTCACAAGGGGAACAGAATGCTGACCCTCTCCCTCCATGTAGGGTATCTGGGAAGGGCCAGGTTAGCTCTAGAGCCCCTTGTTGGTTGCCGCTGGTAACCTCTTCCTCTGCCCACCCCTTCCTGCCTGCCCTGCTCCTGCACAGTGGTGCTCCTTGGCTCACTCCCTACTGCGGATCTCTAAGGCCTCAAGTCCATTCCCCAGGGAATCTGACCTCTAACAGTCTGTGCAGGACACAGTCTATGAACACACTCAGCTGGACTCTAGAGCTGGGTCATCTGCCCTGCAGAGGACAAGGAAGAGGCCTGTCACGAGTGTTAGGTGGACTATTCTGGCTCTTGGTCTTGCTGTAGTGATGTGGCTGGTGAAACTTTCCTTGGGGACTTGGGAAGTGACTGTATGGTCAAGCACAAGCCTTGCATATATGTGGCTCTGGGTTTGATCTCTAGTGCGCACACACACACACACACACACACACACACACACACACACACACACACACACCTCCCTGGGGACTGGGAGATAGTTCACCTGATAGAACATGTACCTTACCATGAATGAGTTACTAGGTTTGAGCCTCAGCACTCCATGGGAATTCGACTTCCAGCATTGCATGTGCTAAAGTGATGCTCTGGTTCTCTCTCTCTCTCTCTCTCTCTTTCTCCTTCCTCCACTTCCTTTTATTGTGTACTGTGTATGCCAGGTTTATAGGGTTATTGCTAGGGTTTGGTGCCTTCACCACTTGCTATATTTTGATTCTTTTTCAAGTCTTAAAACTTTTTATTTGTATATTAAAAAATTGTGCATTCTGTGGTCCAGGGGATGGCTTAGTGGATAAGGCATTGGACTCTCAAGCATGAGGTACTGAGTTCAGTCCCCAGCAACACATGTACCAAAGTGCTGTCTGGTTCTTTCTCTCCTGTCTTTCTTGTTAATAAATAAATAAATAAATAGATAAATAAAACTTTTTTTTCAAATTGTGCATTCCAATAATTAAAATCATTGAACAACAACAAAGAGGCTCTCTGACTAAACTACACATTAACATTTATTTTCCCTTTTGTTGCCCTTGTTGTTTTATTGTTATTGTAGCTATTGTTGTTGTTGATGTCATCATTTTTAGATAGGACAGAGAGAAATGGAGAGAAGAGGGGAGGACAGAGATGGGGAGAGAAAGATAGACACCTGCAGACCTGCTTCACTGCCTGTGAAGTGACCTCCTGCAGGTGGGGAGCCGGGGGTCTAACCGGGATCCTTACCTTGGTCCTTGCACTTTGCACCACGTGCACTTAACCCGCTGTGCTACCGCCCGACCCCCGACTAAAGTGCATTTTACAGCCTGCAGGCCACCTTAAACCAACTTGGTTTCGACTCTAGATTTCACTGTCTCCCACTCAGCTTCCTCCTTCACCAACCTGCGAGTTCTTGTCCTTCCCTTCCAGCCAGGCAATGGGAAAGGCAGGCCCTGCCTTCGCTGTCAGTGTGAAAAAGGGGCAGCACAGTCATTAAACTTGATGCAATCCTTTTGCGTCTCACAAAGTTAAACAGCTCAAAGAAGTAAAATAAGAAGGCAATGCTTGTAGAAGGTACAGTGCATATTGACGACGCCTTCTCACTATGATTCGCTGGCTTGCTTCTGTTCAGTCGTTTCTTTTGAAGGCAGTGGATTTTTCTCTTGAGTTTCTGTCTTGTTCAGTTTCGACTTATCAAATTTCTCAACCTCAGCCATATTGGGTTTGTCAGGTATGGTTGTAAATGAGAACGGAGTGAAGAGGATCTATGCTAGGGCAGCCGCGAGTGTTTTTGTTTATTTGTTTGATAGAGACAGAAAGAGAAGGGGTCAGGTGGTAGCGCAACGGGTTAAGCACACATGGCGCAAAGCACAAGGACTGGCGTAAGGATCCTGGTTTGAGACCCCCTCCGCCCCCCTGGCCCCCCCACCTGCAGGGGAGTCACTTCACAGGCGGTGAAGCAGGTCTGCAGGTGTCCATCTTTCTCTCCCCCTCTCTGTCTTCCCCTCCTCTCTCCATTTCTCTCTGTCCTATCTAACAACAACGACATCAACAACAACAATAATAATTACAACCACAACAACAGTAAAACAACAAGGGCAACAAAAGGGAAAAAAATAGCCTCTACGAGCAGTGGATTTGTGGTGCAGGCACCAAGCCCCAGCAATAACCCTGGTGGCAAAAGAGAGAAAGAGAGAGAGAAGAGACACTAGCAACACTCCATTGCTGATGAAACTCCCCCCTGCAGGTGCTCCCATGTAGCAGCCTGGGACTCAACTCTGAGCCTTTTTTTTTTTTTTTTTTAAGATTTTATTAATTAGTTGAGGGAGATAGGAAGAGACGGAGAGCACCAGTCTGGTACATGCACTGTCAGCGACTGAACTCAGGACCTCATGCTTGAGAGTCTATGCATTGTCCACTGTGCCACCTCCTGGACCTCGAACCCTAGGTCTTTTTTTTTTTTATTTTACTTTATTTGAGAGAGATGCAGAGAGAAAGAGAGAGAGAAACAGCAGAGCACTGCTCAGCTCTGGCTTATGGTGGTGTGGGGGATTGAACCTGGGATTTAGGAGCCTCAGGCATGAGAATCTGTTTGCATAACCATTATGCTGTCTCCCCCCCCCCAACCCTAGGTCTTTATGCTTGGTGATGTATGTACACTGCTGACTGAGCCATCTGCCCCCCCCCCCCCGTCTCATTAATAAACAGATCTAGGGCCAAGTGGTGGCACATCTGGTTGAGTACACGTTACAACGCACAAGGACCCAGGTTCGCCCCTAGGCCCCATCTGCAGGGGAAAAGCTTCACAAGTATTTTAGCAGTGCTGTGGGTATCTCTTTTTCTCTCTCTTTTAAATATATTTATTTATTTATTATTGGATAGAGAGAGAAATTGAGAGAGAAGGGGGAGATAGAGAGGGAGTGAGACAGAGACACCTGCAGCCCTGCTCTTCCACTAGCGAAGCTTTCCCCCGCAGGTGGGGACCAGGGGTTGAACCTGGGTCCTTGCGCACTGTAATCTGTGCACTTAGCCAGATGGGCCACCACCTGGCCTCTCTCTCTCCATCTGTATCTTCCCCTTCCCTCTCCATTTTTCTGTCCATACCCAACAAGTAATAAAATCAAATAAATAAGTAAATCTTTAAAAATAATAAATAAAATTAAATAAATAAATAAAAAATAAATCTTTAAAAATAAATAAGTGAGGCTGGGGGGGCAGCAAATGACTTTTATGACTGAGACTCTGAGGCCTCAAGTTCTATCCCCAGCATCACAAGCCACAGCTGAGCAGTACTGTGGTAGAAAAAAAAATAATAAAACAATAAACAAATTCAACTGGTGACGTGCTGAACCATCTGAAGAAGAGAGAAGCTGTATCCGGCAGGTGCCACAGGAGTCTGGGTCTGAGGCTGCTGGCTAAGGCCAGTGTGTTTCCAGAGTGCCCGCCAGGAGGTGGGCGCTGATGCACTCTTGGCAGCTGGGAGGAACGAGCCAGAGCTGCAGTCCCCAGCGGCAGGACTGCTGACAGCTGCTCCCTCTGCAGACGCTGCTTGAAGTGGGAAGGAGGCTCTCCCTTGAGGCCCACATTGTGGTGGGTAGGAGAAGCTCCTCCATCCCCAGGGTTCTGGCCTTGGAGCTTGCTGAGATGGAGTGAGGCTTCTGTTGCAGACCCGTCACCCCCGCCGTCTCTCTTCTGCACAACCCTGCTTCCCCTAGTCCTCATCTAAAGCTGCTCTGAGATTCTCCCCAGTGAGCCTTCTCCATCTTGGTCCCTGTCCTCCCCCACTAGTGTGTGATGATCAGCTAAGGCTGAAAAGGGGAATACATTAGGCAGAGTAAGTAGCTGACTGCCAGCTGGGTGACAGATCTCATTCCTTTTTGTCTGCTTTCTTTTTTTTTTCTTTTCTTTTCTTTCTCTTCCTCCTCCTTCTCCTTGTCCTCCTCCTTTTTTTTTTTTTTCTTAATACCAGAGCACTGCTTGTCTCTGGCATAGGGTGATGCTGGGGAATGAACCTGGGACCTTAGAGTCTCAGGCATGAAAGTCTATTGTAAACCACTATGCTATACCCCTCTCCCACTTTAAATATTTTATTTTATTTTTTGATAGAGACAGAAATTGAGAAGGAAGGAGGAAGTAGAGAGGGACAAAGAGAGAGACATCTGCAGCACTTAAGAAGCTTCCCCCCCAAAAAAATGAAGACTGGGGGGCTTGAACCTGGGCCTTTTTTTTTTTAAGATTTTTTTTTTTTCTTACCAGAACACTGCTCAGCTCTGGCTTATGGTGGTGCGTTGGGAACCTCAGACATGAGAGTCTCTTTGCATAACCATTATGCTATCTACCCCCGCCCTGAACCTGGGTCTTTGCACACTATATAACATGTGTGCTCAACATGGCGTGTCACTACCTGCCCCCTCCTTTTTTTAAGATTAATATTTAGTGGTGGGACCAGGCAGTGGTGCACCGGGATGAACACACATAGTATGAAGCACAAGGACCTGCACCAGGGTCCCAGTTCGAGCCCCCAGCTCCCCACCTGCAGGGGTGATGTCTCACAAGCGGGAAAGCAGGTCTGCAGATGTCTATCTTTCTCTCCTTCAGTACCTCCCCCTCCCTACTCAATTTCTCTCTGTCCTATCCAATAAAATGAAAAACATTGGCCACCAGGAGTAGAGGATTCAGAGTGCCAGCACCAAGCCCCAGTGGTAACCCTGGAGGCAATAAATAAATAAATATAAAAAATCGATTTACAAATAAAATAGAGATTAATATTTATTGAGAGGGAGAGAGAAAGAGACCTTGATGGCATACAGGAGCTGAGCGCCTGTGTTGGCTGAGTCACACGTCCCTCAGCCCCCTGGGAAGACAAATAGGAGGCAAAATGAAAGGCATCGTGGAGGACATGTCCCTCCCAGATCATGGGAGAGGGTGTCTTTCCTTTTTTTTAAAATTTATTTATTTATTCCTTTTTGTTGCCCTTGTGGTTTTATTGTTGTAGTTATTATTGTTGTTGTTGTTGGATAGGACAGAGAGAAATGGAGAGAGGAGGGGAAGACAGAGAGGGGAGAGAAACAGAGACACCTGCAGACCTGCTTCACCGCCTGTGAAGCGACTCCCCTGTAGGTGGGGAGCTGGGGACTCGAACCGGGATCCTTACTCTGATCCTTGTGCTTTGTGCCACACCATGTGTGCTTAACCCGCTGCGCTATTGCCCGACTCCCAGAGTGTCTTTTCTGTGGTGGTGGCAGGAGGGTGCCAGCAGGATGTGTCCTCATGCACCACCACATGGACCACACTCTCTCTCTCATAAATAAGTAACATGAACTTGGAGCAGCAGTTTGGAGCCTCAGCTGCACACAGACTCCCCCGGGAGCACCTCAACTCCCTAGGCCTCACTCCAGAACTTTACTGTCGGCAGCTGTGGGATGTGGTGCAGCTGTTGGAATCTTTCAGAACTCCCAGGTGGCCTCTGGATGCAGCCAGCAGTGATAACACTGGTTTGAAGTGTGAGGTTAAAGTAAAGGCTGCTGTCATCAAACTCTGATGAACACTCTGGGGGTTGGAGGTCAAGGCTTGTGACCTGCCCACCCTCATCTCTGGGCTATGGTGAGGAATATGAATCCCTCTTATTGTGATGTTAGGACCTTCTTCTCACCAGAGCACTGGTCAGCTCTGGCAGATGGTGGTGTGGGGGATTGAACCTGGGACTTCAGAGTCTCAGGCATGAGAGTCTCTTTGCATAACCATTGTGCTATCTACCCCGGCCCCTTGTCATTTTCTTCCACGTGACCAGGAGGCCCATGATTACCTTACCCTTATCAGTTCCCTCAAGAGGGAATGGGTCCCTACATATTCCATATTGAATACACTGTCCTGTCTAAGTTCCATGTGCCTAGGAGCATTTTCCAGAAAGAAGAGAGTTTTGCTGTGGCTTATCCAGTCTGCCCTTCTCCTGTGGTGCCAGTTATAGCAACTGGCCACCAGGAGGCGCAGTGCCATCATAGTCCCACGAAGGACAGAAGGCCTTTTCTGGAAGTAGGGACTCAGGACAGGACAGGTCCCTTTAGCCCCTAATGGCAGGCTCAAGGCCAAGCCTGCGTAGGTTTCTGGTCAGCCTAGAGAACGCTGTGACAGGTTAAAGATGGGAAGATGATTTCAGTGGTCCTGGGAGGGGGCATTGGGATGCATTGGATCGACCTTCCTGTGGTGCATCCCGTGAGTACCCATTCATTGGGGAAACTGACGATCCTTCCTAGCCGACTGAATCCACATGGATCCCAGTCACTTTCAAAGCCAGCAACAAGCAGCTCCTGACAGCTTTCAACCTGACCTGTTGACTGGCTACGGAAGAAGGGCAAACGCTAGAAGAAGAAGGGAGGGGGCATGGTGAGCTCTGGGGGTCTGCGGGGCTGCAGAGAACAGAGGGGTACTGGGAAGGGGGAACCTACAGTGAGGAAGGAGAATGTATAGAGTTGGTGGGTGTGAGGTCTGGACCAGAGTCACTGGTGTCAGGCTGTAGGGGACCCTGTCCCCCCACCCCCGATCACGGGAGAGGGTGTCTTTTTTTTTTTTTTTTTAAGATTTTATTTATTAATGAGAATGATAGAAGAACCAGACATCACTCTGGCACATGTGCTGCTGGGGATTGAACTCAGAACCTCATGCTTGAGAGCCCAAAGCTTTATCACTGCGCCACCTCCCGGACCACTTTTCTGTGGTGGTGGCAGGAGGGTGCCAGCAGGATGTGGGTTCTGGGACCCCAAGGAGCCCAAGGTAAGCCACAGTGGACACCGCCAAGCAGCAAACACTATTGGGACAGGTGGTGGTGGAGGCGTGATCTGGGGTGCAGGAGTGATGGGGTGAGGGAACCGGGGTAGAGAAGGGCGATGACAGGAAGGCTGGACTCTGGGGACATTCTGTTCATTTGAGGCGGGTGGAGGAGCAGGAGATGTGATGGAGATGGAGGGCCCGAGGTCTTGGGTTGAGCCCAGGGGAAAGAGGTACACCTACAGGGTTACACCTTGGCTCCACACAAGACAGAGCAAACGATCTCAGCATTCCCTCTCCTGACTGGTGGTCTGTTGCTGACTCTCTTGGCTTCAGCAGACTGACTTTGAGACACTGACAACCAGCAGGAGAGCCATGAAGACATGGACCTGCCACTCAAGAGAACTGAGGCCTTGGGGTGGCCTCTCAGTCTCACTACCAAGTTCCGTGCAGGTCACAACCACTCTGTTTCCTTTCCTTTTTTTTTTTTAAATATATTTTTTATATTTATTCCCTTTTGTTGCCCTTGTTGTTTTATTGTTGTAGTTATTATTGTTGTTGGATAGGACAGAGAGAAATGGAGAGAAGGAGGGGAAGACAGAGAGGAGGAGAGAAAGATAGACACCTGCAGACCTGCTTCACCGCCTGTGAAGCGACTCCCCTGCAGGTGGGGAGCCGGGGTTCGAACCGGGATCCTTATGCCGGTCCTTGTGCTTTAAGCCACCTGCGCTTAGCCCGCTGCGCTACAGCCCGACTCCCACTCTGTTTCCTTTTCTTTCTTTCTTATTACCACCAGGCTTGTTGCTAGGGCTTGATGCCTGTACAATGAGCCCATTATTCCTGGTAGACATCTACCCCCTCCCCCCCGTTTCCTTTTATTTAATAGAACAGAAACTGAGAGGGAAGGAGACATAGAGAGGGAGACAGAGACACTTGCAGCCCTGCTTCACTGCTCATGAAGTGTCCTCCCTGCAGTTGGGGACCCAGGGCTTGAGCCTGGGTCCTTGTGCATGGTAACACATGCACTCAGTTGGGTATGCCACCACTAGGCCCCTCTGGTTGTTTTTTCCATTTTTTTAAAAAATATATTTTATTTTTTAATTTTTAAAAATATTTATTTCCTTTTGTTGCCCTTGTTATTTTATTGTTGTTGGTACTGATGTCATTGTTGTTGGATAGGACAGAGAGAAATGGAAAGAGGAGGGGAAGACAGAGAGAGGAGAGAAAGACAGACACCTGCAGACCTGCTTCACCGCTTGTGAAGTGACTCCCCTGCAGGTGGGGAGCTGGGGGGGGCTCGAACTGGGATCCTTACGCCAGTCCTTGAGCCTTGCACCATGTACACTTAACCCGCTGCGCTACCGCCCGACTCCCTTAATTTTTATTTTATTAGAGACCGAGAGAAATCAAGAGGGGAAGGGGAGATAGAGAGGGAGAGAGACAGAGAGACACCTACAGTCCTGCTTCACCACTTGTGAAGCTTTTCCCCAGTAGGTGGGGACCAGGGGCTTGAACCTGGGTCCTTACGCACTGTAATGTGTGTGCTTAACCAGGTGCACCACCACCTGGCCCGTCTGTTTTCCTTTATCTATAAAGTAGGGTCACATTCACTGGGCAAGGCTAGCATGTGGATTAAAGTAGACCCTTTCCCAGGGCTGGAAGTTCAGCCAGCACTCTCAAGGGAAACACTCTGGTCTGCCAGAATGGGGTTTCTGGGGGTGGGGGGCTTGTCTAAATCTCCAGGGTATGCGGGGAAGTGCCCTTGCCAGTCAGTTGGCCAGAGAGCTGGATCCAAGATTCAGTCCAGGCTCCTCCCCAAACCGTGGGGTCTCAGTGGGTCCCTACATTCCCCTCCACTTTCCACTCAGCTGCCTGAGCCCTGCTGGCTTTGTCCTGCATGGGGTCACGTGGATGAGGACAGCGGATTAGAGCTCTGAGAACATCACATGCTGCTCAGTGACACCTGCTCCAGCAGCACACAGTCAGGAGTCCTGATTGTCCTGCTTTCTGAGCCCGTGGATGGTCCTGGGGTGACTGGCCCCTACTTCCCATCCTGGTAAGTGGGGCCATGCTCCATTCCCCTACTCCCAACTGCTGCCCTCAGCCTCCAGGAACAGGTGTGGGCTGCATGGGGCTTCAAGTCATGGGGAGTGAGGTAACAGGAAAGGAGAGACAAGCAAGCAGACCACAGCCTGTCTGAGGGGGCTTCAGCGTGTAAGAGCTGTAAATCTGAGGGACTGGGTAGTGGGTAGACCAGTAAAGTGCACGGGTTACCATGCACAAAGACGCAGGCTCAAGCCCCTGGCCCCCACCTGCAGGTGTCTTCCCCTTCTACCCCCCACTCCAAGCAAGTAGACGAACCATCCCACACACCCATGGTTAGAAAGGGCTGTTCCCTTCCTTCTTGCCTTGATCAGCCATAGCGTTGGGGTGCTCCAGGCCACATCGACCCTATCTACACTACCCCCAACCCCCACACACACACACACTCTCTCTCTCTCTTTCTGGGGTTGAGATGCCCTTGAGGGCAGTGAAGCCGGAAGACAAGAGGTCTAGAAGGACAGCTCTGAATGTACTTGAGATGAGGGGACAGTGGGAAGAGCTTGACAGCCTCCAAGGCTGCCCTGGGGCCAGGCAGCACCTACAAGTGAGGCAAGAGGGCCCCTCACTCTAGTCTGTCCCTCTGGAGGTGAGGACTGGACCCCATGACCCTCTCCAACAGGTGTTGGGAGTCCCTCTGGGCTGCAGGAACCACTGCTGAAGCTGAGGTGCCAGGGGCCAGGATGTCCACACAGGGCAGCCACCACTTGAAGCCTGTGACCCTGTGCCTGGCCCCCCAGTCTGTGGTGTCTCCAAGCTGTCAGCGACGCCACACACTTCCTGCCAGTGAGTTTCGCTGCCTCACACCAGAGGATGCTGTGGGCGTGTTTGAGATTGAACGGGAAGGTACGCACACAGGCTGGGCCACCTCCTGCTCCCTGGGGGGACGTCATCCTGTGGGCTGGGTCCCTCAAGTGTCACTGTGTGTGTGCTCATGTTCAGGAGAGGGGGACAGCAGCCCTAGGTCCCTCGCTTCCCCGTGGGGGAGCATTAGGGTGGCCTAGCAGACTCTCGGTGTGAAGTGGCTAGTGGATGTGTGATGAGGTGACCACTCAGCGGCCTTCCCATACCTCCCACTCCAGCCTTCATTTCCGTTTCGGGTGTCTGTCCCCTGTACCTGGATGACATCCGCCACTTCCTAACTCTGTGTCCAGAGCTGTCCCTGGGCTGGTTTGAGGAGGGCCGGCTGGTGGCTTTCATCATTGGCTCATTGTGGGATGAAGAGAGACTCACTCAGGTGAGGGCCTGAGCCCCTTGGAGGCCCTGCTGCCCCCCAACCCCTCCTGTCCTCAGGGGTCAGCCAGAGCTAGTGAGGCGAGCAGGGGTCCAAAGCCTTCCTCAGGCAAGATCACCTAGTCCTCGGGGGTCTCAAACACCTTCAGGAAGGGTCCCCCATAGGGCTGGGGTAGTGACCCCCAATTTGGGAGCCTCTTTGAGTGGAAGGGGACCCCTGTTCTTGGCCCAAGTGAGGGTGGCATAGGGGAGGACAGGTGTCCACCAGGTGACCTGCCCCCCCCAACCCCCAGGAGTCACTGACGTTGCACCGGCCCGGAGGCCACACGGCCCACCTGCACGTGCTGGCTGTGCACCGTGCCTCCCGGCAGCAGGGCAAGGGCCCTGTGCTGCTGTGGCGCTACCTGCACCACCTGGGCAGCCAGCCCACCGTGCGCCGTGCTGCGCTCATGTGCGAGGAGGCGCTGGTGCCCTTCTACCAGAGATGCGGCTTCCTCTCCGTGGGCCCGTGTGCTGTGGCTGTGGGCCCACTGACCTTCACAGAGCTCCAGTGCTCCCTGCGGGACCAGGCCTCCCGGCGCAGGAACAGCGGCTGCTGAACCCACGAACCCGAACCTGGGCTGGAGGGACCTGCGGCACTGAGGCTGGGGCTGAGACACACCTTTTTTGTGCTACACTGAGCCAGAGAGGGGATGGGTCCCAGGTGTCTGCCCCTGCCTCAGCTACTTCATTCTTGGGGGCCAAACGGAGAGGGAGGTGGAGAAGTGGGGGTGCTCAGGGGCCACCTCCCCACTGTTTTGGCCACCTTGAGCTCAGCTGTGGACACCCTGCACCCTCAACATACAAAGGGGTTCTGCCTATCAGGGGTGGGATGAAGCGCTGGGGGTAAGGTGGACGGCAGTGAAGGGATCTGAGTCCTAGCTGGAGAGAAAACCAGTGCTGAGCTTCCTACTCCCAACTGGGAGCCCTTCACTGCCCTACCAGCAGGTGGGGCGGGGACATCAAAGGGCTAAGCATTTAACCTGTTCCTTTCCGGGTCCCTTCTTGAAACTCCTACACCTGTTTTCAACCAACCCGTCCCCCTCAGAGGTTCTACGGGATCCCCCTGCTCTCCCCACTCAAAACTGAGCCCCCACCCCTCCCCCAAATAAAGTTCCAGCTTTCATTTACCTGAGGCTTTGGGTGAAAATATGCTTCTATAAAGAACATCATTTAATACATTTGGGACATCATCCATAGCTTAAAAAAAAAAAAAAAAAAGAACCATAATATAAACCAGTTTAAAAAAAAAAAAAAGCACCTAGACCTCACTGAGCCTTGGCCGACCCCTGGGTGGCCCCACCCATACCTGACCAAGAGTGAGGCTGAGGTGGTGGGCCAGCGCCATTAGAGCCTGCCCCCCACCCTGGGGAGAACACTCACAGGAGGCGAGCACATCCAGTTTGCTGAGAACAAGCCAAGGCTCTAGGCCCTCAGCTGAGCTTCTTTCTTTTTTTCTTTTTCTTTTTTTCTCTCTCTCCCCCTTCTCTCTTTCTAGAGACAAAAAGTAAAAGGGACCACAGGACTAAAGTTCCCTTCAATGCCGTGGGCACCAGGTTTGAACCCGAGTCTCGCACATGGCAAAGCAGCACACTACCCAAGTGAGCTATTTCCCCAGTCCTGAGCTGTTTCCTTGGTGCCTTTTCTGCCACTGGCCATGGCCAAAGCCTCTTCTACCAGGCCACTGTTAAAGGCAAGGTCCTTAGGACTGAATGGGGACAATAGAAAGGGGGGCCGGGGTGGGCACCCCCATAGCCTCACAGTGATGACAGGGAAAAGAGGTGGCAGAAGGCTGGGGACACCAGGGAGGAAGAAATTCACCCCCAGGAAGTGATCTTGCTAGTGGGGAACAGGGCGGAAGCCAGGTCTGGACTTGTTGTGCAGGAAGTCCTCAGAGAGTCCCCAAGTCTGTCCAGAGACTGGACATTCCCCAGAAACCATTTCCATGATCATCCTCTCAAAGTTGGGGGGGGGGGAGCCTGGCCCCCAGGGTGCCCCTGGAGCATGGTGTGGGGCACCTTGTCTATCCCAGGAACAGTGTGGGGGTAGGCCCACCCTTCCCAGTGGGGACCGGTCAGTGTAGCACCTGGTCCAGTTCATACTTCTCACAGAAGCGGTTGGTGAAGGGGAAGCAGGTCAGGTATTCGATCCAGGGCCAGTTGATGGGGTAGACATACAGCCAGATGACCAGGGAGGCAAAGAGGCCGGCAAAGACCAGCAGGGACACCAGGATGAGGGCACGCTTTCGGTACTTGTCACTTGTGCCAAAGGTGATGTAGGGCAGGAAGGCAAAGGCCAGCAGCAGGCCGCTGAGGAAGCCGAAGATGTGGGCGATGTTATCGATCCAGGGCAGGAGGCCACAGACAAACAGGAAGAGCACGATGGCCGACAGGTTCAGGAAGGCCTTCCAGGGCCGCTCTAGCAACTGCCAGCTTTGGAACAGCTCCACGAAGAGGCAGGCCAGGAGGCCAAACTGTGACCCAGCAGGGCCCACCTGTGGGGTGGGCAGGGGCAGGGAGAAGATGGGTCCCGTTCAGGGGCCAGGTGGACACAAGTCTGGCCAGAGCTCTGGGACTGGGGTCATCCTGTGTGTCCCTCCTGGGGATGGGGACCCTAAAGTGGGGCTAGTTCTACCCATCTTTCCTGCTGACTCCAGACACACACTAGATGCTGGTGCAATGACAGGACAGACAAGCCTGCCCCAGCAACAGAGTAGGGAGGGGATAGGGGTCAGATCCCAAAGTGCTCTGGTGAGACCAAGACAGCTGTTTCTACGGGCCAAGTCTGGTTGTACACTGGTGACTTCATACTGGCCAGCTTATAGGTATGCTCCAGGCAGTGGTCAAGAGCTAAGTGGAGTAGTCCAGGAGGTGGCACAGTGGATAAAGCACAGTGGATAAAGCACTGTATTCTCAAGCATGAGGTCCTGAGTTCGATCCCTGGCAGCACATGTACCAGAGTGATGTGTGGTTCTTTCTCTCTCTCCTTTCTCATTAATATATATATATATTTAAAGAGCTAGGTGGAGGACCCACAGGCCCCTCTGGAGATGACAACTGAGCGCAAATCATCACTCAGAATCATCACTGCTCCCCTCATGCCTGGGGATTAAGAGATTGGCCAACAAATCCTTGACTGAGCCTCTGAGCTGCCCTGGGAGGGGCAGTGTAGCTACATATCCTCTGGCTGGCCCTTTACTATCCCCTATTCCCCCCGTCCTCCAGCCCCCAAGCCTATTTCTACCTCTGCCCGGTAGGGGAGAAAGATGGCGCTGGCCAGGTTGCCGGTGATGCCACTGAGGATGAAGACGATGGAGATGCGGTGCCAGCCGGCCAGCTTCTCCAGATCACGCAGGATGGTCATTTGGAAGATCACAGACACCAGGCAGTGCACCACGCTGGGACGGGAGACACTGGGTGTCGGCTGCCACCTAGGCAGCCAGGGCCGGTGGCTGGCGGTGAGCCTGGACCACGGGGACAGCCCTTTCTCAGGAGCCCGGGGAAGGGGACTGGCCACTGTAGGCAGCTCTTACCCTGCGTGGAGGAAGAGAGAGAGCCAGAGCCTGTAGAACTGGTCTGGGACCTCAGGGTTCAGGAAGGGCAGCAGGCCACACACCTTGTCCAAGCAGTGCACCTGGGGGCGAGAGCAGGACAGTCAGCACCTAGGACCTGCCTGCCATATGGGGGAGGGGAGCAGAGCCAGACCCCTGCCACAGGGGGCAATGCACCTGGCCTGCTGCCAGGTCCTGCTCACCTGGGAACAGAGAGTGGCATCTTCATGGAAGTAGCCGTGCATGAACTCACAGTATTCCCGAGTGGTGATCTCGCAGCTGGGGGAGGGAGGGATGGGGAGGTACGTCTGAGTACAGAGCCCAGTTTGTGGCCCCAGCAGTTATCACTGGCAGGAGGGGGGTGGCCTCTGCTCACGGGGTGAAGCTAGGTGGTGGTGAACTCACCTGCCCTTGGTACCAATACAGCAGGGGCGGCCCCGGATCTGACAGTCCATGTGCAGGAAGCCAGTGTGGTTGCTTCTTGCCTGCTCCGTGCAGATCTGATGGGAGGGAGTCAGTGGGATGGAGTGGTGGGCTTACAGCACCCTCTCCCTGCCTTGCCCAGACCACCCATCACACACTCACTGGCCATTTGGTGATGTCATCAGGCCAGATATGGGCACCGCTGGAGGCCGGCTCCTCACAGGTTCTGCAGGAGGTCAGAGGGAGCAAGTCAGGGGCTGCAGCCGCCACCTGCCACCTTCCTGGCAGGAGGTGCAGAGGTGATTCTGGCAGAGGTCTTCCTGGAACTGTACCTGGGGTCTTGGTGACACACGGCCCCTGAGATCCGCTTCTGGCCTAGATCTGACTTGTCCATGGGTGGCCCTGTATCATCCTGCCACTTGACAAAAGTGGCCAAAGTCTCCTGGAGGACAGAAGAGGGCTGGTCATGGCTACTAGAACAAGGTCACCCCACTGGAATAGGCAGGGGACACACCAGAACAGAGGTTCTCCCCTTGCTCCCCAGGGCTCAGGCTTAGCTCCCAGCCCCTCCCTCCCCGGGGGAACACCAGACGTGAGGTGTCCTGTTTCAAGGGCTGGAGAGCACTGGGTGGGCTCCCTGACCAGGCAGAGTGGGCTGGCAGGGCAGAGGCTGGGCCCACCGAGCAGTCCTTGTGCAGAGTCTGGATGCAGCCGGAGTGGTCGTTCTGCACGCAACAGCCCGAGTCCCGCTCCAGGTCCCGTTCCCGCTGCACCAGCTGCTCAATCTGCTGGTCCTTCCGAATGCAGGGAGAAAACTTGGCTCCCAAGTGGATCAGGTCAATCTGGGGAGGACAGCGACAGTGGCAGGGGGACTGAGATCGGGCCCAGACTGCCTGCTCTCCTGAGGGGTCTCCTCAGAAGAGCAGAGGCTCAGGGCAAGCTGAGTGCCTGCCCAGCTTGGGGGCAGGACCCAAGGGATCACTGTTGAGACACTGCCCTGCCTGAATGTCTCACCGAGCTGGGGCCAATCCAGAAGTTTTCCTGTTGGATGTACTTGACGCTCTCATATACACCTTTATTCCTGAGTACCTGGTGCACATGTGGAAGGGGGTTAGGGCACCAGGTGTTTAAGGGAAAACCATGCTGAGCCCAGAGCTCCCTCCCGCTTGGCGCCAGGTGTGGCTGTGGTGCTGAAGCCTTGCAGGGGAGGCTGGACCTGTCAGGGGTCTGGGCCAGGACTCTTGTCCGCGCACTCACTAGCTGGGTGGTGACATGCTGGGCAAAGCCCAAGGGAGCGATGCCGTACGTGCAGATCACCAGCAGTGTGATGAGGATGTGGACGAAGGTCAGCCAGTAGGTGAAGTAGGGCCTGTGGACAGGGGCTTCTCGTCAGCAGAGCTGAGCTCAACATCTGGGCCTGCAGCCAGGCCCTCCCCCAGCTTAAAACCTCTCACTGGCTCCCTCCTCACCTCCTCTCACTGGCTGCAAGGCCTTATGGTGCCCACCTACCTCCTGACTTCCTTCTTCCTGGAATAACACCCCCCCCGCCCTGTGGCCTCAGGACCTTTGCACAGAAAGCCTCCTTTGTCAGAGATGTTCTCTCCCATCTCTTCTCATTCAGAGAGCTTCTGCTCTTCCCTCCCCTCCGAGTGCTTTTTTCCACTGTCCTCCAGGCCCTCACCACTTGGGTTATGGCTTGTCTGACTGTGGGTTTGATGCTTATTGGGTCAACTGCATGCTCCCTCATCCTCTGAGGTCCCTGTGCTGGGCCTGTCCCATAGTCCCTTCTCACCACCCCCCATCCACCCTGCTCCATTCTTTTGGGGCTCTGTTCCAGGGTTCCTGGGATGCTCCAGTCGAGGACATAGGCCTGGGGAGTGAGGAGACTGAAGGAGCAGCAGAAGGCTCCTGAGGACTGTGCTTGGGGGATGGTAAACCTGTGGGGCGCCCAGTGTCCTACCGGTGGCTGTCGAAGCTCTCTAGCTGCCGCTGGACGGTGCTGCTGATGCTGCGGCGGTAGCTGCGGTTCAGCCAGTTGCCCACGACACCCAGGCCGTAGTGCCGCCGCTTCCGGTCAAAGGCAAAGTGTTTCACCTTGGAGGCGATGCGCTTGCCTCGCCTGGCCGCAGGGGCAGGGGCCCGGCTGGACTCCTTCCTAGTGGGGATGAGGGCTCTCAGCTGGACACCCCCAGACATTCCCCGCAACACACACACGCACACACACACCAGGAGGTGGGGCTTCCCAGACAGAACTTACAGCTGGATCTGCACCCCATCTGGGGAGACTGGGGAGGCTGAGCGAGGGATCCCCCGGAAGTAGCTGGCAGAAAGTGGGGGAGACTCAAACACATCATCAGGCATGGAGCTCATCTCTTCCTGGGGTGGAGGCGGAGTAGGGGACACAGGACAAGACAGAGAAGAGACAGTGAGGGGTCAGTGCCCCCAACCTGCCCCACTACACAATGGAGGCTGGGCTGAAGGACCAGGCAGATTTTCAGCAGCAAACCAGGGAAACATACTTGTTGGCCCTGGCAGGGGCTTTTTCGTCTGGCAGCCTGCCTTCTGTCCCCCATCCTTGCTCTGCCCAATAAGGGTGTTCCATAAGGTGACACTCCATCCCACCCACAGGTCTCTGACCCTCCCAGGAGTTCTAGGCAGAGCATGAACAAAGCCCAGTCCACCTCTTCCGGTTCCTGCCACCCCTGCCTAGCCCGAGGGCCCACACCCCATGCTTGCCTTACTAAAGAACGAGGAGTCGAATGTGTCTGCCCCGTCCACTGCGTCCTCCTCCAGGAAGCTGGGGTAGGCGAAGCTGCGCTTGACCGGATGGCACCTCTGTCCAGTGGCATCCAGCACCGAGCGTCCCTGTGCATGGGGAAGAGGCGTGAGCGTCACATGCAGTCCGGCACCCTGACTCCAAACAATGGCTGAGCCCACCCTCTGGGCTGGATGCCTGCCCCGGGCTCTGGTATCTGGGAACTGGGGGGACATAGGGCACCGGCTCCCTGTAGACTGAACTCATGGCCCTGGTTTGTTATTACCTTCTTCTCCCTGGTGACCACCTGCCTCTGCCTTAGGTAACTGTCTTCCTCCCCTCTCACTATCCACCCTGCCCCCAGTCCCAGCTTCTTGTATAGCCCATCAGGCCCTGCCCACCTGATGGAGCTCATCTCTCTGTAACCACAACTCACCTCAAACTGGGGCTTCCAAAGGCCACGCCCATCCTCACCCCAGGCCTTGGCACAGGTCAGCCCCCTTTGGAGCCTGCTTTCCCCTTCTTGCGTTTCCTTATTTATTTATTTTTCTGAGCTCAGCTCAAGTGTGTTCCTAGGTACCAGCCCCTCTTCCTGGGTCAGATGGCACAGCACCACTTGTCACCCCAAACGGTGATATGTGCCCTCATAAGAGCTGGGAGCTCCCCCAGGGCAGTGCCTTGGTCATCTGCCCTGCAGCCCTACACCCACAGGACAGGGGCTAGGCATGGCAGGTGAGTGGTGCCTGCATGGTGGGTGTCCTGTCTCCCCAGAGTCTGTGTATAGACGACCAGAGGCGGCTGTGGAGGGAATGGGCTAGAGGACACAGGACCCCTCACTGCCCAGGGTCCCAATACACCCACTGCCCTGGACAGGAGCCTGGATGAGGTTTTGGGGGGACCCTGTAGGGGTAGGGGGCTGGGGGAAAGTGGGGAGGCATCCTCACCTTGAGGAGGGCTGCAGCGGCTTGGAAGCTCATGTGAGCCACGGACATCCTCTTGCGGCGGGGCAGGTGGGAGTAGCCTGAGCGCACGCTGGTAAAGGAGGTGAGGGACAGGACGCCCGGGGTCAGCGGTGGGTGCGGGGCGTGGCTCCGATCCACCTCATCGGGGTGGCGGAAGGCCCGACCTCGGGCCAGCGGATCCACGATCTGGAGAGGCGACGATGATGAGCAGGTGACCGGGTCCCTGGGGCATGATGCCCGGCATCACTCCTGCACCCACAGCACCCACCTTGGGCATCTTGCAGGGTTTCGGAGACTCGGTGCCCTGGAAGGAAGGCACTTCCTGGCTAGGGAGCTCCAGGTCCCTCTGGCAGGAGGCCTTGAGGCGGCCGTAGCGCACGCTGCAGTGGTGTAGGCTCCGGCGCTGCCAATGCTGTCGCTTTGCCTCCCAGTCGCCGCTGACCCCGAACCACTGTGCTGTGCCCCTGTGGCGACAGAGCAGGTGAGGATGCTGGGAAACAGGACAGGGACAGAGGACACTGGCATGTACAGAGGCAAGAAGGTGTGTGTGTGTGTGTGTGTGTGTGTGTGTGTGTGTACCTGAGTGTGTACCTGAGTGTGTGTGTGTGTGTGTGTGTGTGTGTGTGTGTGTACCTGAGTGTGTATAGGTGCGTTTATAGGGAGTGTTCAAGGCACTCCTGTGTGTGTGATGGGGAGGAAAACTGAGGCGACAGACCACTATGTGTGTGAAGGGGACGTGGGTGGGACAGGTAAGTCGCCCCAAGCCCTGGAGGGAAGCCACAAACATGGGTGAGATAAGGTCTAGAACAGGGGCGGAGGGGCTGAGGGGCTGTAGGGAGCCCCAGGAATGGTCTTTTGCTTTCTCAGGAGACCTGCTCTCCACCTGCACTGTATGTCAATCTCATTTCCCACCCTGCAGGAGCTGTGGCTCCCGGGTGCCGGCCCACTGCTCAGGAGAGGAGACACACTGCAGGAGCAGGTGCCTGGAGGCTGCGGGGCGGTGATGGGGGGTGTGGTGCGTACTTGCGGATGCTCTGCGACAGTGAGGCCTGGCGGCGGAAGCCAAGGCGCTTCTCCGGGCCGCTCTCCTGCCATCGCCCCCTCGGCTCCTGTAGGCTGACGCTCTTGAGGTAGGCGGGATTGCGGGGCCTCTGTGAGGAGGACGGGCCGCAGCTTCATACAGAAACCCAGAGAGCACCCAGCCAGCCCCGGTCTGCCTCCGCACTGGGTGGAGGTGGAAAGCCACATTCCCATGACCCTGGTGTGCTTCTCCCCAGGCTCCACCCAGTGTCCCCTCATCACACTGAGCCTTCTCGTATGTCCCAAAGAGCCCTTGAGTGAGACAGAGGGTGGCACCAACACAGGCCCCTGTGTCCTGGAACACATGAGAAGCCCACGCTGTTTCCATCCTGGCTTCAATGCGTTCTTTATGGAGCACTGGCCCTGACTGTCAGAAACTCTGATTCATTCCCTTCTTCCCAAGAAGCCAGGCGCTGTGGGGTCCAGAAGGGTGGGGTGCCAGCCTAGATGGGCACACTCTCAGCCCGTGGTGGGACCAGGAAGCCTCCTTACCTGGGGCAGCATGCTGGTCTGCTCACTGGGGGCCGGGGCCTCGGGCGGGGGGATGGTGATAGACAGGTTGGGTGGCTTCCGGCTCTGCAGGCGGCTGCCTGACACGGAGCTGCTGTCTCCATTCTTGTTGCTGGAGGCCATGGTGGGTGAAGGGTAGGGTGGCTGGAATGAAGGGGGTGAGGTGGTAGGGGTATGTGAGAAGCTGTAGGACTGGGGAGACAGGACTGAGAACAGCTAGCCCAAAGGTGGTTTCCATCCAACTGTGGGAACCGAACCATGTGGCAGACTAACTCAGGTGCCTGGGAAGACCTAATCCTGCCTGTCTTCCTTGGCACTCCAGAGTGTGGGGGAGGCCCCCAACTTTCTACTTTGGTCCATTTCTAGACTCAGCTTTAAGCAAGGAACACACCCAACCAGGAGATGAAGGTGAAAAATGCAGAAATCTGGGGCTGGGCAGTGGCACACGTGTTTGACTGTTCATGTTACTATGTGCATGGACCTGGGATCAAGACCCCGGTCCCCAACCTGTGGGGGTTGGGGGGAAACTTCATGGCAGTGTAGATGTCTATCTCTCTCTCTCTCTCTCTCTCTCTCATTCCCTAGCTCCCTCTCCCCTCTCAATTTCTCTCTGATCTGTCAAATAAAATTAAAAAAAAAGAAAAAAGAAGGGGGGAAGTGGAGTGGTGGGTCTATCGTGCAGCCAGTGATAACTTTGGTGACAAAAAAAAAAAGGAATGCAGAATCTGGACCACCTTGTCAACCTCACCTGGGCAGAAGTAGAGGATCGCCTTATTTATCCTTGATGCAGGGTTTGAGGGGAGAACAAAAAGGCTCAGGAAAACCTGGTGAGTCAGCCATAAACAAGGGGCCCACACCTGGGCATGAAGCAGGTAGCTCTTCAAAGATGAACAGCTGTGTTGGGGGAGCTGGGGAAAGTTCAGCCTAACCCCAGGGAGAGGAAAAGGCCATTGTGGAGTCCCCTGCCGGGGGCTGCCTTTCTTTCTTTGGAGGGAAGGAGAGAGAGAGAGAGAGAGAGGAATATGAGAGCATTGGGGCCCAGGTGGTAGTGCAGTGGGTTAAGCGCGCTCATAGCACGAAGCACAAGGACTGGAGTTAAGGATCCTGATTCGAGCCCCTGCCTCCCCAACTGCAGGAGGGTCGCTTCACAGGCAGTGAAGAAGGTCTGTAGGTGTCTTTCTCTCTCCCTTTCTGTCTTCCCCATCTCTCGATTTCTCTCTATCCTATCCAACAACAATGACATCAATAACAATAACAACAATAAACAACATGAGCATCAGGGAGCTGGGCAGTGGTGCAGCAGGTCAAGCGCATATGGCGTGAAGCGCAAGGACCAGTGTAAGGATCCTGGTTCAAGCCCCTGGCTCTCCAGCTGCAGCGGAGTCGCTTCACAGGCGGTGAAGCAGGTCTGCAGGTGTCTATCTTTCTCTCCCCCCTCTGTCTTCCTCTCCTCTCTCCATTTCTCTCTGTCCTATCCAACAACAACAACAGCTACAACAACAACAATAATAACAACCATGATGATAAACAGCAAAGGCAACAAAAGGGGACAAATAAAATAAAAAATTAGAAACAAACAAAAAACAAGAGCAAAAGGGGAAGAATAGCCTCCAGGAGCAGTGGATTTGTAGTGCAGGCACCGAGCCTCAGTGAAAACCCTGGAGGCAAAACAAAACAAATGGGGGGGGGGACCAGAGCACTGTTCCAACATTTGTGGGGTTGGGACTTGAACCTGGGAGCTTCATACATACAAGTTGTGTACTCTGTTACTCTGCTGCCTCCCTGGTCACTGCCACCAGGCTACTGTGCTTTTTCTTCACATATATATAGAATAAGGACAGAGAGAAATTGAGGGGGGGGAAGATAGAGAAGAGAAAGACATCTGGAAGCTCTGTTTCACTGCTCATGAAATTTTCCCCTTGCAGGGGGGGACTGGGCCTTGTGCATTAGGACATGTTCACTGTATCAAGTGTGCTACCACTTGGACCCTACTCTTTTTCTTTTCACAGAGGAGAAATGTTTTTGTTTTTTTTTTAATCTTGATAATAAAAGGTGCGTGCTGATAAACTGCAAATGTTACATACACTTCTAAAGACTCAGGAGACTGCAAAGCAGCAAATGACCACCCAGCCCACCTGTCAAACCTCTTCCAGACTAAAGCTCAGTGTTCGTATCCCTCCTTCCAGAAGCCTCTTTACACCCGAGAAGGGACACATACACTCAAACCTACACACACCCCACTTCTCTATTGCGGCGGTCCTTCTCTGTCGACAAGCACAGAGATCGCTCTCATCTTTGTGACTATGGGAATTTGAGTAGAATGTATCCAGATTAATTGAATTCCACAAGGATGGCTCTTTAGGACGCTTCTGGCATGGAGACTCATGTCCAATATTACCACAGACCCCCCCCCCCCACGACCAGACTACAGGTGCCTGTCTAGATCAGAACGCACAGCTCTAGAATTGTTGATTTTAAGGGCAAATACATCCTGGATTTCTCTTCTCTCCTCTCCCTCTTCCTCCACTTCTTTTTCTTTCCCCTGCCAGAGCACCGATCAGCTCAAGTGGTGCAGGGGACTGAACCTGGGACTACTGGAGCATCAGGTGTGAGAGTCTCTTTGCATAACCATTATGCTATCTACCCTCGTCCACATCCCGAATTTCAATGGATCTTGCCAAAAGGCCCTGCAAGTTACCACTGTCAGTGTTAATGCACATGCAGTTGGAGCCACCAACCCCAACAGCTGCCACCAACCTCCCAACTCCCTTTAACGCCACCAGAACCAACACCCTCTGCCGAGTATACTTTCTGCCCTTCAGCCCTTGACCTATTTTTTTACTCACATTCTTAGTTTCTCTTCCTAATTCCCATGGCTTATGGGGTAACCTTGGTTTCCTCCTCTCAGAAACACCCAGAGACTTCACACCTACCTTGAGATGCGGGTGTGGGTGCCGGTGCAGGTGCGGACAGTGTGTGTGTAGTGGGGTGGAGGGAGAGGCAGCGGGAGCTCTCCAACCATGGGCGTCTGGGAGCAGCCATATGGCTCCCAGTCTACTCATCCTGGCCTGGCCTCATGGAGCCTCTGTTCTCTCTCCTCTGGAGGGCACATCAATCTCCCAACTCCTCAAGTCCCCACTCCACCACAGCCACTCCCCACACCTTTTTTTTTTTTTAAAAAAAAAAAAAGGATTTGTGTTTATCGAGAGAAGGAACAAAACTGGGCGTTACTCTGGTCTACGGGGGATGCTGAGGATCAAACTTGAGACCTCACACTTACACAGTGGTGAGTTCTACCTACAGCGTCACCTCTGCAAAGGACAACAGTGGCTCCCTGGCACCACAGAGAATCGAGAAGTCCCCAGTGGTCAGCTGTGCTCTGTGCATATGTTGTCTGTCTCACTGCCTCGCTCTCCCTCTCTTACTGCCGCCAAGGTTATTACTGGGACTTAGTGCCTATACGACAAATCTACCCCTCCTCACAGCCATTGTTTCCCTTTTATTCCCATTTATTTATTTACTTTGATAGGACAGAGATACTGAGCAGGGAAGGAGAAATAGAGAGCGAGAGAGAGAGACAGAGACAGAGAGACAGAGACCTGTAGCACTTCACCAATTGTGAAACTTCTCCCTCCCCCGCAGGTGGGTGCGAACTAGGGGCTTGAACTCAGGTCCTTGCACATGGCATTGTGTGTGCTCAACCTGGTGTACGAGTGTCTGGCTCCCATCTCATTCTGAAAAAATAGAAAAAAGCTGGGCCAGGGAGTTGGTTCAGTAATAATACACAATCTCGGTGTATTGCACCAAAGTAAAAGACGCTGGGGTGGGGCGGGTGGGGGAGAGTACAGGTCCTGGAATAGGATGACACAGGACCTAGTGGGGGTCGTATTGTTATGTAGAAAACTGAGAAACGTTATGCATGTACAAACTATTGTATTCACTGTCAAATGTAAAACATTAATCCCCCAATAAGGGGAAAAAATACACTATCTCAGGCCCTAGGGGCCTCAAACTCCATGGAGAAAAATAAATAAAATAAAAAATAAAGCATGAATAGTCTCTAATCCCTCACTGCTCAACACTGTCTCAGTGCTTCCAGTTCTAAAAGTCACACGATGGGGGGGGGGGCAGGTGGTGGTACAGCTGGTTAAGCGCACATATCACAGTGCTCAAGGACCCAGGTTCAAGTCCCTGGCCACCACCTGCAGGGGGAAAGTTTCACAAGTGGTGAAGCAGGGCTGCAGCTGTCTCTGTCTCTCTCTCCCTCTCTATTTCCCCCCTCCCCTCTCAATTTCTCACTGCCTCTGTCCAAAAATAAATTAACAAAATAGGAACTCACACAGTGGTTATCTCTTCCATATGCCCAAAGCTGCCATTCTTAGCCCTTTACAGTTGTGACCTTGCCAAGCTCAGGATGGAAGGTCAAGATCAAAAGCCTACAGACCACAGGGGCTGGAGATGTGGCTGAACAGTAGAGCGCCAGGCTTGGTCTATGTGAGGTCTGGTTTCCCGCTCTGGCACCAGGGGGAAGAAGGCACCGGTGAAGTTTCCGACATGTGATAAACACATTTGACTTTAAATACCAAGACACTTCACTTTAAATACTGAGAGTGCTTGGTCTAGGTTATTTTGTTGAACTAAAAAGGTGGGTGGCTAGGGAAATAGCATAATGGTTCTGCAAAAGACTTCCATGCCTGAGGCTCCAAAGTCCCAGGTTCAATCCCCAGCCAAGCAGTGCTTAGCTACGTCAGAGCTAAGCAGTGTTCTGGTTAGAAAAGAAACACTCTGGGCTGGGAGATAGTTCACCTGGTGGAGTGCATACTTTACCATGTGCAAGGACTCAGGTTCTAGTCCCAGTGACTTTTTGAGCAGTGCTGTGCTCTGCCCAGGACAAAAATGAAAAGTCCACTGGGAGAGGTGGGACTGCAGTGACCAAAAAAACAGGACCAGGGAGAGGTATTTAAATAAATACATAGAAGCTCTTTGATAACTTTGAGACACTCGCTCCTGTTTGGGTGAGACTATTTCCTGCAGGCAGAGGCTCAAGCCATGAGACAGTCGCTGGTAGTCACAACCTCTGGGACAGCCTCGCCTGCACACCGCACCACTATCATCGTGCTAGCTGCATGTCCCAGAAGTGAGGGCCCCAAGCCAGCAGCTGCCACCATCGTTTCTACTAGGAAGGACTGACTTTGGTGATGCCCACCTGTGCAACAGTCTACCGCAAACCAATCCTGACTCCCTCTAGACCTCCACACCCTACCCCTGCCTGGAACAACAGTGTTGGTCTGTTACTTGTTTGAAGGATGCTATTAAGATATATCATCTTATGCATGCATGTACAAACTACTGTATTTACTGTTGAATGTAAAACATTAATTCCCCAATAAAGAAATAAAAAAAAGAGAGAGATATCATCCCAGGGGCCAAGTGGTAGCGCACCTGGTTAAGTGCACACATTACAGTACTCAAGGACTCAGATTCAAGCCTCTGGTCCCCACCTGCAGGGGGAGAGCTTCACAAGTCATGAAGCAGGACTGCAGGTGTCTCTCTGTCTCTTTTCTTCTCTACCTCTTCCTCCCCTCTTTCCCTCTCTACCTCTTCCTCCTCCCTGTCTCTATCCAATAATAAACAACTAAAGAGATAGCATCCTATGTGCTACTAGCTTGTGAAGGTGATTATAACAAATGATTACCTGACACGAACCTGAGTCACACCAATGGCTGGCAAGGACAAGTGTGCTTTCTGAACAGTGACTCTTGCTTCCCCACAAACACAACAGGCCTGTCTACACAACAGAACACTCCTCAGCTGGGGATAGGAGAGAAGCACCGACACCTGGGCGCACATCCCAAGGACATTGTACAAGTGAAAGAAGCCAGACACAGAGGGCCACTTACTGTGCACGTCATTTACATGACAGGCCAGCAGAGGCAGATGTGTCCTCAGAGCCATGGGTCCATGTGAGAGCTGGGGGGGGGGGGGGGAAGTGCAGGAGAAGGGGTGGTGTCTAAAGGATGTGGGTTTTACTGTGGGGTGGCGGCAGTATTCTAAAATCGACTGTGGTGATGGCTATACCTACATGTAAATATGCTCAAACCAGTCAACTGTCCACTACTTCTGTTTTTCTCCCGATACTGGGGCCTTGTGCACACATCATTCTACTACTTCTATTTATTTTTATTTATTTATTCATGAGAAAGAGAGGAGGAGAGAGAGAAAAGAACCAGACATCACTCTGGTACATGTGCTGCCAGGGATCGAACTCAGGACCTCATGCTTGAGTGTCTAGTGCCTTAGCCACTGCCACCTCCCAGACTACTTTTTTTTTTTTTTGCCTCCAGGGTTGTCGCTAGGCCTCGGTGGCAGCACTGCAAATCCACTGCTCCTGGAGGCCATTTTTTCCTATTTTATTAGATAGGACAGAGAGAAGTTGAGAGAGGAGGGGGAGATAGAGAGAGAGAGAGACAGACACCTGTCTGTAGAGGGCAGGGGCAAGCAGCTGAGTCTTGTGCATAGCACTGTGTGTGGCACCTCCCAGACCACATGAGCATGTATTTCTGAAAAACAAAAAGTATATCCACCTACCTTTAGGGTAGATGTGGCTGACACTTCCCTTGGTTTTGCTGGAGGTCTTCAGTACATGTTCCAGGCCTTTCCTTAGAGTACAGGGATGCTCTGGGGTCGAGCCCCAGGTCTGTGGAGAGGTGGGCAGAATCAGAGACAGATGAGAGGATGGATACACAGTCCAGATCAAGCAGTGCAGCTCCCCCAGAATT
This sequence comes from Erinaceus europaeus, assembly GCF_950295315.1. Taxonomy (NCBI): domain Eukaryota; kingdom Metazoa; phylum Chordata; class Mammalia; order Eulipotyphla; family Erinaceidae; genus Erinaceus; species Erinaceus europaeus. The sequence continues at coordinate 13,314,726 of NC_080173.1, forward strand.
CACAGCCACTGGGGATGGCAGGCCCCAAGGAGCACATCAGGACCGCGAGTCTCAGAACCTTCCAGATCTCAGTCTCCTGGGCTGTGAAAATAGGGAGAGTTGTTTCAGTATCACAGTAATGGACTAAAGGACTTGTGTTTTCTCCTCTCCTGGATAGGCTCCAGCCTTGGGGTGTCCGATAAACAAACAGACAAAACAACTAAAGTCCCTGCTGAGGCCCTGGGTGCAATACCAGACACCAAGCAAAATCCCTGCCCAAATGACTGGAAATGCTGGTGTCTGTTCATTGTGTATCGAGGTGGACTCCCACAGTGTGAAGGCAGACACTGAAAGGAGAGCAACTCAGGGGTGGGGCATCCCTGCTTGAGTGCTCACTTTACCATGTACAAGGACCCAGGTTCAAATCCCCAGTCGCTACACAGAAGCACCTGCACAGGGGAAGTTTCATGAGTGGTTGGGACAATGCTATTAGTCTCTCATCTTCTATCTAAAAACAAAACAAAACAAAATTCTTCCAGGAGCAGTAGAATCATGCAGGTACAGAGTCCCAGCAAAAACTTTAGTGGCAGAAGAAAAAAGAAAGAAAGAAAGAAAGAAAGAAAGAAAGAAAGAAAGAAAGAAAGAAAGAAAGAAAGAAAGAAAGAAAGAAAGAAAGAGAAAGGAAAGGAAATTCAGAGGCAATACCCACTCTGCTCAGCCCTGGTTTATGGTTACGGTGGTTCTAGGAACTGAACCCAGAACCTTGAAGCCTCAGACATGAAAGACTATTTGCTTAGACATCCCTTTTTGTTTTTGGTGTGGAGGACTGAGCCTGGAGTGTCATACAGTGCTCTACTCCTGGTCACAAGTCAAACATCTGTGGTGGCCAGGCCGTGGCACTGCCTGTGCGTTACTTCACTGTTCCTCTGAGGTAGATGCCATCACAACCTCCACTTTGCAGGTGAGAGAGGAGGCTCTGACCGGTTAAGGGTGGCCAGGAAGAGGAGCAGCAGAAACTCGTCTCCCTAGCTCCAGAGTCTGAAGTCTCCTTGGGAAGCAGGTCTTCCCCTCATGAGAACTAGCGTGCACCTGCGCCTATATGGAGACATGGGAGCTGGTGGGAGTGGGGGAGCCACCCCAGCTCTTCTAGACTGTTTCCTCTGAGACCTGAGGTTACCCAGAGATGCTCTAGGGGCTGCTGTGGGGTGAGCTAGAGACTGTGGTGGGTCTGGGCTCGCTGGCATTCTATGGGACAGTCAGTGCCCTTTCCTGGCCACACACTGGATTGGGGGCCTCTGCTGAAGTCTTCTGCTACAGGAAGGAGAAACTTGGTGCCTGAGACACAATGTGGGGACCCAAAACACTTTTTTTAAAAAAATTTTTTATCTTTATTTATTTATTGGATAGAGACAGCCAGAAATTGAGAGGAGGAGGGGAGATAGAGAGAAGAGAGACAGAGAGACACCTGCAAACCTGCTTCATCCCTCGTAAAGCCTTGCAGGTGGGGACCGGAGGCTTGATCCCAGGCCCTTGTGCACTGTAATATGTGCACTTAACCAGGTGCGACACCACCCGGCCCCAACACTTTTTAAAAAAAAATTAAAAATTTTTTTGCCTCCAGGGTTATTGCTGGGGCTTGAATCCACTGCTCCCGGAGGCTCCTTTTTTCTATTTTGTTGCCCTTGTTGTTTTATCGTTGTTGTTATTATTATTGTTGTTATTAATGTCATCATTGTTGGATAGGACAGAGAGAAATTGCAAGAGGAGGGGAAGACAGAGAGAGAGAGAGAGAGAGAGAGAGAGAGAGAAAGACAGACACCTGCAGACTTGCTTCATAGCTTGTGAAGCAACTCCCCTGCAGGTGGGGAGCCAAGGGCTGGAACCCGGATCCTTACGCCAGTCCTTGCGCTTTGCGCCATGTGCGCTTAACCCGCTGAGTTACTGCCCGACCCCCCAAGACACCTTTTTTTTTTAACCAGAGCACTGCTCAGCCCTGGTTTATGGTGGTGTGGGTGTCTGAACCTGGGACTTTGGAGCCTCAGGCATGACAGTCTCTTTGCATAACCATTATGCTATCTATCCCAGCCCTCTTCTCCTTTTAAATATTTATTTACTTATTTACAAGAGGGGGACATGGGGGGGGGGCTAGCATAGTGGGTATACAGAGACTCTCATCCCTAAAGCTCCAAAGTCCTAGGTTCAATTCCCCTTGAATTGAGCAGCATTCTGATAAAAATAAAAAGGGGGGGGGTTCCTCAAAAACAAAACCATAGCATCTCTCTGGAGTACATGATGCCTGGAATTGAACTTGGGACCTCAGGCTTGAGTCTGACATTTTATCTATTGTGTTAATTCTTGGTCATGCTTCCTGCTTCTTCATACTTGACTAGCAGACTCAGACATTTTTCTTTTTTAATTTATTTATGAATGGGGGTTGGGCAGTGACACACCTAGTTAAATGCACATAGTATGAAGCACAAGGACCCACGCAAGAATCTGGGTTCCAGCCCCCACTCCCCACCTGCAGGGCAGTGAAGCAGGTCTGTAGATGTCTATCTTTCTCCTTATCTCCCCCTCCCCTCAATTTCTCTCTGTCCTGTCCAATAAAATGGAAAAACTGGCCACCAGGAACAGGTGATTGATTCATAGTGCTGGCACAAAGCCCCGGTGATACCCCCTGGAGGTAATACTACTATGACTAATAATAATATTTATGAATTAATGAGAGGAAGAGAGAATATGTAATGCTAGTTCTGGTACCACTCCAGCACATGCGATGCTAGGGATCAAGGGTACCTCGTGATTGAAGGATCAATGTGGCCACTGGACCACCTCCCAACCACACAGCCTTCTGTCCTCAAACTCAAGGAGCCCAGACCGCACCTCAGAGCCCAGGCAGATGGGCCTGGGAGGCAGACTAGCAGGCTCCTTGGGTGCCCTGCCGTCCCTGCAGGGTTCCATTTTGTGTCTGCTCTGGGGACAGTTCCATGACAACAGCCTCAGCTGGGAGTCCCCAGCCAGGCCTCCTTTGGGGTCTGGGTGCAGTGCGAGGGCATCTGGCGGGCATTGTCCTGGGAGACTTGCACCAAGGAGGCAGACAGGCAGAGGAGGAAGGCTGGGGTGCCTGTGGGGTTCAGTTCAAGGCACCAAGCAGAGAGCAGAGTGCACACTTCACCATGTTCGAGGACCTGGGTTTGAGCCCCCACACCACTGGGAGGACTATGCTACATTCTCCAGGACTAAGCCACATTCTCCAGGTTCCCCCCATCCCCCAAACTCCTCAGGTTCCAACTTCTCACTTGCAGCTAGCTGCCTGCCACACTCTACCTGGCCAATCTAACCAATGCCAACCTGACACTTTACAAAGGTTATTTTATATTTATTATTTGTTTTAATGAGAGCACTGCTCAGCTCTGGCCTATAGTGGTTGGGGGATTAAACCTGGGGCCTCTGATGTCTCAGACATAAAAGCCTTTTGCATAACCCTCATACTATCTCCCCCCACACACACAAACACACTCCATACCTAATGCTTTAAATTTATTTATTTATTTGAGAGATCTGAGGAGATAGATAGATAGAGAACTAGACCTCACTCTGGTACATTTGCCACTACCAAGGATTGAACTCAGAGCCTCATGCTTGAAAGTTCAATAGTTTATCCACTATACCACAACCTGGACTGCCAAAGCTGGTACTTTAAAGGTGGAAAATGTTGCCTCCTCCAGAAAGCCTACTTGGTCACCACTTTATCACCTGCTCTTTTTCACAGAGACCCCACCTGTCCCCGGGTGGCACAGGACGCAGCTCACAGTTGGCCCCAGTAATGGCTAAGTGGGCAGGAGGCTGGGTGATACATAGGGGCATGATGGACTGCAAATGGTCTGTCCTCATCAACCCTGGGCAGCGGCTGGCCTCCATCCTGCAGCCAGCTGGGAGGTGGTGGTATACAGATAGTTCAGATACAGCAGCAGGCTTCCCAAGTGCTGCCTGACCTGCCTTAGCTCTGTGATCAGGGCCAAGCCAGAGGGTGCTAGCCAGAGATAAGTTCACAGCAAATCTCCTGTCCTTCACCTTACTTCCCTGAACCCCCACAGTTGTTTTTTTTTTTCCCGGATTGGGGAGCTACTCAGTCAGGCCTCTCTCCCCATTGCCATACCACGCTAGAAGATATCCTTAGCCCAGGATCCACCGGACTACAGGTACTGGTGCCAAGCTCCATGAGAACAGGAAAGGCACTCTCCAAGGCTGAAGGGTTGGGGAGACTGGACCAGCTCCAAGGCAGCCCAAAGAGAAGTGGCCTGGCCCAAGAAGACGAAGCAGGTCCCGGTGTACATTTTCCAGGGAGGAGCATGATTAGAATGGTTCTCCTGGGCACCATCTTCAGAGGGCAGTGCCAAGGGCTCTGGACACTGGGCCTGTGCACAGCTCTATACCCCACGCCTCAGTTTCTTCTCTGTTAAGCAAGAGAGTGGGACAAAGTGATAGCCAAGCTTCAATGCCCACACATGTGAGAAGGACCCTGCTTCTTCTCCCCAGCCCCCTTCCTAGGGGACAGTGGCTGCCTGCTCCTGAGGTCAGAGCTGCTGACTGCTACAGACAGCTTGGGGACACAACAAGCCTGCGTCCAAAGTCCAGAGCCCCTTGGGTCTCAGGGAAGGAGGGTGGTAGGGGCTGGCAGAGCCACCAGGAGTCTGAATAACCCCCAAGCAGGGTGTGGAGGAGTCCAGATGGCAGGGGCCAGGCAGAGAAAGTGCTGGAGTGTTGGGAGGGGCCTGCCCAACACTTATCTCCCACAGCCCAGAAGTGCTTGCTCATTGCAGAGGAAATTGTGACATCCTGGGACCAGGCTTCCTCCCAGCTCATAGTCATGCCTGCTACTCAGAATTTTAAGGTTGCCACAGCACCCAGCTCCCGGCAGATGGGAGTGTGTGAAGACCTGATCTACTCAGCCCACTCAATGCCACCTGCCCAGGCTGGAACCTGTGTCCAGGCCAGGAGAGGGTTTTAGCCCCAGCTTAATAAGCCAGGAATCCCCGAAGGGGCCTGGGTAAAAGGGCTAGGATTAGGCTGCAAAAGTAAGGCAGAGAGTTCATATCATTCCAGGGTGCCAGCAAGTGGAGATGTCTGCACCCCACCCAGTGTCTACATGCCTGGCACCCAGCAGTGTCAGCAGGGAGCATGGCCAGGACCAGGTACCGAAGGCCAACTGCAGACTCAAGCACTGCTCACTGATGCCACCAGAGAATCCGGTTTCCCCAGAAAGGGTGAGGCTGGGCACCACCAGCTAAACCCTGTGCGGACAGCCACTGTAAGGGTGCTGGGGGACCTCCTATACCCAGTGCCCACTTTCTCCTGCCAGCTCTTGTCAATGGTGGACGGAATCTCCGTGACCTGTGGTTCTGGAGGTTTCAGGAGCCAGGATATAGGGCGTGGGTCTGGAGAAGGTGGTTATATGGTACCCCCCAGAGAGCAAAGAGGGGACGGTCACTAGCCATCAGATGAGCTCAGGAGGTTTTGGGGACCCTCGCAGAAAGGGAGTGGCATGGTGGGTCCCCAGCAGTAGGAAAGAAGTCAGTAGCTGACCCAGAAGTCACTTCCCTAGGCTGTGGGCACAGGGGTGTCTGGGGCTACTGAATCACAGGGTGACAGGGTGATAAGGTGACAGGGTGAGGACTAGGGACAAGGAAGTGGCCTCCCGCCCCGGCTTCCCTGCCACAGAAACTGAAACTCCATTCTCCCTGCCTACAGACCCCTGAAAACCAGGTCATTTTTAGAAAGCTGCAGAGAGGAAGCAGGCCCTCACCCACAGCAGTGCAATCCCCAGCAAAAGTCCGGGTTCTGCTGACCTCGGGTAGTTGCACCAACACCCCTGCCAGCAGTGCCTGCCCCCCCCCCCAGCCCCACCCCACTCTCCCTCCTACAAGGCCCAGGAGGAGGAGTCATTTAGGTAAAGGTTATCATCTAAGCTGGGTTCCCCACACTTGTCCCTGAGGCAGGTGAGTGAGTCACCCTTGCACCCTTCTCAGTGTGGGAATATGGGCAGGAGCAACAGGCAGGAAGGTGCACAGAAGGCTGGCCAGGGGCCTGGGGACAGGATCTGCGAAGACAAAGAGGAAGGAAGGAATTGCCCCGGCCGGCCGGGGCTGCAGAGTCAGCATCAGAGTCACAGCAAGGGAGGGAGGGAAGGGGCCACATGACCGGCTATGGGAACCCTGGCTTTGCCAACCAGAGCTACTGCCAGGAGGCCTTCCCTCCTGGCCAGCACCCACCTGCCTAGCGGCCCAGGTCCCAGACTCACTGAGCAGCACCCAGGTGCATGGTTCCACCCAGCAGTCCCCAACACAGAGGCAAAGTGAAGCCAGTGGTGGGTCTGGAGCCCTGCCATGGAGCGAGGCTCCCCTCCCAGATGGCCTGGCCCCAGAGAGCACTCTTCCCCCCCACCCCTTGGACTCCACTCACAAGTCAGTTGGAAAGATAACAGCCAGAAGAGCAATTTGAGAGTTGGGGGGGTGGGAGGGCAGGGAGGGGAGACCAACTGGCTTTTCCACATCAGACTCAGGTTCTAGGCTCCCTTGACTCTCCCTGTCAGGACAGCCCAGGTACAGAAACGGGAAGTAAATGCTGAGCTCCAGGGGGCTGGGGCCCACATCCCCACATGCTGGAAATGGGAGAGCTGCCTGGTGTCCCCAGCTGGACACAGAGCTGAGCCCTACCCACCACACATTGTCCCTGTCTCCAGAAGCTGCTGGTGAAAGTGGGCAAAGGGACAGTGGCAGAGTGCACACCCTGGACGGAGAGCTGGGGCAACGCTCTTCTGAACCCCAAGAAATGAACAGCAGCTCTCAGGGTCTGGGGCCACATGAAGCTGGTGGGGGAGTGGGCAGAGAGGAAAGAAGCCTGGTGGTAGAGTCATTAGGATGCTTTGGCTGGCAACCTGGCCTCCCTGTGAAGGTGGCATATTTGATGCCAGTCCTGTACCCCCCTGAGCCTAGCTGGGAAGGGAAGAGTCAGGAGTCAACCCTGGAAGCTCAGAAGGCCCTACGTCATTGGGGGAACAGACACCCTGGAGAGGAAGCATGTGCTGCCAGGCACCCTGCCGCCCTAGACTTGGTGAACCAAGACTCTGCAGACACTCAGGAGAATTCACCTCCTGTGGGATCCTGGGGACCAGACTCCATTTTCACTGGTCCCTGTGAGTAGCAGAGGCCTAGCATGTGCTCAGCGGTTGGGAGAAGGAAAGGGTATAGCCTGGTAGGGGAACTGGCTGAGCCTGCAAGGGTCCTGCTAGGGGTCCCTGACACTGAGGGGTGACATGCTGTTCCAGACATAACCACCCTTGGTACACAGAGTGGGGTTTGCTGGGGTAGAGTTCCCCCTCAGTTTCTACCTAACTCCTCTTGGTCTGGCTCCGGACAAGTAAAAACACACAAGTGAAAACACAGTAGCGTGCCAGCCATCCCGAGTCTCTGTCAGGTCTAAGACCTTGGTCTCCCAGAGGTCTGAATTCTGTGTCTTACAGAGAAGTAACCTCCTGGCTCAGCAGGGACTCGGCCAAAAGTCAGGCCCTAGGATGTCTGTGTGTAACCTTCAACTCCCTAGGTCCAGGTTCCCATTTGGCAGGGAGGGAAAAAGCCAGGCAAACACTTTTAGGCTTGTAAACAGTCATTAAGGAGCTAATAAACTTGATTTCCCAGAACCCTGCCCTGGGGCTTCCCGGGATGAAGCTGGCCCCTACCTTGGTGGTTGCTAGGACTTGTGAGCAGGTGGACGTGGACCCATGCAGGCCACTCAGATGGGGGCGGAGGTAGGGCTTGCAAATTCACCTACCCATCACAGTCCTCTCCCAACCCTGGGTGGCAATGGTTCTTACTGAGGAATGAGGGCTGGGCAGTCAGAAGCAGGGCTCAGCAGCTCAGAAGGTGGCTCAGTGAATAAAACACTGGATTCTCAAGCATGAGGTCCTGAGTTTGATCCCTGGCGTTGCCTGTGTCAGAGTGCTGCTTTGTTTATCTCAGACCCTCCACACACACACACACCCCATAAATAAATGTTAAAGAAGTGGGCACACCTGGTTAAGTGCATGTATGACAGTATACAAGGACCCAGGTTCTAGCCCCTGGTCCCTACCTGCAGGGGGAAAGTTTCTTAAGTGGTGAAGCAGGGGTGCAGGTGTCTGTCTCTTTCCCTCTCTACCTCCTTCTCCTCCTTTCAATTTCATGCCAATAATAAAAAAATTAAAAAATTAAAAATATATAATTTTTAAATGTAGGGCTCAAACCTTGGCTTGATTATCTATCTATTGGTATGTCACCATTTAGAAATCTGTTTCCTCAGCTATGAAATGGAGTGGTCCCTCTATGCCCCATCCAGAACACAGGCCAAGCTCATGAATGTACTACACTAGGCAAACCATCAGTGGCTGGCAGCTTCTGCCACTTTCACTCACTGGTCGCTGTATCTGAGCCCCACATTCTGGCGGGGACCCATCCCCCTTGGACCATGGAGAAAAGGAAGTGCAGAAAGGTTAGGTCACTTGTCTTTGGCCCATATTTAGAAGATGGTAGGCAGCAACAACCCACCTTCTATAGTTACTTACCATCTAGAAACAGGAAGTAAGATTTCAAAGAACAGGTCGGGGACAGCCTCTAGGAGTCCAGGGAGAGCCCCTCCAAGCCCCAAAGCAGAAATGCTAACAACGCAAGCTTAGGGACCACTTCTCAGTTATCTTAGGGCTTTCACCAGCATGATCTCATTCTGAACCTCAACTCATTCCATCACTGGCTGATTAAGTCAACTGACAGCAGGAACTTCTGCCCAGCCCCCAGTGGATCCCACCCCTCCCTCTTCAGATCTCGGGGCAGGGGAGAGCCACACTGGAGGCATAGCCTGGGGTAAGCCTCTCCTTCCTGGAGAGCAAAAGGGGGTCCTTGCTGGGGCCAGGTCTTATGAGGGGAGTGGCCAGAAGAACAGAGCTGAGAGTCTGCCACGTTCCTAATAGCGGCAGTAGTCATGACACCACTGCCAGAACCTTGCTGGGCTCCTTGTGCAGTAGGGGGCTAGGCTGGAGGTTTCATTGCTGGAATCCACGTAACTTGTGTCACCCCACTGGACAGCCAGGGAAACTGAGGCACAGACTCTCTAAGTGACCTCCACCCACCTGATCATATACTTTCACAGCATACTGTGCCCTCTAGGCTCAGGGCCTTACCTCTTGGCTCCCTGCCCCTCCTACCCACCTCATCAGCACTGTGCTTTCCTAGAACATACTTCCAGAAGCTTCTTGACTGAGAACAACTTGCATCTGGTTCCCTGGATAAGTTTACAGAATGGGGGAAGTATTTCCTTAATGAGGAAAATTCTATTCTCACATTCTAGTCCTCATAAGGTGACACAGTATTTTTACTGGCAATCTAGGAAAAACCCTTGTTTTCCTCAACCATGGAGCAGCTCTTCCCGGCCTGTGTCCCTTGCTGTAGTCACCTCATGTCAGGTCAGCCTGTACTCCAGGAGGCCTGGTGCTGTTGCCAGCACCTCCTCCCCCAGCTTGGCCCAGCTGGATAGGAAACCAGGAGCAGACTGTGAGCTCACTCTGGAAATCCCCGAGGGAGGCCAGAGCCATGCTGAGGGTGTGCTCCAAAGTGGGCGGCACAGAGACCCAATGGGGAGAGAGGCAGCCCAGAGAACGTCTCTTTGGACCCTGCACCATGCAGCTGGATCCACCAGCACACATCCTGGCCCAAAAGGCAGTGGCAGGTGGCTCATCCAAGTCACCTGGATGGGAGCAGGTACATACATGCAAACACACACCCCTTGACTTCTTCCTGCACCATCTAGGAGAGTTTACACTGTGGGTAGACAGACAAGAAGCCTGCAGAGAGGCCAGCATGGTGCCCAGAGCTCTGACCAAGGTAGAATGTGGCACCTAACCCAGAGCGCAATTCAGGCCCCTGTGGCTTCTGCTATGCATTTGTGGTGTGATCTGTGGCTCTTCTGATAGGAACAAACTCCCCTCCTGGGTAGGAGTCACCTGGTGGTGTGTTTACTGGCAGGTGGCATAGTTTTAGGGTTGGGCCTGGGATCCAACAGCACAATTTCAGTCTCTTACTTCCTGGACAGCTTTGGGCAAGTCTGACAGCTGCCCTGTGTCTTGAGATGCAGCGATCAGACAGGAGCCACTGTTAGGGATTTTAGCTCCACTGAGAAGGTGGGAGTTCCACTCTAATATTCAAAATCAAACACAGGACCCCCCCCAAAAAAAAAATAAATAACACCAAACATCAAACCAGAAACCAGCCACTCCAGGAGGCCAGGGTCTGGCCAATGCCCTCACTGAGCTCCCAGAAGTCGGGGTATGTGCCTTGAGCCCAACTCAGACAACTCTAAGTCATCTTCCAGAGGTTCTGAGCTGTGGGTCTGATGCCCCCATCTCTTACCCCTGCTCTGCTAACACAAGCATGGTGCTTTGCCCACCAGCAGCAGAGCCCACCTCAGGCCGCTGCCTATGTCAGAGGGCCTGGGGTCTTTTACTGCTGGAGAGAAACAGAGTAGGGGCACACAAGGAATGAAGAGACTTGTGGGTCTTTGGATTTCATTTTCCTGGTTTAAAGAGCTAGAGGAATTAGCTATTTGTTCAGAAGGGATAATTCCAGCAGGTCATGCGGCGTCAAATATCCGTAAGGATAATCCAGCTTTGGAACCGTCTATGAGAGGCAAGCTCACCCCTTTCCTCCTCCCAGGGAGATATTTGAGCCCCAGTGTGGGACTTGCCCTAGGGGTGAAGTGTGCTGGGACTGAGCTGTGAGAAAGCTCTATCCCCAGGACCTTCACCTCAGCTCCACTCCCATGGTATCTAGTCCCACTTCCTGGAGTGATGGTGGGGTCCCCTTCATGCCATGCCAAGCTCCTGGACGAAGCAGTTGAGTCAGGTGTACAGGGAGTCGGGCGGTAGCGCAGCAGGTTAACTGCACATGGCGCAAAGCACAAGGACCAGCGTTAAGGATTCGAGTCCCTGGCTCCCCACCTGCAGGGGAGTCGCTTCACAGGCAGTGAAGCAGGTCTGCAGGTGTCTCTCTTTCTCTCCCCCTCTCTGTCTTCCCCTCCTCTCTCCATTTCTTTCTGTTCTATCCAACAACGACATCAATAATAACTACAACAATAAAACAAGGACAACAAAAGGAAATAAATAAATATAAAATTTAAAAAAAAGTCAGGTGTACGGCACCAAAGCAGCCCTTTTGCTTGGGGAATAACTCCCTTCATACCTCCTTACTTTTAATCTCATTTAGGTTTTTTCCAAGCTTCTGAGAAAACTGAGGCAGAGACGCAGAAGGTAAGAACTTGTTGGACGAGGTGCTTCATCAAGGTTTTTCCTCAATTTCAGTGCGGCACTATGACCAACACTCTTGCTCATGGGGACTGTCCTGTGCATCACAGTAAGTTCAACAGTATCCCTGACCCCCACCTGCTGGATGGCCAAAATTAAAACATTCAGCCCCCTCTTTGGAGCTGTGACAACCAAAATATCCCGTTATAGCCAAATTTCCCACAGCAGGCAAAATCACCCACCAGACTGAGAGTTACTCCTCCCTGTGCCGAGGGTAAACGACACTGTACCAGCAGGCATCCTATCATATGGGTCATTTGGGTGTCACAAAGTGTCAAACCCTCCAAGCCCACTGTGCTCACACTCCGCCTCTCAGAAGCTCCAAGTCTTCTCCTTTGTCTTTCCAATTAGGCAGGGCCGACACCTACGTCCCCTGTCACCTTGGGGTGAATGAATCTGTACTCGTAACCTAACCAATCAATGCCTTGGAAGAACAGACAAGACCAACCTTCACAAACCCTCAGTTCAGAAGTCAGGACTCCTGGGTTCAGCTTTTGCAATATGAGCCCCCTCACTCTCACCTGCTTTCAGGTAGGTGTGGCTGATCCCATACACCTGGGGCTGGCGGCCGGCTGCTCCGAGAGGAAGAGGAGAGGGGGGGTATGAATTCCAAGCGCTCCCAGCACTAAGGCGGGACTGCGCGGTGCCGCCAAGGGGCCGTCGCCTCTCTTCCTCCCGGGGCTTTAAACTTCTGCCTAAACGTCGTGCCTTCCCAGCTAGTGACCCAAGGCCCATGGATATGGTCTAACCAGTCCTCCAGAGGTCGGCAGACGCTGCCCAGCAGTCCAGCCGGCGCAGTGCGCGTCCAGCCCGGCCTCTGGCCTGGGGCTCAGCCCACGTGGGCCGAGCGCTCAGCAGCACAGGTTTCAGCGCCCGCTGGTCGCGCACCGCCGCTCCTGGGCGGGCCTGGGCTCTGCCCCGCCGACCCTTCCGCCGCAAAGATCCTTCTGGTGTCCGCCGCCAGCCCGCCCGCCTCCAGCCCAACCCGGCCAGTCGCCCCGCGCTCACCTCCCAGCGGCCCCAAGTCCCCCGGACGCAGCCTGGAGAACCACTGCCAGAGGCTGGGCGGTGGCTCCTAGGGGTGGGACCTCGGCGTCCCGCCTCTTCCCTACCTGCGTGCCCGCGGCCGGCACCCGGGAACTGGGCGTGGCTGGGGTTCCCTGGGGCGTGGCTGGGGCTCTACAGGGCGTGGCTAGTCTCTGGGGGCGTGGCCGGGACCCTAGAGGGCGTGGTTAGTCCCTGGGGGCGTGACTGGGGCTCTACAGGGCGTGGCTAGTCTCTGGGGGCGTGACCGGAACTCTAGAGGGCGTGGTTAGTCCCCGGGGGCGTGACCAGGACCCTAGAGAGTTTGGTTAGTCTCTGGGGGCGTGGTCTGGTCAGGGGGCGTGGTTAAGGTCCCAGGGGCGGGGACAAGCGGGTCTCTGCTGCTTGGGAGGTTTACTCCGCGCAGTGGGGGTACCCGCCCGGGAAGAATCTTGTTTTCCGTCCAAGCTGACCTATCAGGGCGCAGTTCTCCACCTCCCAGCTTCCTCCCTCGCTCCGGGACAAAATGCGTAATCTAGGTCTGAACTGTCACCATCCTGTCACCCACTCCCAAGGAAATTTCTCAGATAACAACACTTACACACACACACACACACACACACACACACACACACACACACACACACACACACCCCACACACACACACACACACACACACACACACACACCACACACACACACACACACACACACACACACACCCCTACCCCCGCCTCAACGCCCTCGGTCTCAGGCCAAAGGGGTTCATTTGGTCGGTTTAGTCCTCCATGTCCTGCTCCAGATCCTGCGGCAGCGTGCGCCTCCAGGAAGCCTTCATCTCTACCGATGGGCTCCCCACTCAAAGGAACGCGCCCTCCTCCGCACCCCCTTGCGAGCACCTCCCGGGGGCGGAGGCGGCTTCCTAGGCTGAGGTCAGGCTCTGCTTCCCCCGCATTCCCCAGCTCTATTAAACCCGCAGCCTGCGTGAGCTGCGGGGGGCGGGGGGGGGCGAGTTTGTCTCTCGAAGAGGCCTGGGAATCAAAGCTGATCCATACAGACCTGCTACAAAACCTCTTCTGGAGCGGAACTGTGCCTGCAGCTGACACACAAGAAAGAGGCTGCAGGGTCACACTCTGGGGCAGCTTGGCCTCCACCGAGACCCTAGCTCCTCTGAGCTTGGTGGTTAGCTGCAAAGTGGTGCTGAGAGCATGGCCCCAGAGGGACAGGGCTGCCTGCCATTTCGCTAGAGGAAGGAGTGGGTGACCTGAAATTGACAGATGGGGTTAGACAAAGATGATGTTCACAAGCTGTTTTGCAGGGAACAGTATGATAAAACTGAAGTTGGAAAACAAAAGAACAACAGCACACACACACACACACACACCCTTCCTACTTTGCTTTGCTCCTTCAAAAAAGTAAACAGCTAAGACCCGGATCAAGGCAGGGGAAATAGGTTAATGGATAGAGCCTTGGGCTTACTTATCTGAAGTTCTTGCTTCACTCCCTGGCACTGCTGAGTGGTGTTAACTCTCCCTCTCTCTCATGTGAAATTCAAATATGTCAAATAAAATAAGACCCGTAACAAGTTTTCTCCCTCCAAAGATTTCTTTCTTTCTTGACCTCCCTGGTCTCTGTAAGAACAGTAGGAGGAAGAGTTCCAGTTTCAGCCCCCGGCTCCCCACCTGCAGGGGAGTCGCTTCACAGGCTGTGAAGCAGGTCTGCAGGTGTCTGTCTTTCTCTTCTCCTCTGTCTTCCCCTCCTCTCTCCATTTCTCTCTGTCCTATCCAACAACGATGACGTCAATAACAACAATAATAACTACAACAATAAACCAACAAAAGGGCAACAAAAGGGAATAAATAAATATTAAAAATAAAAAAGAAAGAAAGAAAGAAAGAAAGCAGAGAGAAACAGTGGAAGAGACCACTGCAGGTGGGGAGCTGGGGGCTCCAACTGAGATCCTTGCTCCAGTCCTTGCACTTGGCACCGCCTGCGCTTAACCTGCTGTGCTACCACCCAACTCCCTTCTCTCTGCTTTCTTTCTTCTATCTTTACCTAAAAAATAATCGGGGGGGGGGGGACTGGGTTAAGCACACATAGTACTAAGCTCAAGGACTCACGTAATGATCTGTGTTCGAGCCCCTGGCTCTCCACCGGCAGGGGGATGCTTCACAAGTGGTGAAGCAAGTCTGCAGGTGTCTCTCTCTCTCTCCTTCTCTGTCTCCCTCCCTTCCTCCCTTCTCAATTTCTCTCTGTCCTGTCCAATCAAATGGAATAAATAAATAAAACATTCAAATACAGTCTGGTATATCCACAAGAACTTCCTGGAATTGGATTTGTGGAGTAACCTTGAGTGTGTGGGAGGGAAGTGAAAGAGAAAGACAGAAATCTTTTCGTGTTAAACCATAAAGTGTGTATTAATTTTATAACCTACAGCAAAAAGAAAAAAAAAAACTATCAAACTTATAAAAGGGGGTAGGGAAGTGGTTCACCTAGTACACTTCACTACGTACAAGGACAGGGCTCAAGCCCCCAGCCCCTGCAGCCACCACATAGGAGCTCCACTTAGTGAGAAGCTTTACAAGTGGTGACATGGCACTGTGGTGTCTCTTATCTTCCTCTGTCACTCTTCCTCTTTGCCTTTCACTCTGTATTAAAAGAAGAAGGAGGAGGAGGAGAAGGGGAAGAGGGAAAAGGAGAAGGAGAAAAAGAAGTTAGGGGCTGGACAGTGGTGCACCCAGTTAAGCACATTGCCATGCACAAGGACCAGGGTTCGAATCCCCACTCTCCACCTGCCGGGGGTGGGGGAACTCTTCACAAGTGGTGAAGCAGGTCTGCAGGTATCTATCTTCTCTGTCCTATCCAATTAAAAATAATAATAAAATAGAAATAAAAAAAGAAATAATGGCCACCAGGAGGGGTGGATTCATAGTGCCAGCACTAAATTCCAGCAATAACCCTGGTGGCAGTAAAAAATAATAATAAATAGGGAGTCGGGCAGTAGTGCAGCGGGTTAAGGGCATGTGGCACAAAGCGCAAGGACGGGTATAAAGATCCCAGTTCCAGCCCCTGGCTCCCCACCTGCAGGAGAGTCACTTCACAGGCGGTGAAGCAGGTCTGCAGGTGTCTGTCTTTCTCTCCCCCTCTGTCTTCCTCTCTGCTTTCCATTTCTCTCTGTCTCATCCAACAACGCTGACATCAATAACAACAACAACAATAACCACAACAATAAAACAACAAGGGCAACAAAAGAAAATAAATAATTAAATATTTTTTAAATTAAAACAAGAAAAATAATAATAAATAAATGAAATAAAGTAAAAGGAAAAAAGAAAAAATCCACCAAGGTGGATGGAATTGTGTAGACATGAAGTCTAATGAAGCCCTGATAGGGGAAAAAAACAAACAAACATGTTTGTGTGTGTTTGGGGGTGGGATGGGGTGGGGAACTTTAAGGTATAAGAAGGATCTTAACAGTCAGGGATGAGGAAAAGGCATTGCAGGTAGGGACACTGATCACAGGCTGTGCCTGGAGGGTGGCAGGTGGCAAACCAGGAAGGCGGGTGGATGTGTGCTGGGGGCTGTGGTGGATGTGGATAAGGTCTTTTTAATTTTTATCCTGAAAGCAATCAGGAGTTTTTAAACCTGGAAATTGCATCCTGATGTTTGGCTGCTGCGTGCCCTTCTTTGAAGTGTTTCCTTCTACAGGAAGTTTAATCTGGACAGTGATCCTGCAAGGTGGGCAGGGCAGGAAGGCTTTCCAGATGACGCAGCAGGCTGTTGTGGAATAAAGACCACACCGGTGGTTCTGGAGCCTTTGTGCTTTGTAAGCTCTGCTCTGCAGGAAGGCGGGCAGAGGACAACCACCAGAGGTCCCTCAACACACCAGGATGCTTTTTCTTTCATGTCTGAGCAGACTTGTGGATGCTCTCCCACCCTTCCCCACTCCTCCAGATTCTCAAAAAGGCTCTGGCGTTATGACTTTGAAGGGTCGTCCCTATGTTTATTTGAGGGACTGAAATATCAGAGATCTCTTTGCTAACTATTTAAAACTATGTAGTCAGAACTTTGGTGGTGGGCGTGGTATGGGACTACACACTGTAATCTTATAGTCTTGTAACCTATGACTGATCACAAATACGACACGAAAGATAAATAAGAACGCGTAGAATGGTTGGGAAAATAGCCCGAGGTTCCCAGCTGGATCCCTGGTGCCACATGTACTGACATGGTGCTCTGACTTCTCTCTCTTTCTGTCTCTCTCTGCTTCCTGTGAAACTCTTTCATGTGACATATATAAAATAATACATGAGCAGTTTCAGGATATGCAATGCTGACTTTCTTATTGAGGGTCAGTGAGTTTTAGGCTTGTACTCTAAGCCGTCCAGAGCAGAGCTGGGTGCTGACCTCCAGGCTGGTGCTGGACTGCACTCTCTGTAGCCAGACTGGTAGCCCAGCCCAATATCAAAACAGCTATTCTGCCTGGACTTTGGACCAGGCGACTTGGGCCAAGATGGGGAGGCCAGTGAAGAGGCTCTTACAAAAGATCTTGGGGGGTCAGGCGGTAGCACAGCGGGTTAAGCAAACGTAAGGCGCAAGGCGTAAGGATGGGCAGAAGGATCTTGGTTCTGGCTCCCGGCTCCCCACCTGCAGGGGAGTCGCTTCACAGGAGGTGAAGCAGGTCTGCAGGTGTCTATCTCTCTCTCCCCCTCTCTGTCTTCCCCTCCTGTCTCCATTTCTCTCTGCCCTATCCAACAACAACGACATCAATAACAATGATAACAATAACCACAACAATGGGGAAACAACCAGGGTAACAAAAGGGGAAAAAATGGCCTCCAGGAGCAGTGGATTCGTGGTGCAGGCACCGAGCCCCAGCAATAACCCTGGAGGCTAAATAAATAAAAAAATAAAACTCTGTCAAGCTTAAAAAATTAAAAAAAAAAAAAAAAGGTCTTGGGGGAAGGGTCAGGCAACAGAGTAGTGGGATAGGCTTAGAAAGGCATGGGGGCCGGGAGTGGGGGCAAGGACAAGGAAGGGTAGTTGTACCAGGTTAAGCACACGTAGTGCAAAGCACAAGGATCCCAGTTCAAGCCCAGGTCTGGAGGTGTCTGTCTTTCTCTCTCCCTCTTTTTCTTTAAAAAAAAATTCTATTGCCAGATGGCCGCTTCCGGTCTGAGCGCAGTGCAGAGTGAATTGGTCTCCTCTCCTCGTCATGACCTACGGCCCCCTAGACATGTACCGCAAGCAGGGGCTCTTGGGGCCCCAGCACCGGGTCTTCAACAGCGTCATCCAGACATGCAGCGGCAACATCCAGAGAATCAGCCAAGCCAGTGAGGAAACTGAGGCACAGAGAAGTGGAGTCTCACTCAAGATCATGAAGCTAGGAAGTGGTGGAACCAAGAATAACATAGACAGTCTAAATTCAGAATCTGTACTCTTAACTATTATATATTCTGTCACTGGTTTGATAAAGGAAAGATGATCTTTGTTATTTAGTTATTCAGTGTACATTTCCAGTGTAGTTTAGGGTTTTCGCGTTTGTAATGCAGTGGTACTTTTTAATAAAAAATCAGGTCAGTGGGAGTCGGGTGGTAGTGCAGCGGGTTAAGCGCGCGTAGTGCAAAGCGCAAGGACCGGTTAAGGATCCCGGTTCGAGTCCCCGCTGCGGAGAGCCGCCTCATAGGTGGTGAAACAGGTCTGCAGGTGTCTTTCTCTCCCCCTCTCCACCTTCCCCCCCTCTCCATTTCTCTCTCTAAAAAAAAAAGTTATTAAAACTTTTAAAAAATTATCTTTATTTATTTATTGAATAGAGACAGCCAGAAATTGAGAGGAAACGGGAAATAGGGAGAGAGACACCTGTAGCCCTGCTTCACCACTTGGGAAGCTTCCCCCCTGCAGGTGGGGACCAGGGGCTGGAACTGGGGCCATTGCCTATTGTAACACATGCACTCAACCGGCTGTGCCGTCACCCGGCCCCTTTTTCTCCCTCTCTGTCTTCTCTCCTCTCTCAATTTCTCTCTGTCCTATCCAACAACAGTAGTAACAACACAACAATGGAAAAACGATGGCCACCAGGAGCAGTGGATTTGTAGTGCAGATACCCAACCCCATTCCCAGATAACTCTGGAGGCAAAACAGAAACGAAAAGCTAGGCATCCAGGGGCTGGGGAGAAAAAACAGCAATTCCTAAACAGACTTCTATGCCTGAGGTTCTGAGGTCTCAGGCTTAGTCCTCAGCACTGTCCTAATCTAGAACAGTGCCCTGGTAAAATAATAATAATAACAACAACAATAATAACCGAGAGGTGGCACAATGGATAAAGTGTTGAATTCTCAAGCATGTTTTCCTGAGTTTGATCTCCAGCAACACATGTTCCAGAGTGATGCTCTGATTCTCTCTCTCATTAATAAATAAATGAGTCTTTGGACTCAGGAGATAGCATAATGGTTATGCAAAAGACTTTCATGCCTGAAGTTGAAAAACAAGATCAGAAGAGAAAACACAAGTAGAACCTTAACTGGAATTGGCGTATCACACCAAAGTAAAAGACTCTAAGGTGGATGTGTGTGGGGGAGAATACAGGACCTAGTGGGTGTTGTATTGTTATATGGAAAACTGGGAAATGTTATGCATGTACAAACTATTGTATTTACTGTTGAATGTAAAACATTAATTCTCCAATAAAGAAATTAAAAAAAAAAAAAAGACTTTCATGTCTGAGACTCCCAAGCTCCAGTTTCAGTCCCCAGCACCACCATAAGCCAAGTTGTGCAGCAGTGGTCTGGTCAGTCTGCATCTTTTCCTTTGTAAAAAAACAAACAAACAATAAATAACAAATTAATAAAAATCATATCTTTTCAGGATTTGGCCAACACAGGGCCTCAAGAATCCTCTCTATTTACTTAGGGGCCAAAACCAGGAGCAAGTTTGAGTGATGTCGAGCAATTTGACAAACGCAACCATATTGATGGTGCAGGACTTCCCCCTAGTGGCGATAATAGACATTGCGTCACAGAACCTGAAGAAAAAAGCCAGTTTTTTTTCCTTCCTTCCTTCCTTCCTTCCTTCCTTCCTTCCTTCCTTCCTTCCTTCCTTCCTTCCTTTCTCCCTCCCTCCCTTCCTTCCTTTATCTTTTTAATTTTTTTCATATTTATTTATCCTGTTGTTGCCCTTTTTTTTTATTATTGTTGTTGTTATTGATGTCGTCGTTGGATAGGACAGAGAGAAATGGAGAGAGGAGGGGAAGACAGAGGGGGGAGAGAAAGATAGACACCTGTTTTACTGTCTGTGAAGTGACTCCCCTGCAGATGGGGAGCCCGGGGCTCGAACCGGATCCTTACGCCAGTCATTGCGCTTTACGCCACGTGCACTTAACCTGCTGCGCTACCACCCAACTCCCCTTTATCTTTTTTTTCCCTTGCCTCCAGGGTTATCGCTGGGGTTCAGTGCCTGCACTATGAATCCACTGCTCCTGGAGGCTATTTTTTCCCTTTTGTTGCCCTTGTTGTTTATCATTGTTGTTATCATTATTGTTGTCATCGTTGAATAGGTCAGAGAGAGGAGGGGAAGGCAGAGGGGGGAAAGACAGACACCTGCAGACCTGCTTCACTGCTTGTGAGGCGACACCCCTGCAGGTGGGGAGCCAGGGGGCTCGAACCGGGATCCCTGAGCTTTGTTCCGTGTGCACTTAACCCGCCCCGCTACTGCCCGACTCCCAGAAGCCACAGTTTCTGGCCCCTCCGCTGGCTTTCTCACCAGAAAATTTGGGGTTCCTTTTAAAGGTCAGAGAGTTTATCAGTGTTAGCAACATATCAAAGCCTCTCTGCCTTCCCTTTTGGGATAGAGACAGATAAATTGAGAGGGAAAGGAGAGATAGAGGTGAGAGAAATAGAGACACCTGCAGCATTGCTTCACCAGCTCTGAAGACCCCTCCCACTGCCCCAGTGCAGGTGGAGAGGTGGTCTTGAACCGGTGCCAGTAAGGTAACCTGTGCACTTTGATGCTGACACAGTCTGGCCCCTGCCTGCCTTTCCTGAGAGGGCTCCAGTTAAATTTACTTGGACACTCATGGGTTTCAAAACTGCCAGCACCCTGGGGGGTGCAGGGGGGCTGGGATGTCCAGTTTCTATCATGCTCCTGGAACCCAGAGCTAGCTCTCTCTCTCTCTCTCTCTCTCTCTCTTTCTGGTGCCATCTGCTGCCCCTAGTAGCTCTGACTCTCAGCCTCCCCCTCAGCAAGTACTCCATGAACATGCTCCCCTCTGTCCTTTATCAGTCTCCTTCTGGGTCACCCTAGTCTCAGTCAAGGGGGTGATTAGTCTGCCTGGCTTTAGCTAGTGGACTGTTTCATTCTAGAGCCCAGGCCCCTCCCCTCCTAGAGCTGGCTTCATCCAGCAAACCTCACATTTTATCTGTAGCCTCCACGGGAGGTGACATTACCTGGGGCAGGGAGCACTGCCTTTTATAGCACAGGCTCAGGTATGCCCAGCTCCACACAGACTAGTTGCTTGACCGGCGTCATTAAGCAGATGAACCTCGAAGCCTCCTGAGAAGCCCCACGCATGCATCAGCCGTGCACAGAAAGAACAACAGGCTAGACAACACAAAAGCTGCAGGCTTCAGTGCCATCACGAGGTGCCCTAGGCTACGTAAAAGCTGAGCCAATGGGAGAAACATTTATTTAAAAATATCTGTTTATTTATTTGAAATAAATGGAGTTGAGGACCAAAATATTGGTGCAGTACCAGAGATTGAACTCAGGATCTCATGTCTGAGAGTCCAACACTATCCACTAACCAATCCACTGCTTGCTCCTGGAGGACATTCCCCCATTTTGTTGCCCTTATTGTTGTTACTGTTGCAATTGCTATGGCTGTTGTTGGACAGGACAGAGAGAAATGGAGAGAGGAGGGGAAGACAGAGAGGGGGAGAGAAAGACAGACACCTGCAGACCTGCTTCACTGCTTGTGAAACGACGCCCATGCAGGTGGGGAGCCAGGGGTGGGGGGTGGGGTGGGCTCTAGCTGGTCCTCGTGCTTCACGCCATGTGTGCTTAACTTGCTGCGCTACCACCCAACCTCCCAGAAATTCATTCATTCTTTCTTTCTTTCTTTTTAAATTTTATTTCTTTATTGAGGAATTAATGTTTTACATTCAACAGTAAATACAATAGTTTGTACATGCATAACATTCCCCAGTTTCCCATTTAACAATACAACCCCCACTATGTCATTTATCATCTTTCATGGATCTGTATTCTAAATTCTTTCTTTTCTATTTCTCTCTCTCTCTTCCTTCCTTCCTTATCCTTCCTTCCTTCCTGTCTTTCTTTCTTTCTTTCTTCCTTCTTTCTTTCCTTCCTTCCTTCCTATCAAGATTATTTCTGGGACTTGGTGCCTGCATGATGAATCCACTATTCTCAGTGGCCTTTTTTTTTTTCTTTCTTTCTTTTGTTTCCTTTATTTGATAGAAACAGAAATTGAGAGGAGAGGCGAATATATGTATATATATATATTCCGAAGCACCACTTCACTGCTCATGAAGCTTTCCCCTGCAGGTGGTGACCACGGGCATGTTCATGCTAACTAACATGTGTGCCCTACTGGGTGCATTACCACCTGGCTCCCTTTCAGAAAGTCTTTCTTTCTTTTTTTAGATTTTTAAAATCTTTATTGGATAGACAGTCAGAAATGGAGAGGGAAGGGGGAGATAGAGAGGAAGAGAGACAGAGAGACACCTGCAACTCTGTTTCACCACTTGCAAAGCTTTCCCCCTGCAGGTAGGGACGGGGGCTCGAACCCAGGTCCTTGAGCACTCTAAGATGTGTGCTTAACCAGGTGCACCACCACCCGGCCCCTTCACAAAGTATTTCTAGGTGTATTGCACCAAAGCAAATGACTCTGGGGTGGGGGAGAGTATTGAGGACCTGGCTGAGAGCACATGTTACCATGAGCAAGAACCTGGGTGCAGGCCCCCACTTCTCACCTGCAGCCAAGAAGCTTCACAAGTGGTGAAGCAAGTGCTGCAGGTGTCTCCCCTTTTCCTACCTATCTCCCACTCCCCTCTAAATTTATCTCTGTTTCTATCAAATAATGAAGAGAGAGAGAGAGAGAAGGTGACCACCAGGAGGGGTAGATTTGTTGTGCGGGCATTGAGCCCCAGTGATAACCTTGGTGGCAAAGAGAGAGAGAGAGAGATCCATCAATAACACCCATTGTTGTTAAAATTTGTAAGGCTCTTGCTGGCCGGTCTTGCTTCACGGGCGGGTAACAGAGACGCGGAGACAACGGCTGGGCAGGGAAGCTGTATTTCTTTATTCAGGAACAACGATTCATAAACTAAGACAAACTAATCACCAAACAGAACTCGGCTGTCTCTTTGCGGCGGCGCAAGCACTCTCTCTTACTCTCGAACTCAGGAACCCTCCAACCCTGGCACTCCCCGAACTCTCTCTCCAACTCTCGAACTCTGGAACTCTGGCGGGGTCCCTAGGGGCGGGGCCAAGCGGGCCGCGAAATTAACTGGACTGATCTAATTCTCTTGGCGGGGGAGGGCTAGAACAAACCAATGTAAAGCATACGACAACCCATATTCTTGTACTTGTGGAGAAAAAAAACAAGTAACTCACCACTTTTTTTAAGTAATGTTTATTACTTTTTATTATTGGATAGAGACAGAGGGGAAGTTGGGGGGGGAGATAGAGAGGGAAAGAGACAGAGAGACACCTGCAGCCCTGCTACACTACTAATGAAGCTTTCCCCCTGCAGGTGGGGATCAGGGCCTTGAACACGGGTACTAGTGTACTGTAATATGTGCACTGAACCAGGTGTGCCACTGCCGGGCCCCCTCACCACTTGGTCTTTAATGGCATCTTTAACTAGCTTAGCCAACCCAGAGGTCACTGGGAAGAAGGGGAAAGTCAGGGAGGTTACCAAAGGAGACCTAACCAAACAGAAGTGTGCAGATTTAGATTTCAAGATGGAAGGTAAGTCTTCCAGGGGATAAAGGAAATGTCTATATGTAAATTTTTTTTTTTTCCCAAAGGTCATCTCCATTCTGCCTTAAAGAATCCTCTGATTAAAACTGACATTTTGCCAAAGACACATTATGGGGTGGCAGGCTTTTACTCTCCCACAGGAGATAATAGATAAAAAAAAAAAAATCACCAATATCTAGAAGTGAAAAAAAAAAGACCTTACAACTCAAGTTTTAAATTATACATATACATTGATATAATTATATACATGCATTTGTATAACTGAAGAAAAAGTTGGGTGAATGCCGACAGAAAATTCACAGAAAAAAAAATAAGTGAAAAATATCAATAAATAAAGTAGAAAATGGTGGTCCGGGAAGTTGCGCAGTGGATAAAGCACTGGATTCTCAAGCATGAGGTCCTGAGTTCAATCCCTGGCAGCACATGTACCAGAGTGATTCTGGTTCTTTCTCTCTCCTCCTATCTTTCTCATTAATAAATAAATAAATTCTAATAAATAAATAAATAAATAAATAAAGTAGAAAATGGGGGCCGGGTGGTGGCGCACCTGGTTGAGCGGACATATTATAGTGCGCGCAAGGACCCGGGTTCGAGCCCCCGGTCCCCACCTGCAGGGGGAAAGCTTCACAAGTGGTGAAGCAGGGCTGTAGGTATCTGTCTCCTCTGTCTCCTCCTTCCACTCAATTTCTGGCTGTCTCCATCAAGTAAATAAACAAAATGAAATGAATAAAGTAGAAAATGCCCAATCTCACAAATGATTAGGGAAATGTAGATTAGTCAACATTTAGTGTCCTGGGGGGACCAGGTCCCAGGTCTGGGCAGGGGAAGTGTATAGGGAGCCTGGGGCATCTCGAGTGTATGAGGCAGCTGGCCAGAACGCTGTCCAAGCTGAAGGGGGCCGTGTGGACAGGACAGAGGAGCCAGTTGGAAGGGACTTTCTCTGGTCCAACTATAACAATCATAGGATCATAAAGAAAAATGATGATAGGTGATTGAAATCCATGGGAATCAGGGCTGGGTGGTGGCGCACCTGGTCAAGCATGCGTCTTACAATGCTCGAGGGCCTGGGTTCGAGCCCCTTCCAGTCCCCACCTGCAGGGGGAAAGCTTTGTGAGTGGTGAGGCAGGGCTGTAGGTGTCTCTCTCCCTCTCTATCTCCCCTTTCTTTCTCAATTTCTGGTTGTCTCTATCCAATAAATAAAGATAAAAAATTTTTTGATAACATTTTTTTTTTTTAGTTAAAAGAAATCCATGAAGGGCCTGGCAGTGGCGCACCTGGTTAAGTGCACACATCACAGTGCACAAGGACCCCGGGTTCAAGCCCCCTGTCCCCACCTTCAGGGGGAAAGCTTCACAAGTGGTGAAGCAGGGCTGCAGGTGTCTCTCTGTCTCTCTCCCTCTCTATCACCCCCTCCCCCTCTCAATTTCTTTCTGTCTCTATCCAGTAAATAAATAAAGATTAAAAAAAAAAGAAAGAAATTTATGGGAATATTGACTAATCATGTGTTTCTGAGAAGTTTAAACAGGACAAATCCAGAGAAACTCTTGTATTCCCCCTGAGTCATTTATTAAACCTATTCACTTATTTGTTATTTGTTAATAGAGATAAATTGAGGAAGGAGGGAGAGAGAGAAAGAAAAAAAACAGCAGGGAGTCGGGCTGTAGCGCAGCGGGTTAAGCGCAGGTGGCGCAAAGCACAAGGACCAGCATAAGGATCCCGGTTCGAACCCCGGCTCCCCACCTGCAGGGGAGTCGCTTCACAGGCGGTGAAGCAGGTCTGCAGGTGTCTATCTTTCTCTCCCCCTCTCTGTCTTCCCCTCCTTTCTCCATTTCTCTCTGTCCTATCCAACAATGACGACAACAACAATAATAACTACAACAATAAAACAACAAGGGCAACAAAAGGGAATAAATAAATAAAATAAAATATTTAAAAAAAAAAAAGAAAGAAAAAAAACAGCAGCACTCTTTCACTGCTCGTGAAACTTCCCACCTACAGGCGGGAACCAGGGGCTTGAACTCTGGACCTTGTGTGAAAACATGTACTTAGCACTCCAGGTTCTGTGCCTGCCTTGGGTCTGCACAGCCCACAGCCTCACTGATTCCTCTGTGTGTGGCTAACAACATCTCTGACGGTGGGCCAGGTGAGAGCCTCAGCCGTAGCTCGACAAGATACCTGATGTGATTGAGGGGGCCCGTGATTTGTTGGCCCTTGCTGCCATCTAGCTGCTGAGAGTCCAGTAGGGGTGCTAGTTAGATGAAATCATGAAATATCATAAGCTTGTTGGTAGACTGTGATGGCCTTGTCATCTCTGCCGCAGCAGACGGACTGTCTCCATTTTGCTCCCCTTGTTAGTGAACTCAAAGGCCTTTTGCTGATGCAAGCTGTTTTGCAGTCCCTTTCATGGATTCTGCTGATAAAAAGCAGTCCCCCGTGGTCCAGGAGGTGGCGCAGTGGATAAAGTGTTGGACTTTAAGTATGAGGTCCTGAGTTCAATCCCTGGCAGCACATGTACCAGAGTGATGTCTGGTTCTTTCTCTCCTCCTAGCCTTCTCACTAATAAATAACATCTTTTAAAAAAAAAAAAAAAGCATTCCCCCAGGGAGTTGGGTGGTAGCGCAGTGGGTTAAGCACAGGCGGCGCAAAACTCAAGGACCAGCATATAGATCCCAGTTCGAGGTCCTGGCTCCCCACAGATGGTGAAGCAGGTCTGCAGGTGTTCATCTTTCTCTCCCCCCTCTGTCTTCTCCTCCTCTCTCCATTCCTCTCTGTCCTATTATCCAACAACGATGACATCAATAACTACAGCAATAAAACAACGAGGGTAACAAAAGGGTATAAATAAAATAAATATTTTTTAAAAAGTAGCCCCCTCCTCCCCTTCTCCCAGAAGTCAGTGCTATACGGTTTACCATCTTTCTGAAAGACAGCAGGTGTGAAAGCCACATTGGGCCCCCTAATTCCAAGCACAAGCCACTGGGTAGTGATTATTTATGCAAATCCTGTGTGGAGGCTGAAGTCACAGAGGAACACAGATGTAAGCCCGCAGGACAGGGGAACATGTGTGCTCTCCAAAGGGTATCACTTGGTAATGCATCGGTGGTTCAGTGGTAGAATTCTCGCCTGCCAAGGCATCACTGCCTAGTCCCTATTTATTTGTTTATTTTGAAAGGTTTATTTTCTTGGGGGGAGCAGGCAGTGGCACACTCAGTTAAGTGAACATAGCATCAAGTGCAAGGACCCAGGCTCAGCCCAGGCTGCCCACCTGCAGGGGGTCGCTTCATGAGCAGAGAAGCAGGTCTACAGGTGTCTTTCTCTCCCTCTCTCTGTCTCCCTTTTCCTCTCAATTTCTGTATTCTATCTAATTACAAAAAATTAGAAAGAAGAGGGGAACAAAAGGCTGCCAGGAGTGGCAGATTCATAGTGTAACCCTGGTGACAAAAAAAAAAAAAAAAGATTTGTTTACTAAGTAATGTGAGAAGAAAACAGAGAACCGCTAGAATCACTTGGGCACATGAAATGTCAGGGGTGGAACTCAGGAAATCAGAATGTCCTGCCTGAGAGTTCAATGCATTAGCTACCTCCTAGGTCACAACAACAACAACAAAGTTTTTTAAAAGAAACAAATATATGTGCCATGTATTGGTCAGGGGCTCGAACTTTGGTCCTCATGCATGATGAAGTATGTGTTCTACCAGATGAATTCATCTCCTGGCCTCTTTCCACTGCTTTTTTTTTTTTGCCTCCAGTTATCGATAGGGCTCGTCGCCTGCACTACGTATCCACTGCTCTTGGAGGCTATTTTCCCCCTTTTGTTGCCCTTGTTGTTGTTGTTGAATAGGACAGAGAGTAATCGAGAGAGGAGGGGAAGACAGAGAGGGAGAGAGAAAGATAGATTCCTGTAGACCTGCTTCAACCCTTGTGAAGTGACTCCCTGCAGGTGGGGAAACAGGGGCTCTAACCAGGATCCTTATGCCGGTCCTTGCGCTTCATGCCACTGCATTTAACCCACTGCACTACTGCCCAACCCACCCCCCCACTGCTTTTTTTTTCAAAAAAAATTTTATGTATTTATTTATGTTCACTTTTGTTGCCCTTGTTTTTTGTTGTTTTTGTTGTAGTTATTATTGTTGTTGTTATTGATGTCATCGTTTTTAGCTAGGACAGAGAGAAATGGAGAGAGAAGGGGAAGAGAAAGACACCTGTAGACCTGCTTCACGGCCTGTGAAGTGACTCCCCTGCAAGTGGGGAGCCAGGGACTCCAACCGGGATCCTTAAGCAAATCCTTAGGCTTTGCACCACCTGTGCTTAACCCGCTGTGCTACCGCCTGACTCCCTCCTCCACTGCTTTTTAAAGAGAGTCCCACACCTTAATTCACACTAGTGTCTGGAATATCTGTGGCCATTGGTGGCAGATGCTCCCCCTGCCCATGTGGACTTCTCCAGACAGTTAGTGTCTGGTATGGCGGCAAGTAGAATAGAACGGAAGGCTTTTAAAACTCTTCTGTTGCCATACTGTATGTGTGAGAAGCAAGTTCCCACAAATAAACAGAAGCTAGACGCTAAAGGTCATGTGTTGCTGGGGTGTCATGTGTTACAATAGGAAGTGTTTTTCATTTTTACTTTATTGCCAACAGGGCTATTGCTAGGGCTTGGTGCATGAATGACCCCACCACTCCTGGTGGGAAATTTGGGGGTTTTTGTTAGTTTGTTTTTCCTTTTTTTCCTTTCTGTTTTGAGAGAGAGTTAGAAAAAGACAGAGAGAAGAGAAGATGCCTGAAGCACTGCTCTGCTCCTTGTGAGTTCCCCCATCACCACCACTGCAGGTGAAACCAGGGGCTTGAATCTGCAAATGTAGCCCCTGTGTGTTGGGAGCTTGGTCCTTGGTCCTTGCTTGAACCCTGGTCCTCATGAATGGTAATGCATTCACGAGGACCTATAGCTCTGATTCACTGCTTATGAACCCCCTTCCTCCGCAGGTGAGGGCTGGGGGCTTGAACCTGGATCCTTGTGCACTGTAATGTGTGAACTCAACCAGATGTGCTGCAGCCTGGGTTCTTAAAATATTTATTAATGAGAGAGAAAAAGTGAGAACCAGAGCATCACTCTGGCACGTGTCGTGCTGGGGACGGAATTGAGACTATGTGCTTGCTAGCCCAGTGCTCAATTCCTTGTGCCGCCTTCCGGCACTGACATGGGATTTGTGGCTTCCAGAGACTGGGCAGAGACAGCAATGAGGAGGACCTGCCTGAGGGGCAGGTGTTTCTCTTGGGGTGATGGGGAAGTTCTGGAACCAGACAGAGACTGTGCTGAACCAGAGCATCACTCTGGTGTGCAGGTGCCACTCAATTGGTCACTTGAAAATGGTTGATTTTGGAGGGGAGAGATAACAACAGTAATAGGCCAACAGACTTTCATGCCTGAGGCTCTAAGGTCCCAGGTTCAATCCCTAGTACCACCATAAGCCATTGATCTGGAGAAAAAAGCATGGGGGGGTTGAGGGGGGAAGGAAAGTTGATTTTATTTTAGGTAAATTTGACAAGAGCTCTAAACCTAGTCTACTTTGAGGGGAGACTATCAGGGGTTTGTAGGTGAATTGCACAAAGTCCCCACCCCACTCTCCCATTAATAGTTGGAAGTCCCACTCTCAGAATGAAATTTCATTCTTAAATGTAGTCACTGATGGTGTAACTAGTTAAGGTGAGAAGGTAGGTAGCATAATGGTTATGCAAAGAGATTCTTATGTCTGAGGTTCTGAAGTTCCAGGTTTAATCCCCTGTACCACCATAGGCCAGAGCTGATCGGTGTTCTGGTAAAAAATATAACAACAACAACAATAATAATAATATGAGACCATATGGAGTACAGCAGATTCCTAATTTATTTATTTTTATTTTAGGTAGAGACAGAAAAGCAAGACAGTGAAAGAAACCATTGTTCAGAAGCTTCCTTCAATAAGGTGGCGGGGGGTGGGGGGTGGGGGGGAGCCGGGCTCAAATCTGGGTTGTGCACATAGCAAAGCAGTGCGTTGTCCAAGTGAGCTATTCTGCCAGGCCCAGGTTCCTAACCCAGTAAGCCTGACTGGTATCCTTACAGGTAGATTTGACACACATCCAGAGAGCAGATAGAGACATCTCTGTAGTCACCAGTTGAGCAAGCAGGACAGCCCACAGCAGCTCCTGCAGGAGCGCCTTGAGAAGGGGTGTGGCCCACACCTTGATCTTGAACTTCTGGCCTCCAGAAGCCAGCTGGAGGTACCCTGCTTCATCAGCCTGAGCAGACTCACATGGATTTGTGTGTGTGCATTGCAGAGGGACCAGCCACAGAAGGGGCCGCCTGCCAGGCCCACTGATGAATGAGGCGGGAGAACTAGAAGTCATCCTTTTGGGGCAGGAAGTGCAGGTCAGGGGTGTAAACAGCAGCAGGGGAGTGACAGGTGAGAGAGAAAAAGCACCAGATTCCGTTTGGGTCCCACTCAGAAGGATGGAGCTGCCTATTATTTCACACCCTGCCTGGTGGGGCAGCCAGAACTGCTCCTCTCCCAGCAGGCTGCAACAGGAAGCTCCCAGCTTTCTTTTTGATGAGCTCTAGGGGTGAACTGACCTGAGCCTTTATTCTAACTTGATTCTTTATTCTAACTCCCTGCTAACAGGAGGGCCAGCAGCAGGAGGAGCAGAATAAAGGACTCATGAGAAAGCAGCTAGAGCTCCAAACCCAGCACTGGTTTTGCTACAATGACAGGCACACACTGAAAAGGGGCTGGCAGTGTAGCGGAAAGGTGACTGAACTGTCACAACAGAGCAAGAACCCCCATGTTCCCCCTATGTCCCCCCCCCCCAGCCCTGGAGAGCAGCCCTCTTTGGAGAAACTCACTATAGGGATCTTTTGTGGCAATCTGTGAAATTTTAATGTGGATGTTAGACGATAATAAAGAACAGTTCATCGCATTCACTGTGAAATTATGATCCGAAGGCTGGAGAGTCAGCATAATGGTTCTTCAAAAACAGCTTTCATGCCTAAGGCTCCGAGGTCTCAGGTTCAATCCCCAGCACTACCACAAGCCAGAGCTGAGCAGTGCTCTGGTAAAAATAAATAAGACAGATAAACATTAAAATGATTTCACTTTTTAAATATGTTTATTAAAATTGTTGTGAAGAAAGCTATATGGGACTGGAAAAACAGTTCACTGGGAAAGTGTGCTGCTTTGCCACTTGTACAGTCCAAGTTCGAGCCCAGCCCCAAGCACTGAGGAAGCTGGAGCAGTGAAGCCCTGAGACAATCCAAAACAGAGCAGATTGGGAGGTGGCTCAGCAGGTAGCTACACAGAAATCACCTCACTGAGGCCATGGGTTTCTTTTTCTTTTCTTTTCTTTTCTTTTCTTTTTTAAATGTTTTTCTTATTTTGTTGCCCTTGTTTATCGCCGTTGTTATTATTGTTGTTGTTATTGCTGTCATTGTTGTTGGATAGGACAGAGAGAAATGCAGAGAGATGGGGATGATGGGGGGGGAGAAAGACAGACACCTGCAGACCTGCTTCACCACCTGTGAAGCGACTCCCCTGCAGGTGGGGAGCTGGGGGCTCCAATCGGGACCCTTGTGCTGGTGTGTGTGTGTGTGTGTGTGTGTGTGTGTGTGTGTGTGTGTGTGTGTGTGTGTTTTAAAATAAATAAAATAGGGGAATCGGACGGTAGCTCAGTGGGTTAAGCACACAGGGCGTGAAGTGCAACAACCAGTTCAAGGATCCTGGTTCAAGCCCCCGGCTCTCCACCTGCAGGGGAGTCATTTCACAGGCGGTGAAGCAGATCTGCAGGTGTCTGTCTCTCTCTCTCCCTCTCTGTCTTCCCCTCCTCTCTCCATTTCTCTCTGTCCTATCCAACAACAACAACAATAATACAACAAGGGCAATAAAAGGGAACAAATAAATATAAAAAAATAAAATAAATAAAAGATACTATTTATTTATTTATTTATTTATTTTACCAGAGCACTCAGTTTATGCTGGTGTGGTGGATTAAACCTGGGACTTTGGAGCTTCAGGCATAGAAGTCTTTTTGCATAACCACATGCTGTCTCCCCACCTTTATTTATTTATTATCATAAGAGAAAGAAAGGTAGCGAGAGCCAGAGCATCACGCTGGCATATGTGATGCTGGGGATTGAACTTGGGATCTCATGCTTGAGAGTCCAATGCTTTATCCACTGTGCCGCCTCTGGGGCCACCCCCATTGGATTCCTCATCCTCAACTACCCTGAGGAGATGTTTGATCATTAATCACTGATCTGTGATCAATAGTACTGTCGGGTCAGTTTAGCCAGACCTCCCTGTCTCCTCTTAGTGATTCTCTCTCTCTCTCTCTCTCTCTCTCTCTCTCTCTTTTAGCTCCTTCCTTCCTTCCTTCACTTCGAGGATTATCAATGGGGCTTGGTGCCTGCACTACGAATTCATGGCTCCTGGGGCCATCTTTTTTACATTGTTGTTGCTGTTGCTATTGTTGTGGTTGGATAGGAGGGAGAGAAATGGAGAGAGGAGGGGAAAACAGAGAGGGGGAGAGAAAGACAGACACCTGCAGACCTGATTCACCATTTGTGAAGTGACCCTCCTGCAGGTGGGGAGCCGGGGACTCCAACCTCTCACAATGTGAGCTTAACCTGCTGCACTACCACCACACCAGCCCCCCCTTAGGGATTTTCTTTTAAAAATATATTTATTCATTTATTCCCTTTTGTTGCCCTTGTTGTTTTATTGTTGTAGTTATTATTGTTGTTGTTATTGATGTTGTTGGATAGTACAGACAGAAATGGAGAGAGGAGGGGAGACAGAGAGGGGAGAGAAAGATAGAGACACCTGCAGAGCTGCTTCACTGCTTGTGAAGCGACTCCCCTGCAGGTGGGGAGCCAGGGGCTTAAACCGGGATCCTTATGCCGGTCCTTGTGCTTCACACCACGTGTGCTTAATCCGCTGTGCCTCCTCCCGACTCCCACCTTAGTGGTTTTCTGCATGTGGCTGCCACCCTCCTTGCTCCTGTCTGGAACCTTCTGCTTGCCTACGCTGTATTTTTAAGGCTCTGTGTGGACTCTTTCCCGCCATTGCCCTGTGCTGAGTACAGTTTGTTTTTGCTGCTCTGACTACAGTCCAGCTCTGTTTTTATTTTGTCTGAACAAAATTGGGGGCCCCTCCTCTGATAGCTTTCCCATTCTCTATCCCTCTGGGAGTATGGACTCAGGGTCACTGTGGGTTGCAGAAGGTAGAAGGTCTGGCTTCTGTAATTGCTTCCCCGCTGAACATGGGCGTTGACTGGTTGATCCATACTCCCAGTCTGCCTCTCTCTTTTGCTAGTAAGGTGGGTCTCTGGGGAAGCGGGGCTCCAGGACACATTTGTGGGGTCCTCAGTCTAGGGAAGTCTGGTTGACATCCTGCTGGCCTCTGGAACCTGGTGGCTGAAAAGAGAGTTAACATACAAAGCCAAACAAACTGTTGAACAATTGTGGACCTAAAGGCTGGAATAGTGCAGATGAAGTGTTGGGGGGTACTCACTGCAAACTCTTGTGTACTTCTGCTTTCAGGTATATATTTTGCCCTAGTTTATGGATACATCTGAACATATGCTGTATCTCACGGGACCTGGTCTATATCTAGGCTTTGGGACTTTGTTAGGAAGTGAACCACCTGGAATGGGATTAGAGAATACTATGAAAGGAAAGGTCTCACCCGAGTAATGAGCTGAAGGGTTGTCATTCCACACCTGAAGTCTCTGGACACAGTCTGAAGTGAAGCATGCTGGGGCAGCACTCGTTGCGTTGATTAAGTTGCGATCGGCGGGTCCAATATTATTTGATATGAATTGAGAGAAGCATGTAGGAAAGTGGGCCCCACCCTAAGGTTCCAGGACTGGGGGAAATATAGGCTCTATAGTGGAAATGTGAGGTTCCTGCTGTCTTAGGGTTCAAGAAGACAATGGATAGTTTTTGCTATCGTCACATTATTTGGTAATTGGGTTAACTTTGAAAAGTCCCTTTGTTAGGGTTTGCTGCATAACACCCAGCATCTTGTAAATAGCTGTGCCACCAGTTGCTTCTGTTCTACCTGGTCTAGGCTTTTGAGAGAGTCCACATATCAAAGACCCAGCCTATGTATTAAAAAGACTCAGTCTATGTTTTAAAAAGTTCGAGACATACAATCAATTTTTCCCCTCTCATATTAATTAAATAGTGATTTATATGACTGCACTTTAATAGGAGTGTACATAAACACCATTCCCACCACCAAAAGACTGTGTCCCATTCTACCCCCCCCCAGTCACCCCGGGAAGCTGAATGTCCACTCTCCCCCTCACCACAGGGCTTTTACTTTGGTGCCCTACTCTCAATTTAGTCAGATCCTGCTTTTAGTTTCCCTTTCTTTTCTTCTTTCTCAGCTTCTATTGATGAGTGGGGTCATCCCATATTCATCTTTATCTTTCTGATTTAGCTCACTTAACATAATTCCTTCTAGCTCCATCCAAGATGGGTCAGAGAAGGTGGGTTCATTGTTCTTAACAGCTGCATAGTATTCCGTTGTGTATATGTACCACAGCTTTCTCAGCCACTCATCTGTTGTTGGGCACCTGGGTTGCTTCCACCCAACCACATTTTTTAGGAGAATAGAACAAATGCTACAAATGTTTATCTGGAACCAGAAAAGACCTAGAATTGCCAGAACAATCTTGAGAAGAAAGAACAGAACCAGAGGCATCGTACTCCCAGATCTTAAATTGTATTATGGGGCCATTGTCATCAAAACTACTTGGTACTAGAACATGAACAGACACACTGACCAGTGGAATAGAATTGAGATCCTAGAAGTAAGCCCCCACACCTATGGACATCTAATCTTTGACAAAGGGGCCCAGACTATTCAATGGGGAAAGCAGAGTCTCTTCAACAAATGGTGTTGGAAACAATGGGTTGAAACATGCAGAAGAATGAAACTGAACCACTATATTTCAACAAACACAAAAGTAAATTCCAAGTGGATCAAGGACTTGGATATTAGACCAGAAACTATCAGATACTTAGAGGTAAATATTAGCAGAACTCTTTTCTGCATATATTTTAAAGACATCTTCAATGAAACGAATCCAGTTACAAAGGAGACTAAGGCAAGCATAAACCTATGTGACTACATCAAACTAAAAAGCTTCTGCACAGCAAAAGAAACCACTACCCAAACCAAGAGACCCCTCACAGAATGGAAGAAGATCTTTACATGCCATACATCAGACAAGAGGCTAATAACCAAAATATTAGCTTGCCAAACTCAACAACAAGACAACAAATAACCCCATCCAAAAATGGGGGGAGGACATGGACAGAATATTCACCACAGAAGAGATCCAAAAGGCCAAGAAACACATGAAAAAATGCTCCAAGTCTTTGTCAGATAAATGCAAATAAAGACAACAATGAGATACCACTTCACTCCTGTGAGAATGTCATACATCAGAAAAGGTAACAGCAGCAAATACTGGAGAGGGTGTGGGGTCAAAGGAACCTTCCTGCACTGCTGGTGGGAATGTCAATTGATCCAACCTCTGTGGAGAACAGTCTGGAGAACTCTCAGAAGGCTAGAAGTGGACCTACCCTATGACCTTGCAATTCCTCTCCTGAGGATATATCCTAAGGAACCCAACACATCCATCCAAAAAGATCTGTGTACACATATGTTCTTGGCAGCACAATTTGTAATAGCCAAAACCTGGAAGCAACCCAGGTGTCCAACAACAGATGAGTGGCTGAGAAAGCTGTGGTCTATATACACAATGGAATACTACTCAGCTATTAAAAACTGTGACTTCACCGTTTTCAGCAGATCTTGGATGGAGCTTGAAAAAAATCATGTTGAGTGAAATAAGTCAGAAACAGAAGGATGAATATGGGATGATCGCACTCTCAGGCAGAAGTTGAAAAACAAGATCAGAAGAGTAAACACATGTAGAACCTGAACTGGAATTGGCGTATCGCAGCAAAGTAAAAGACTCTGGGGTGGGTGGGTGGGGAGAATACAGGTCCAAGAAGGATGACAGAGGACCTAGTGGGTGTTGTATTGTTATATGGAAAACTGGGAAATGTTATGCATGTACAATCTATGGTATTTATTGTCAAATGTAAAACATTAATTCTCCAATAAAGAAATTTAAATAATAATTGTCTTATCCAACAACGATGACATCAACAACAATAATAACTACAACAACAATAAAAACAAGGGCAACAAAAAAGAAATAAATATTTAAAAATATATGAATATTTATTCCCTTTTGTTGCCCTTGTTTTTTTGTTGTAGTTATTATTGTTGTTGATATTGATGTTGTCATTGTTGGATAGGACAGAGAGAAATGGAGAGAGGAGGGGAAGACAGAGAGGGGGAGAGAAAGACAGACACCTGCAGACCTGCTTCACCACCTGTAAAGCGACTCCCCTGCAGGTGGGAGCCAGGGGCTCGAACCAGGATCCTTACACCGGTCCTTGTGCTTTGTACCACGTGAGTTTAACCCACTGCGCTAGCGCCTGACTCCCCCCCGGCTTTCATTTTTAAAGCCCATTTTAGTCATTTTATGACAATTAAAGTTGCTTAATAAACATATTTTTTCAAAGAAAGACAAAGTATGCCCTTTGCATACTTCAGCCCACTCCACCCTCACTTTTTTTTTTTTTTTAATTTTTTTTTTTTAATATTTATTTTCTTTATTCCCTTTTGTTGCCCTTGTTGTTTTATTGTTGTAGTTATTATTGTTGTTGTCATTGTTGGATAGGACAGAGAGAAATGGAGAGAGGAGGGGAAGGCAGAGAAGAGGAGAGAAAGATAGACACCTGCAGACCTGCTTCACCGCCTGTGAAGCGACTCCCCTGCAGGTGGGGAGCCGGGGTTCGAACCGGGATCCTTATGCCGGTCCTTGTGCTTTGCGCCACCTGCGCTTAACCCGCTGCGCTACAGCCCGACTCCCTCCACCCTCACTTTGAGGTCACCAAACAAGCCCCTGTTCTTGCCCCCAGAACCCCCCCCCCCCCCCCCGTGCCCTAGGACTGCCCTATTTCAAACTCTGCCTTGGTTTCATAAATTCTCCCAGGTAGGGCATATTTGAAGTAAAAATGAATGTTTGACCAGAGGCATAGCTCAGAGCTAGAGAGCATGCCTCCCATGAATGAGGCCCCGGGCTTGATCCCCAGCTTCCCCCAGTCTCCTGCCGCTTACACACACGGACACACACACACACACACACACACACACACACACACACACATTTCTTCAGCTAGTGACTCTCAGACAGAATGTACTAGAATGTGGCTGAATACTGAGGGTGGTGGTGAATGAGGTCTTTGTCCAGGGCTCAAGATTTAAGAGGAACAGTTATCAAAAGAGATGTTTTTCTCAAACCAGGATCCTTGCTTGGGTCCCTGTGCTTCTTGGCATTCTGTGAGCTTAACCTGGTGCCCTCCCACCCAGCACCCTGGTGATTGTCTTTTAATTTCTTATTTCACTAAGCATAATCACCTTCAGTTCCATCTATTTCGTCTTAAAAATACAGTAGCATCTTTTTTATTGCAGAGTAGTATTGCATGGGGATGTATGCCATGACTTCTTTAGCTAGCCATCTGCCCATGAGCATTTAGGCTGCTTCCACTCTTTGGTTACTGTGCATAATGCAGCTATGGACACAGGGTTGCGAATTAGTGCTTGAGTGTTCTTTGGATAAATGCCTTGGAGTGGTACCTTTGGATCATAAGGTACTTCCATTTTTATTTTATTTTATTTTTTAATTAAAATTTAAAAAATTTATTTTCCCTTTTTTGCCCTTGTTTTTTTATTGTTTGCATAACCATTATGCTATCTACCCCTGCCCTATTGTTGTTGTATTTATTATTGTTGTTGTTATTGATGTCATCTTTGTTAGATAGGACAGGGAGAAATGGAGAGAGGAGGGGAAGACAGAGAGGGGGAGAGAAAGACAGACACCTTCAGACTTGCTTCACTGCTTGTGCAGCGACTCCCCTGCAGGTGGGGAGTCGGGGTCTCGAACTGGGATCCTTACGCTGGTCCATGTGCTTTGCGCCACATGTGCTTAACCTGCTGCGCTACCACCTGACTCCCGGTACTTCCATTTTTATTTTATTTTTGTTTTGTGTGTGTATTTAAAAAATATTTTTATTTATTTATTATTGGATAGAGACAGAGAAATTGAGGGGGGTATTAGAGAGGGAAAGAGAAGCACACATAATACAAAGCTTAAGGACCTGCTTAAGGATCCTAGTTCAAGTCCCTGGCTCCCCATCTGCAAGGGGGGTCACTTCACGGGCAGTGAAGCAGGTCTGCAGGTATCTGTCTTTCTCTCTCCCTCTCTAACTCCCCCTCCTCTTATTTTATTTTATTTATAAAAAGGAAACACTGACAAAACCATAGGATAAGAGGGGTACAACTCCACACAGTTCCCACCACCAGAACTCTGTATCCCATCCCCTCCCCTGATAGCTTTCCTATTCTTTAACCCTCTGGGAGCATGGACCCAAGGTCATTGTGGGATGCAGAACGTGGAAGGTCTGGCTTCTGTAACTGCTTCCCCGCTGAACATGGGCGTTGACAGGTCGATCCATACTCCCAGCCTGCATCTCTCTTTCCCTAGTGGGTCAGGGTTTTAGGGAATCGGAGCTCCAGGACACATTAGTGGGGTTGTCTGCCCTAGCATCTGGGACCTGGTGGCTGAAGAGAGAGTTAATATATAAAACCAAATTTGGTTGACTAATCATGAACCTAAAGGCTGAAGTTGTGCAGATGAAGAGTTGAGGGGGTCTCCGTTTCGTAGACAGCTAGTAGGCATATTTTAGTTATATTCCAAAGGGCCTGTGGCTATACTAGTTGTTGTTGTTATTGTTTTCTTTTTCTTTTTTCCCCTGAGCCTGAAATCTGATATGCCAGTGGATGCAAGTTATTGTCTGGGGACATGATGTCATGGCTAGAAAAAAGGACCAGAAAGCTGGATCAGGGAAGAGAGTAGCTCCCTAATATGGGAAAGGTGTATAAATATTGTTGGCTGTAAACCCCATTGATTTGATCTGATCTGAGACCCATATTCAGCTTAGGCCTGTGTGACCTCTGCATCCCTGTAGATCTGAGCTCACATTCTATCGTCACCATTAGGAATGTTCCAAGCTGCCCCAATATCAGGACCCATCTTCCTCAGGTGCTGCATAGAGTATGTTGTCCAGCCTCCCTTCAGAGGATGTAACATTCTCTACTCTTGTTGATTCCCCTCCTCTTTCAGTTTCTCTCTGTCCTAGCCAATAAAATGAAAAAAATGGTTGCCTGGAGCAGTGGACTTGTAGTACAGGCATTGAGCTCCATCAATAACCCTGGAGGCAGAGAGAGAGAGAGAGAGAGAGAGAGAGAGATGCACATCTGCAGCCCTGCTTCACCACTTGTGAAACTTTCCCCTTGCAGATGGGGACCAGGGGCTTGAACCTAAGTCCTGGTGCATTATAATGTGTGTGCCTAACCAGGTGCCCCACAGCCTGCTCCCCTTCCATGTTTATTTGTTTAAGGACTCTCCATATCATCTTTGAAAGGGGCTACAGCAGGTTGCACTCCCCCCAGCAGTGTAGCAGAGCTCCCTTTTTTCCACAACCTCACAGACACTTGTCCTTTCCTGTTTTGTTGATGTAAACCATTCTCACAGTTGTGACATGGAATCTTAGTTTAGTCTTTCTTCTTAAATAGAACATTAACTTTCTCTATTTGGTTCCACAATGTGGGGAAGGTATTCCCACAGTTCTTATTTCGGGCCATGCACCTTTCTTTATGTCTTAGTCTCCTCTCTGAGAGCAGGGATGAAAGTTGGCCCCTAAGAGGGAACAATCTTTCTGCTCTTGCAGCCCAGGCTCAGGCTGGGGTTCCCATACCTGCCAGCAGGGGGCGCTGTGGGGCCACGCAGCTAGGCCTGCACAGCTGGGAAGGAGCCCCCAAAACTGCGCCCTGCCTTCTAGACACCCCATGGCTTACAGCTAGAACTCGCCAGGGGGAGCTGACCCAGTTGCTCAGTTCTCCAGTGACAAGACAATCCCTGAATATCAAGTACAGAAACACCCCCTCCAAGACTTTGCAGTCCACTGCACTCAACCTGTGGGGGTACCTAGACCCCGCCCAGTATCTCTCTTGCATCTTTGGGGGGCAAGGGGAGGGGCGGGCAGCATCCCCATCCCAGGTGTGAATGGCAGATTTCAGAGGTGGGAACCAGGGACAATCTACCTCAGGGACCACCTTCCAAAATGATTCTGCTTTTGACCAGCCCAGAGGCCCGTTCATCCCTCTCAAGCCAGCTGAAATGGGACGGGGATCCTTCTTCCCAGAGACTGTTCTTTTACCCCACCACTCACACCTCCACTCCCCGATGGGCCCCAGCCTCATCCCCTAGGACTTGGGCTCCGTCGCAGCTCACCAGAAGTGTGGTTGGCCAAAGACCCTGTGCCTCCTTCCTTTGCCTTTGCCTCCTGGTTTCCTCTGTTCACTCACCTCCCTCCCTCCTGCCTTCCTTGCTTTAACCCCATGGATCACTCTCTCTAGTGCTCCTGGAGCCCTCTCTGCCCCGCCCTGACATCAAATCTCAGGTTCACTCCTGTTTTAGGTTAAATGTGACCGTGGCTCAGGAAGGCTGAGCCGTGCACTCAATGTCACCCAGCAGACATCTGGCTGCAGGGTCTGGCTGTCAGCCTTGCAGCTCTGCCTCCCGCCCCCCCCCCCCCCACTACATTACATTTGGGCCTCACACAGCTCCCTCTTGGCCCCTCGTGCTGGCCTTGCTTTCTAAGAGTGAGGTTTATTTATCCTTTGGGTTTCTGTGGAGAGTCTCTGCCGCTCCAGCTCCAGAAGACGAAGGCGCGGCCTGCGTGCAAGTTCATGGGCTGAGAGACAAGCTCCTTCCTGTGTGTCTGGGAGATAAGACCTGGCCTGTGTGCAAGGCTGAATCTTCCCAGGCAGCCAGACCCCTGGGGGGGGGAGGGAGGAGGCTGCTTCCTGCTTCTCCCCAGCCCACCCGGGGGTGGTGACCTCCCCAGCTGCCCTGGGGGATTTGAGGCTGCTGACTGGCCTCCACCCTGGTGGGGGCTTCGAAGGGGCCTGGGAGCTGGAGCTCACAGCAGACACTGAGGTTTTCTGCCAGATCGAAGTAGGCTTCTGTCACTCAGCCCTCCTGAACAGGGAAGCCCGTGCTCAGGCCTGGAAGAGAGGTGACCAAGTAAGCTGGGGCTGCCGGGCCTTGCTGAACACCACCTCCATGATTCCTCCCTTGATTCCTCTGCCAGGGAGACTTCCAGAACGAAACACTTTTTTTTTTCTTTCTGTTTGAACAAGCAGACAGCTTTCCTGTCTGTCTCCCCTCAGATCCCGGCTTCTAGTCTTCAGGCCTGTGTTTCTGATCAAACAGGTGAATCTCAATTCTGAGTGGCTGTAGATGGCAGGCTGTAGATGGCAGGAGCGAGGGGCCTCTTTCAGGGGCTGGTGAAAAAGACTGGAGCCCTGAACTCGGGAGGGCAGGCAGAGCCAGGGGCAGGGCCCCAGGCAGAGACGGCATATGTGCACACAGAGACGGGGATAACAAGTCTGTTTAATGACACGCTGGGTGTGATCACAAACACCTACAGGAGGTGGCTACACACAGGACTGCATGGAGGTGGGCAGGAGGGGCTGCAGCCACATCAGCGACACACCCTTGGGGACAACACATGTGACCAACCAGGGAGCACACATAGGGGTTGGGGGTGCCCCCAGCAATGCTGACCCAGACAGGTGGACAGGAATGACCATCACCAACAGCCAGCCAGGGGCAGGAAGGGAGGCCCCAGGGTGCTTAGAGCGCCGGGAAGAGATGGGGGGCCTGTGGTCCTTGATTCTCCCCCTCTCCCACCCCCCAAAAAACCTGGAGCCATCATAATGACAAAGGCAGATGGGTGGAGCCTCCCCCAGTGTGGTGTTCTCTCCTGAACAGAAAGTCTGCCTTTGTCCATTCTGGGATGGGGAGGTGGGGTATGGGGTAAGTGGGGCCAAATCAGGGAGCCCAGACTAATGGGTAGTAGAGGTGAGGGAGAAGGGCAAAACCTTTTGGCTTAGAAGTGAAAAGCAGGGATTGGAGAGCTGCTTAGAGAAGGAGCTGGGCTTTACAGGCAAGCTGGGCCACCCTAACCCTGCCCAGAGGCCGCCCCATCTGCTCTGTGCCAATGTGGGGATCCCCCTCCCCTGCAAGTCAGGACACTCTGTTCTCTGCCCAGACGTGTGACCATGACCCTGCCCTGCCACACACACAGAGGTGGGCTTCCTGCCGGCTCCAGCTCCTAGAGATTAACGTTAGAGATATGCACGTGTGTGTATATATATATATATTTTTTTATAGAGGCGGTATAGAGAATATATCTGTATATATGGGAGGTGCGTGTGCGTGATGCTCTAGATAGACTAATGTGGAGACCCGCATGCTGGTTAGGCAGATCGGGACTGGGTTGGCTTGTTCCTCGACTGACTCCTAGACCTGTCCCCGGCTCTGGCCAGACACTTAGCTGGGTCTCTAATGGTGAGTAGAAAAGCTAAGAAGGGGTGGGGGGGTGCCCTGGCTTTTCAAGAAGGAAGGGTCCCCCAAGGCCCCAAAGGCCACCCCAGCTGGGGTCAGCATCTAAGCTCCGGCTCTGCCTCCCGGCGACTCCAGGGGGGAACTGTGGCCACGGCAAGGTGGTGTCTCTCTGAGAAGACGATTCAGGGATTCCTTCAGCGTCCTTGGCACCCAGAAATGGAGAGTCAAGGAGGGTCTTCAGAACTCAGCCTGCTGCTCAAGGTGCTGCCAGGGAGGGGGGAGGAGAGAAGAGGCCCTAGGGCCCTGAGGAGGGCAGCGTAGCTGGCGGGCTATGGGAGAGACAGGAGATGGAGACAGCAGGTTACAAGGGGGCAGTGGGGGAACCAGAACCAGGGGGACAGAACAGGAGGGCCGGGGAACAGGGAGGGGCAGTGTGTGCTGAGAGACCTGGCATGGCGCAGTGGAAAGCAGCACGCTAAGACCAGGTTTCTGGCCCCCTTCTCCTGGGAGCCTGCTGTGTGACCCCAGGTGGTGTCGCTGGGCCCCTCTGAACCCCTGGATCCTTTTTGCTGAAATGCCAACTCTGCCACCCAGTGCCTCTGCCTTGCCTACCTCTGGGAGGCTGCATGAAAAGTGCTTCTCAAACTGGAACTCTCTCTTCCTTCAGGTACACTTGTGAGCTTGGGGGGGGGGGCTGTCTGGGTAGCCCTCCTTCTGGCCACCCAGTGGTGTCTGCTGAATAAGAAGCCCTTTGCCTCCCCACCCATCTCCTGGCTCCCCCACCCACAAAAATGCACACACACCCTTCAGCAGAGACACCTCAGTAAACAGCCCAGCACTTGCTCCTGGATCAGCAGTGGGAAGGAGGCCTTCTAGAACTCTGTCTCTCACCTGCTAGACCTGTCTGGCTTTGCCAGCAGGCTGGGATCTGCAGGCCTTCCTGGGGCCCACATCTGTGTCCTCAGGGTACTAGAAAGAGTGTGTGTGGGGGGGGTGAGGGGAGCAAAGGGATGAGCTGGAGGATAATGATTCCTGCCCCCCACCCCCACCCCCA
The DNA here is from genome assembly GCF_950295315.1 of Erinaceus europaeus. Lineage (NCBI taxonomy): Eukaryota > Metazoa > Chordata > Mammalia > Eulipotyphla > Erinaceidae > Erinaceus > Erinaceus europaeus. Next base: position 13,357,755 of record NC_080173.1, read on the forward strand.
CGTAGCCTGTCTCCATTTGGTCCTCAAGGAGTAGGCCAAGACCAGAGCAGGCAGAGACCCGGTGGTTTTCTGATGTCTGCGCTTTGGCAAGACTCAAGTCCCAGGGGCACAGCTGGGGCGAGGGAGGGGAGGGAACGGGACTTGGTGTCGGGAAACTCTGTCCATGTGTTTCTGATTCATGGGCCTTGCAGGCCAGAGCGCTCTCTCACCAGTCCCCCAGGCCCCTAGAAAACAGCCCTTTTTCTCTTGAAGCAGGAAGTCTTGTCGCCTGGCTGTAAACAAAACTCATCTCTGGCGGCTGGGCCTGCTTGGGTGAGGCGTGGAAGGCCCAGGCCCCTTCCCTCACCCCAGGGCCCTCTCTTGCTTCCTGTAGCATGCCCGGCCCCACCAACCCAGGAAGGTGGCAGAACTCTCCCCCCTGCTTCCCCTCCACCGGAAGGGCCCATCTGCGCACATCTGGAGTGGGACAGGTCTGCAGCCCCCCTCCCCCCCAGGACTCCCAGGCGGGGGAAGGGAGAAGTGGAAGGTCAGGAGGCCTGGCCTCCCAAGGCTGCCCTCCGGGGACCTCCTCCGCAGAGCTGGGTTGGAGGCCTGTGAGCAGAAGATCCTGATGGCTTTTGGGGGTGGGGGGGGAACCGCTCTCTCCATGGGAAATGGCCGGGCCTGCTTCTCCACCTCCAGCGGCCTGAGCTGCTGGCTGACCCTGACTTCCCATTCCCGCCTCCACCCACCGGCCTGCTGGCTTGCTCTCCTCTCCCATTTCTCTCCAGCCCTGCCTCATCCTCCATTGAGCTCCCAGGGCCAGCTGCCCCTTGGGGGACCTCAAGAAGGCTGGAGTGTTCCCAGTTACCACATATGGGGCCAGCTCTCTCCTCGTGCTCCAAGGCTGGCCATCCGCCTTGACCCTGAGTCTTGTAATCTTTTTTTTTTTTTCCTCCAGGGTTATTGCTGGGGCTCGGTGCCTGCACCATGAATCCACTGCTCCTGGAGGCCATTTTTCCCCCTTTTGTTGCCCTTGTTGTTGTAGCATCGTTGTGGTTATTATTGTTGTTGTGGATGTTGTTTGTTGTTGGAAAGGACAGAGAGAAATGGAGAGAGGAGGGGAAGACAGAGAGGGGGAGAGAAAGACAGACTCCTGCAGACCTGCTTCACTACCTGTGAAGTGACTCCCCTGCAGGTGGGGAGCCAGGGGCTCAAACCGGGATGCTTGAGCCGGTCCTTGAGCTTTGTACCACGTGTGCTTAACCCGCTGCGCTACCGCCCGACCCCCAAGTCTTGTATTCTTACCCCAGAACTGGGAGTCCCAATCCCTAGGAGTCAGTCCCAAGTAAGACCCCTGCTGTGGGGGGTGTCCAGTGTGGGGCTGTGTACATGTATGCAACCCCATGTCCCCCTGTGCCCTCAGCCTGGAGGAAAAGGGACAAAGGGACAAAGGGGATAAAGGGGCCCTATCCAGCCAGGGCTGCCTGAGTCTTGGGGGACTTTGGTGGGGCTTTACAGAGGAAAAGGTGGGGGCCTCTTCCTACTGTGCCTGTCCTGAATGGTGTGGGGCCCTAACCAGACTCCTCAGTGTCTCCCCCCCACTCCAACTCACAGCTCTGGGGCCTGGGCCCCAGGAGACCAGGGAACAGGGAAGGAGATGGCTAGAGCTGCCCGACCCACCCTCAGCCCTCCTCACGTGCTAGCGTTGGGGACCTGCTGTACCCAGCCCACTTCCTTGTAGGCGGCAGTCACGTGACTATAGATGAGGGCTCGCAGCTTAGACCAGGCTCTCTGTGTCTCGGGCGGGAAGTCGCTGGCAAACTCCTCGGCAATCACCTCCAAGATGACCCCGGAGAGGATCTGGGGGCAGAGGGAAGAATGGGAAGTAAGCACCTAGGCAGCCCCCACCCCGTCCCCACCCACAGCTCCCGGAACCCTGTGCACCCTGTGTCATCTGTGAGGAGCTTTGTGAACCAGACACCCTGCAGATGCAGTTCCTCTGTGTCACCCTGTCCCTCTCCGTCATGGTCACAGCACGGGGACATGCAGAGTGTCCCCAAGTCACCTCTGCTGCCTTGGGGAACCCTCCCAGAGCCTGGGGCTGCAGGTGGCCTTGGCAAAGGGGCCCCAGAGGTGGTGTTGTAGAGTGAGGTGAAAGCTGCAGCCTCCCAGCAACACACCTTGAAGTACATGGGCTCCACCTTGTGCTTGAGGGCGTGGGCCTTGCCCACCAGGGCCAGCACTGAGGAAACCTTCTCGGGCTCGTGCAGGTTCTCCACCACGGTGTTGAGGGCCCCCATGACCCGGCAGGCGTGCTTCCGCAGCTGGGGACTCCGCTCCATTTCCAGGGGATCCTCCATGTGCTTGAACTGGCTGAAGTACTGCTTGGCCGACGGGAAGTTCACAAAGAACCTGCCAGGGCAGGGAGGGAGGTGAGCCTTGAGACATGGGTGCTTTGGTTTTCACTGGAAGAGGGCAGAATGCTTCAGGGACTGCAGTTTCCCCAGTGATCGTTTTCACCATCACGTACAGCTGTCCCTCAAACCTGAGCTAACTTTCTAAGGTACATGTAGCCCCAAACAGGCCATTTCCGTCAGAAGTGTTTGGGCTGGCAGCCTTGCCTATCAAGTTTCTGGCTGCTTTTCTCCTTCCTTCCCCAGGTCACTTCTTGACTCCTTTTGCTTTTAAATTCTACTTACCCTTCAAAACCTGCTCTAATCACAAAAGAGTGAGAGTCTAAGAGTCTAGGGTCTGGAATCACAGCCAGTGTGACCCGAAGAAAGTACCATCTCTCTCTCTCTCTCTGTTTGCCTCCAGGATTATTGCTGGGGCTTAGTGCCGGTACCATGAATCCATTGCTCCTGGTGGAAATTGAGAGAGGCAAGAGATATAGAGAGGGAGAGAGAAAGACAGACACCTACAGACCTGCTTCACACTTGTGAAGTGCCGCCCCCCCCCCCCCCCGCATGTGGGAAGCTGGGGCTCAAACCCAGATCCTTGCACCAGTCCTTGCACTTCATACTGTGTGTGCTTAACTGGGTGTGCCACGGTGGCCCCTGGGAAAGCTTTCTGAGTCTCAGTGTTGTCATGTATCAAATGGGCATTACTGCTTCCATTTTGCTGAGTTATTGTGAATATGAGAAACTACATGGGGGGCAGAGGGTAGATAGCATAATGGTTATGCAAACAGACTCTCATGCCTGAGGCTCCAATGTCCCAGGTTCAATCCCCTGCACCACCATAAGCCAGAGCTGAGCAGTGCTCTGGTAAAAAATAAAATAAAAGAAAGAAACTACATGGGGAGTCCTCTAAACATGTTGGGGATTCAGAAAACCTACATGATTTCCTTGTACACAAAACCTTAGTGGCTATGTTCAGGTCACTGAGTCAAGGAAGAAGAGAAAGGAATTCTCTTCCTCTCAGCTCAGTCTCCCCCCCTCTCCACCTCCCAGCTCCCCCTCCTTGGCCTGCAGTCACACTGGCTGATTTAATTAGACAGACTCATGGATTTCAACCTGCCTGGCGTGCTTCTGTAATGACTTCCTACCCATCCATCTTGCCTTCCCATCAAGCCTCTCCAGTTTATATGAAATTGTCTAATTCCTCCCAAATATCATTTCCAGGAGGTCACTTTGGTCCTCAAAAACACTCAGTGGCTCAGGGCCCAGGTGGTAGCACACCAGGTTAAGCACACATAGCCCAAAGTGTAAAGGACCTGCAGAAGGAACCTGGTTTGAGCCCCTGGCTCCCCACCTGCAGGGGAGTCACTTCATAGGCAGTGAAGCAGGTCTGCAGGTGTCTATCTTCCTCTCCCCCTTCTCTGTCTTCCCTGCATTTCTCAATTTCTCTGTCCTATCCAACAACAACAGCAACAACAATAACAGAAAAAAACATAGCCTCCAGGAACAGTGGATTCACAGTGCAGGCATGGAGCCCTAGCAATAACCCTGCAGGAAAAACAAACAAACAAACCACTCAGTGGGTCCCCACTGTCCTCTGTACCAATCAAAACTCCTCCTCCTGGCATTCCAGACTTCTGACAAGCTGTCCATGCCAGCTCCTCTAATATTACTTGTATTCTTCCCCAATCTTGGGCCATCCCCACCCTGGCCTCACAGGTTCACTGGGTATACCAGCCTCGTGGTCATCCACACTGGGAGTGTCACCTACTCTTCCCTTCTGTAGGGCTTGAACCCAAGCTGACTGAGTTCCCTTCCCATTTCTCACTCCCTCGAGAGGGCTCTGTCACCCTCTCTGTCTAACGGGACCTACACCCAGGACCAGAGATTTGATGGCTCTCACATGCCCTCTGACCCGTCCCTCTGGCTCAGGGCCCTGAGGTCTAGAGGGAGACACTGACCCCCTCTTCCAGTTGGGCTGGACATATCCATCACACAAGGGCCATGCAGATTGAATCAGAACTTACATAACTTCACAGAAGCTTCAGGAAATGCAAACTGTGTCTCAGACATGCTTGGCAGGGGCATTGCTCATGCTGGGAGAATTTCCCCACTTTCTCTGATCAGAGGGAGCACAGTTTCCCCTACCAGCCCTGGGCCAGGGGTTGCTTGGAATAGATGCACCAGGGACACCTGGCCCATGCCATTCCTTCAAATGACAAAGCTGCTGCTGGTGGTTGAATAACCAGGCTGGAGTGCATGCAATGGTCTGGGAAGGTCCCCTTCTGGAGATCAGATGTGACCTGGGGTCAACCACCTCAGAGCGTCCAGTCTATAGCAGTGGGAGAGAACACCCCCCCTCCCGCCTGCTACTTCAAGACACACTGGTAAGGGCAAATGAGGCCAGCTGTCTGCAGATACTCTGGACATTTCTGGAGAAGCATCGCAATGAAGGCCTAATGTGGAAAACTCAATCTGGACTTAAATGAGCATCTCCGTCTTCAGGGTTTTTACAATGTATAAAAATAATGATCTTTTAATTGCCTGGTATTTATAATGTGCAAAGCATCTCCTGCCTGAGACTTCACCACCACCACTCTGCAGGTATTAAGTTCATTTTACCTGTGAGGGAATCACATAGCATGTTTACTGAACACTTATTATATGATCTCATTAATACTACAATCACTTCTTTTTTTAATTTTTTTTTATTAATTTTATTTTTGAGAGAGATGCAGAGAGAGAGAGAGAAACACCAGAGCACTGCTCAGCTCAGGCTTATGGTGGTGCGGGGGATTGAACCTGGGACTTAGGAGCCTCAGGCATGAGAGTCTGTTTGCATAACCATTATGCTGTCTCCCCCATCCTACAATCACTTCTTGAGGCCCCCCCTTTTTTTTCAGATGCACCTGTTTCTGAGTGAGAACTGGACATCACTCTGGGATATGTGATGCTGGGGACTTGAACTTGGGGCCTCCTGCTTGAGAATCTGACATTCTAGCCACTGCACCACCTGCCAGGCCCAAGGCTGGTCACTTCAATCACTCTCTCATCATGGATTAGGGACTGATGCCCAGTGGAGTAGGTGGTAGTGGCCGGAAGGAAACTTGGCAGACCCCTCTTTGATGCCTCAGAAAGAGTCCTACTGCCAGAGGGTGGTGGTGAGGCAGTGGTTGCCCTAGGGAGCCACACTTTTGGAAATTGGGGAGGACCTAGGGGGTGGGGCTGCTCATACTTTGCTCTTCCCACCTGTCTCCTCTCCCTGGCCCCTCTGTGTTTACTCCAGCTTCCCCCCTTGCCCGCCCAGTGGGAGCTGTGCTTCTGAGAAGAAGCAGCAGTGGCAGCAGTCAACCTTGGGGAGTTTCTCAGCTCCCAGAGGCATCCAGGCTTCCAGGAGAGCCTGAAATAGGCCTGTCTGAGTGTGAGGGGGAAGGCGTCAGAGTTACAACTGGGAGAGGAGCCTCCCTAGAGCATGGGTGTTCCCTCTGTGTCCTCCCCGCAGGGAAGGGAGTGGAGGTGTGGGTTTGGCTCGGCCTGCAGGCAGCTCATCACCCCCACATTGGGTGTGGCGGCCTGGGCTTCCATGGAAGGAGGTCAGAGGGGCAGTGGCTCTGGCTAGGAGGGAGTCTGTCCTTCTGGCTGTGTCCATGTGCAGACAGGGAAGGCACAGGATCGAGGGATGGACCTTTGGAACACCTGAGAAGCTTATTGGTATTGCTGTGTACTTCATCACACTCCCTTTAGACTCCCTGCACCCCTCCCCCCAGATCTAAGCAGTAAAAGAACTTGGAATGGAAGCTTGATGGTGCTTGGAGATAGGCTGGGTTCTAGACTGCAGGTCTTCCCTCCACTGGAGCATGCGAATGCCTTGCCCAGCCCCGCCGCGGCCCCCACCACGAGTCAAGAATAGGGCACTAGAACTGGCTGTTGAGAGAGAAAGGGAACCTCATCAAGAGGTCAGACTGTCCAACAAACAGTTCTGTCCTGTGTTGTTTTGCTCACAGGAGCTGAGTCTTACATACACCCCCTGTGTGTCCTCAGAAGCTAGTGGCAGAAGTTGAGACGGGGAATGTCCAAGGCTCTGTGGACTCTTCTCACTTCCTCCTGGTCATGTGCATGGAGGTCTGGTGGGCCCTGTGGCAGCACACACCAACACTGTCCTCATGAATACAGCCTGGCGCATCTGTGCCTCCACTGCCCGCGTGTGCTCGTGTGGGTGCTGGCACGTGTAGCTCTGTGCCTAATGGCTTTGGCTCTGAGATTCCCTCTCGCGTGCGTCCCCCCCTTCATTGTGCATCTGTGTTTGGGAGCTGCTGCTGAAATAACCTGCCCTTAGGGACCCTCTAACTCCTCAAAAGTGCTTCTTACTTCCCCCCTCCCCAATCAGTTTCTAAGTTGTAATCAAAGCATAGCAATCCAAAGCTGAGGAGGTAGAGAGCGTAGGGGGAGAAAGAGGAGCCAGAGACAGAGTTGGGCCTGGGCCGGAGACAGGCATGCGCTTCAGCTGTCCTTTCCCACATCTCCCCAGAGCCAGACTGCCAAGGAAAGGGTTAAGGGATGGGGGTAGGGTGCAGGCCTGGGGCCCCTACCTCATCCAAAGGGCAGCATGTGTGGGAATGGAGCGCTGATCTATAGCTATAAGACACAGACACAGTGGGGCTCAGAGGCATTAACTACATAGGAATAGGGTGTGTGTGTGTACCGGCATGAAGGTGTGTGAAGTGTCACTCTGTGTGTGCGTGGGGGGGAGGTGAAGTCTCATGGTGCAGGTGGTGCCTCATGACCCCTGAGTCTGTGACCTACGGCCCAAACTTTCCAGTTCAGGTATTCTGGGTTGTTTCTGTTTTCAGAAGCTAGACCTCTTTTTCCTCCACCAAACTCCACAGGGACTGTATCCTAGGGGCCACCTGCTTCTCCACACACCTGTGCCTTCCTGGGTGTGCCCTGCTGGCTGGCACCCCACACCCTCCCAGTGGCTGCAGGGGGGCCAGCTGGGAAAACTGGACTTAGCAGCCTCTCCTCTTCTGACCTCTATTCTCTTACCCTGGGTTCCATTCTTGCAAAAACACTTTGAACAGGGATGGGGGGGGGGGGGTGAACCAGAAAGAGAGGTCTGCTTCTGCTTGTCCTTCATGCTTGAGCCTCAGTTTCTCCCCCTATAAAATGGGACCCCCCACTCATCCTATTTAAAGGATCTTTAAAATGTGTGTACCTAACAGCCTGACTGCTGGCTGGGGTCTCAGGTGAGGCTCAGCAAGGCACAGCCCGCTAAGCTGAGAGTTTTGTCCCCCGAAGAAAGGGACAGAGGTGCCCTCTTTCTGGGTGCTAGTTCAGAGGCAGCCCCGTGCACAGACCCAGGAAGGTCTCAGCCAGGGCTTCGTCCACCCCAAGACGCCTCATGGAGCGGTTGGGGCTAGCCTGGGCCCCCACTGAAGCTGGGAAGGTGCTGCTGGAGCTCGGACCCGGGCCAGCCCTCTCCCAATCTTGCCCGGAGTCGCTGCCACCCTTCCTCCTCCCCAGGCCGACCGGGTGACACCTACCTCACCAGGATGGCCACCCCCACATCCTCGCAGTTGGCATAGAGCCGGGCCCACGTCGCCTGCACCGCCTTCCTCTCCGCCTCGGACAGCTCCTCGCTGCGCTCCCTGCGCTCAATCTCCATCTCGCCCGGCACTTTCTCCATGAGCAGCTCGGGCACGGCCGGGTTTCGCGGAGCCGCGGGCGCGGGGCGGGCGCGGGGCGGGCTGCGTGCGCGGCGGGCTGGCGGGCAGGGGCAGAGCGCGCCGAGGGAGGGAGCGTGTCTGCGCGCCGCGTGTGAGTGTGTGTGTGAGTGTGTATGTGCGTGTGTGTGTGTGTTGTGTGTGTGCAGGGTATATGTGCGGGGGGCGGGGGGACTACGCGCGGGGGGCGGGGATGTGGTCTGCTAGAAAAATGTAAAAAAAAAAAGCAAAGCCCAAACCAGATCCGCTCCAACCCCGATCCCACGTCCAAGAGCCAATTTCAACAAGGTGACGGCTGGGCGGGGTGGGGGCAACGCGGCTGACGCGCGCCTGCAAGACCACCGAGGAGTGGACCGCGGGGCAGGGCTGGGGTGAGGGTGCTGGGTGTGTATGTGGGGGGGGGGGGGGTCACTAGAGCGTGCCCTGCCGGGGCGGGTCTGTAGACCCCCTCTCCCTGTGTGCACCTCGCTGCAGGCTGGGAGCAGACTCAGTCAAACACGCCCTGGCGGGTGCTGTGCGGGCGCCCTCCCGAGGGGGCGCACGCAGACCCTATGGAGACGCTCTGGCTCCCTGCCTCCCCGGAGCCAGCCCCGACCTCCAGTTTCCAGGACCCCGCGGGTTTAGAACTGGGATGGTCTCCTAGCTCGGTGGCCCCTGCTGCGGTGGGGGTGGGGAGTGGAGTGGGGTGGGGATGAGGGGGTTGGGATGGGGGGCGGGGGTGAGGTGGGGGCCCTTGGGAGACCCGGGAGCCAGAGACTTGCGCCCCTTCCCTTCCGGCCACACCTCCTCCCCGCGCGTCGGAAATGAGTCTCTGGACCTCTTATTAACGACGCTGGCAGGCAAAACCCAGGCACTGTCCTGAATTCCTGCCTTAGTGGAGCCTGGGGTTCAAGAAATTTTGGGAAAGGACCGGTCAGGTTCCTGGAGAAGGCCCAAAGTCACCAAAGCCACAGTTAGGGAGGGATCCAGGAGGTGGAGAAGACACACCCAGGTCCTGGTGACACAGGGTCCAGAAGCATGTGCGCTGTTGTGTCAGGCATGGAGACTGAATCTCTGAGAGTCACAGGGTCTCGTTTTGCATCCTGGGAGAGGCAGATCCCATCCCTGAGTCCCAGTGCCCCAGGGAGGCCGAAGTGACTGGAGCATGTGATACACATGGGGTATGTCCACTTTTCCCTGAGGTTTCCTAGTGACTCTTGTCCTAAAGACTTTGTGTCTACTTTCCAAGCTTTGGGAGAGGATTGCCCCTCCTCTTTAACTTTGGAGTAAGTGTCTATTTCTAAAATCATATTTCAAAATAGAGAGCCTGGGTGCAGCCCTACTATGACTTTTCCTGGATCCCGGAGTCCAGGTACCTTACTGCAGTCCTGGGCAGGGGCCTAGAGACATACTTCCCTCTCAGAATGCTACAGGAAGCTCTGATGGATCCTCTGGGGACCTTGGAAGAGGGTGGACACGTTCAGTTTTTGTTTGTTTGTTTTGCTTTTTGACATGACTCTGGGACCCACGGTGCTGGTTGTCATGGTCTTCCTGCTGTGGGCCAGCTCCAGAACCCTCCTCAAACTGCAGGGAGAGTCTCTTGAAGCCTGTCTGGTGACCCCACAAGTGGCTGCCCCGGAGGGAAGTGGAAAGAAGGTGGGAGGTATTTTCTTTCTGTTTGTTTCTCTTCACCAAGTTGTACACGTGTATCTGTACAAAGGTACAGCGTGGTTTACATGTGGGTGTACTGAATATATTACACATCTACTTAGTGAGTGCATATTCAGTCAGCTTTTACCCAAGGAGGCAACATTATCAGAAGTGGTGGGAGTGGTCCAGAAGGTGGCACAGTGGCTAAGGCACTAGACTCTCAAGCATGAGGTCCTGAGTTCAATCCCTGATAACACATGTACCAGAATGATGTCTGGTTCTTTCTCTCCTGTCTTTCTCATTAATAAATAAATAAAATATTTTAAAAAAGGAGTGATGGGAGAAGATTATCCAGAGGGTAGAACTAAGCCATAACCACCCTGCACTCCCTTTGACTCCCTTATTTTCTCAGCTTCATCTCCTGCCGCCCTCCTCTCCTGTTCCCTCCCCTGTGACATCACCAGACTTCCAGCTGCTGGAACATATGTCTACTTCTCCAGGCCTGAAGTTCCAGAATAACCTCCTGTCCCAGGCCCCCAGCCTTCCTTGAGCACCTGCAAATCTGGATCCCTCCAGCTGCTCTGAAACTTCCCCTGGCACTGGCCCTGGGTCTGCGGGCCTCTCTGTGGGTCCCTCCAGCCCCCCATTCACTGTAGAAGACATCAGTTTAACTTTGCCTGAAAATTTGTCTGGACTGTAAACCCCTTGAGGGTAGGCCCAAGTCTTAGTTATTTTTTTAAATTTTTATTTATTTATTACTGTATAGAGACAGGGATAAATTAAGGAGAGAGGGGGAGATAGAGAGGGAAAGAGACAGAGGGACACCTGCAGCTCAGCTTCACCACTTGTGAAGATTTGCCCCTGCAGATGGGGATTAGGGGCTTGAACCCAGGTCCTTGCTCACTGTAACATGTGCTGTCAACCAGGTGGCCCCAGATCTTAGTTCTTTTTTTTAATATTTTATTTACTTATTTATTAATAAGAGGGATAGGAGGAGCGAGAGAAAGAACCAGACATCACTCTGGTACATGTGCTGCCAGGGATTGAACTCGGGACCTCATAGCTTGAGAGTTCAACACTTTATCCCGGACCACGGTCTTAGTTCTTAGTAACAGCAAAATCCCCCCAAGACTAAAACGTCTGTGTGGGGAGGGGGGGTGGCAGGGGAGGGGAAGGGGCAGACCTGGGCTCAGTGAAGTTAATCAGTCTTCACAAGGTCGGGTATGCTGACTCCAATAATCAGCTTGGGCCTCCTAATCCTTGGCCAGCAGGAACCCCGGGACAGACAGCAGTGGGCAGTGAGAACTAGCAGGGCTGTCAGGGCCCCTTGTGCAGACAGGCCCTGTCCAGAGGGGATGGGGCAGCTGAGACATGTGCACCACACTCTTCCTGCTCAGCACCTTGGCCATGCTCTGGCGCAGAAGATTTGCCAACCAGGTTCAACCGTGAGAAACCCATGGGGGTCCTGGGCTGGGAGGAGGGAGGGAGAAACTACTGGGCTATGGCCAAGATAGAGGGGGGCAAGGGTTGCTCCCAGGAGGTTGGGGTGTGAGGAGTGGAACTCTTTCAAGGCACTGGCTGCAGCCTCCAGGCACACAGTGGCTCGCAAGGTGTGGTGGAGAAGCAGTAGGGCAGCGGGGCACTGCCCACAGCACTTTTTGCTGGTTGTGCCCCCCTCAGAGAGCCCACCAGTGGAGAAGATGGGGCCGTCCTGGACAGCAGTTCGGGAACAGACTTGCAGCCCTCCAGCAGGTAAGTCTAGGAAAGCCCGTCCCCTCCCCACCTCTGCCTGGATTTGTGCCTGCACCCCGCCCTGTGGCGCCCTTGTCCCCTGGATGCCCAGTAAGATGCCAGGCTGGTTGGTGTCTGTCTTCTGCATTTGGGAAGGGAGGCATCAGTCTCAGCCCTGGACCGGGGTCGCTGCTCTGCCTTGACAGAGTGGTCCCCAGAGTCCCTTGTGGGCAAACACGCAGGGGCGCAGAGGCAGAGGCGAGGCTGTCAGCGGCGCAGTCCTGCTGAGCTCTGCCCACTCTCCCCCCCCCCCCCTCCCGCGGCGCTGCCCCCGCTGCCTGGAGGCTCCGCTGCCTGAACCTCGGGCCGGATTCGCAGGCCGGTTCCCAATAGCAGGCGCGGGAAGAGCATGACATCATCAGCGTGGAGTGCCATTGGCTGGCCGGCCCCTGCTGGCAGGACGTTGTCTCCATTGGCCAGAAAGTTAACTCTTCCCTGGGTTGGAGGCCTGTGGCCTTGACCAGGGGGTGAAATTTGGGGGCACCTTGTAGATGTTTCTTTTCTTGGGTGACTGGTGTGTTCTGAAGATGGTGTAGCTTATGTTTGACAAAAAACTATAGGATCAACACATTCACCAAGAACACACTGACTGGACTGTTTCCCCATGTGCCTCTCTGGACCAGCCAGTGTAGGATAGTTCTATTAGGTCCTCTCTCTCCTGAGGAAACATCTGTCTCTTGGTCCCTGGCACTGCTTCCCTCCCTCCCACGAGGCCCTGGAGCCATCTAGAAGGAGGGCATCTCTCCACAGAGTTCAGATGGCTGCAGGCATACCTGTATCCGTGAGTGTCCCCAGGGCTGCGGAATCTGCAGTGTGGCACCTTAGATGCAGGAGACCGGCAGTTCTCAGTCCTGGAGGGTCTTAAAAGTCAAAGGTGTACTGGGAAGCCCTGGTTATGTGCAGGAAAACAGCCTTTTTGAGCCCCCACTCGCTGACTGAGATGGTCCCAATCTGTGTACTTACCACCATTGGTGAAATGGGGTGACTTGTACAAAGTGACTGCCACTGGACACCACACAGGAAGCCCTTGAGTGCTGACTGTTCCTTTTTTATTTATTTAATATTTTATTCTATTTCACTTCATTTTATTTAAATGAAAGACAGAGATCAGAGTACTGCTCAGCTCTGGTTTATGGTGGTGCAGGGATGGGAAGGGTTGAACTTTGAACAGAGCCTCAGGCATGAAAGTTTTTGTATTTATTTATTTATTTATTTATTTATTTTACCAGAGCACTGCTCAGTCCTGCCTTATGGTGGTGGTGGTGGGGAATTGAACCTGGTACCTTGGAGCCTATTTGCATAACCATTATGCTATCTCCCCCAGCCCAGACTGTTGCTTACTGTGGTGGTTAGGTTGAGCTGGGCAGCATGTCTGTTTTGGCTTTATGTGCTACAAATCGAATTCAGGAAATTGTGCGTGAGGCATGCTTTCTGCCTTCTGCTGAGTTACATCCTCGGTCAAGACAGCTGAGTGTAAGCCCTGGATTCCCCTCTGGCCAAGAAAAACATCAACTTTTAGTTTCTATGAAAAAATGGGGCTAGCTACAGAATAGTTGTAGGCACTGATGCACTCAGCATGGCTGCTCAGAGTACTGGCCACTGTCTTATCTCACACGGTTGGTGCTTTGTTCCTCCCCAGAGGAACAATCTGTGGATGTCAGTGGCCCCATAAGGCTCGAAGACACGTTTTTGTCTCTTGTTGATGGTGGAAAGTGAGAGACAGGGGGATGTAAATGACTCTCTCAAGGTCGCCCACCTGTCCTGTGGTTATTATGGGACTAACAGACAGTCTGTCTCCTCTGTATGAAGTGGGTCTGGACTTCCTGTCAGGAGAGGACAGAACAAATCTGGAGTCTTGTGGCCAGGGCCTGGGATCTTGGGACCCGATTAACTGGAGCAGGTGGCTTGATATGTAACATTGTTTGCTGATGGTGGCTGCCTTGGAGGGCTGACCAGGGTGGAGGCAGGGGTGAAATTTCTTTTCTGCAATTCCACAGTCATAAAATCCAATTGGGGCAGGGGTGAGGTGGGGTGGGGGTGGGGGGAAGAAAGCATAATAATGGTTTTACAAGAGGATTTTCATATCTGAGGCAACAGAGGTCCTAGGTTTAACCTCCAGCATCACCAGAAGCCAGAGAAGAGCTGAGAGATAGGAAAAAAAGAAAAAGAAGGGTGGGGGTAGATAGCATAGTGGTTATGATAACAGACTCTCATGCCTGAGGCTTCATAGTCCCAGGTTCAATCCCCCGCACCACTGTAAACCAAGGCCAAGCAGTGCTCTGGTAATAATAATAAACTAAAACAATATTGAAAAAAGAATAGATATATCCAGACAGGAGAGAGAACATAATGGCTATGCAAACAAGCTCTCAAGCCTGAGGCTCCCAGGCTTCAGGTTCAATCCCCTGCGCCACAATCCAGAGCTGAGCAGTGCTACGGTAAAAATATGAAAAAAATATATAAAATTCAACTGGGTCTCATCAGCGATGGAGTAAATGGGGAGACGCAGAGGGGACAGAAGTCTGGGATAGCATTGTCTTTACTTGTCTGACTCCCATGCTTCTTCTTTCAGGGAGAAAGAGCCTCTGAGGTAGGCTCTTACCTCTTGAGGCAGGGCTCAGCCCCTGGGACTGGGATCAACAGGCCACTGAGGCAGGTAGGACAGAGTTTTAAGGCTGGGGGGGTTGGGAGGCGGGGCTGGGGATCTGGTTACTGACAGAAACAGAGAGGAGAGGTTTCCCTCTTTCCATCAGCTACTACCTTGAGAACTTATGGTTAGGCCGGGGGGGGGGGGGGGGGGGGGAAGAACTGGGTTAAACAGAACCGAGGGACAGTGGTTTTGTAGGTTTGGGGATGGGGGTGTGGTTATGTTGGGGATCTGAGGGCAGTGGCAGGCGACCTCAGAGGGAGAGGTGGTGTTCTGGAATATTCCAGTGTGAGGGGACTGTGACCTGGTTAGTTTTCTGCAGGCCTGGTGTGCCCCCCGCCCTGGAGCATGCTGTGTAGGAGGCAGCAGGAGCAGGAGGTAAAAGCAGCAGAGGAGAAGGTAGGCCCCATGCTTTGGGGCCCTAGACATGCCAGGCCTCACTTCTCTGAATGCCAGCAGGGAGACCTACTGGGCAGAGGGCAGAGATACCAGGTCCCTTCTCCCCAGTTTCTGAGGCTCAGAGACAGGTGCTCGTGGGAGTCCAGCCAGTGAATGCTGCAAACCCAGGGAGGTGGAGTAGGGATACGAACCCAGGGCTTTAGGGGCCATAACAACGCCCCTCCCCCCCACATACTGTTAATCGAGAACTGGCTTCCCATTCATTCTTGCTCTCTCTATTTCTCTTTTTTATTATCTTTATTTGTTGTTGTGCGGGCCACGGAGATGAGAGAGAGGGGGTCTGGAGCAAAGAGGAAACACAAATCTTTATTTGCACTGGTACCTCAGAGTTGGGTGCTAGAGAAGCAGGTTGGGCCATGTGGAGGTAGCGAAAATGGCCGCCTCACCCAGTAACCTTTCCTGCATCTGAACACAGGAGTGAAGCACTGGCTAGAGAGCGAGGTGTGGAAAAACGAAGGGTTTTTATAGGAGCAGCTTTCAGGAGAATGGGAAGGGGGAGGAGTAACCATAGCACTCCAGGATAGGATGATAACTCTCGTGAGAATGGGAGGGGGGAGGAGTGACCCAAGCACTCCAGATATCAAGGGGATATAGACAATGCCCTGAGGGCATAACATGGCGGAACAGGCACTCCCAGAATGTCCCAACTCTCACGGGAACTAGTAGCCTGAGGGGAAGACATGGCAGATGTGACTGCATCTGCACAATTTCCCAGCATTTATTTATTTGCTAGGGACAGCCAGATATCGAGAGGGAGGGGGAGATAGAGAAGAAGAGAGACAGAGACACTTGCAGACCTACTTCAGCACTTGTGAAGCTTTCCCCCTGCAGATGGGGACTGGGGCCTTGAACCTGGGTCCTTACATATTGTAACGTGAACTCAACCAGTGTGCCACCACCCAGCCCCCCTTCTCTCTATCTCTTTTAATTAATTAATTAATTTATTTATTTATTGGATAGAGACAGAGAAAAATTGAGAGAGAAGGAGAGATACCTGCAGCCCTGTTTCACTACTTGTGAAGCTTCCCCCCCTGCAGGTGGGGACCAAGGTCTTGAACCTGTGTCTTTGAGCATTCTAACACGTCCACTTTATGAGGTGCACCACTGCCCAGCTTTGCCTCTCATTCATTCTCTTTCTCTCTTTAGTACTTTATTTTGCCTCCAGGGTTATTGCTGGGGCCCGATGCCTGCACCATGAATCCACTGCTCCTGGAGACTATTTCCCCCCTTTTGTTGCCTTTGTTTGTTTTTTTTTTTTCATCTTTATTTATTGGATAGAGACAGCTAGAAATTGAGAGGGAAACGGGTGATAGAGAAGGACAGAGACAGAGAAACACCTGCAGCCCTGCTTCACCACTCATGAAGCTTCCCCATGCAGGTGGGGACCAGGGGCTCGAACCTGGATCTTTGCGCACTGTAACATGTGCACCCAATCAGGTGTGCCACTACCTGGTCCCTCCTTGTTTTTTTTTTTAATTGTTGTTTTGATTATTATTGTTGTTATTGCGGTCATCGTTGTTAGACAGGACAGAGAGAAATTGAGAGAGGAGGGGAAGACAGAGAGGGGAGAGAAAGATAGACACCTGCTTCTCTGCCTATGAAGTGAGCTGCCCCCCGAAAGTGGGGAGCCGAGGGCTCAAACCAGGATTCTTATGCCAGTGCTTGTGCTTCGTGCCACGTGCTCTTAACCCCCTGCACTACCACCCGACCCCCAATACTTTTATTTATTTATTTAATTAATTACTACAGTATAGAGACAGAGAGAACTTGAGAAGGGAGGAGATAGAGAGGAAGAGAGACACCTGCAGCCCTGTTTCACCACTTGTGAAGCTTTCCCCCTACAGGTGGGGACCAGGGGCTTGAACCTGGGTCCTTGCACACTGTAATGTATATGCTTAACCAGGTACACCACTGCCTGGCCCCTGCCTCACATTCTTTCTCTGATTCAATTATCACATGAACACAAGGAGACTGTCCTGTTAGTTTTCACATTTTTGAAAAGAAGAAACCCAGAGGAAGGCTAACTATTTAGTTTGCCCAGTGCTGCAGAGTCAGTTACTGTTGGGGCTGGAGGTCAAGGGCTATGGGGGAAAGGCAGTCTGTCAGGGTGCACTCTGTCCCGATGGCTCACTTGTCTCTTCCTGGTGCCCTGAGCTTCCTTCCCCCTGTCACTAGCTGCTCTGCTGAATCAATCAGCCAGAAACACAGGTCAGATCTGTGACATGTCTGCCTACAGCTGGCAGCAAGCAGCCCACTGCCTGTCTTCTGAGGGTGTTTTCAGCCTGCAGGTAGGGGGTGGGGTGGGGGAAGTGGGCTGCTTGTTTGTGTCAACTCACTGACTGCTCAGTGACTGGCGGCTGCCTCCTTTGCCCCCAGCTGCTCTGCCATTTCTCTCTCTCCAATCCTGCCTGATCTTGAGCAGAGATAAAAGCAGATTTCCGGCTTCTGGTGCTGCCATCCAGGCACAGACCCTGCAGGCAGCTGCTCCCAACTGTCTGGAGGAAGCACTTCATCTCCCAAAGCCCCTACCCCCCACCTAATGCCTCTTGCCTTCCTGTCCAGCCTCACTGCCCATCCTGCTGTGCCCCAGTTGTGCTCCACATCTTTAGTGAGATGGGAGGGGTAAAGGGAACCCACTCTGGACTGAGGGGGAGGGGCCACCGCTATGAGCATGGGAATTCTGGGGAGCCTCTGGAAGTGAGTCTGTGTGTGTGTGTGTGTTGGAGGGCAGGGTGATGATGGGCCAGTGTCATACCAGGAAGCAGCTCTGTGTGGGAGCCATGCCAAAGTGGCCCATTTGACAGGGGCCCTGAGTTCATCACTGTCTATCTCTGCTCCTGTCGGCCTGTCTTGTTCCTGGGAGGCAGTGGCCTTGCTGGTGACAGCACTGTCTGGCTGAGGGACCCGAGCTGCCTTGTCTGCTCCCATCTTCACGTTTGTTTTCTCATCTGGCTGCTCCCTGTTCCTGTGGTCTTGGCCTTGCCCTGTTCTTGCCATTTCCAAGTTGCCTGTTTCCTTCCACTGGTCTGAGGAATTGTCAGGCCAAGGTCACCTCACTGTCTGGGGGCTGGCTCATAGCCCAGACATGTGTTCATGGAGTGACACCCCCTTTGCAGCACTGTGCTAAGAACCTGGGGGTACTCAGGAGGGGGGGGGGGCGGTGCAGCTCCTGCAGGGATAGCTCAGATGAAGGGGAAACGACAAGGGGCTGGTGGCCCTGGGGGGTGGGGGAGGAGGTGTGTGTCCAGACTCGGAGGCTGCCTGCCAGAGACCCTGGCAGCTGGGATGCCATGTGGGCTGGGAGGGAGGGGCTCTCTCCCCAGGAAGCAGATTGTGTTTACACCTTCCCCACACGCCTGGCCCACGCTCGCCTCTTATTCCTGGGGCTCTTCCACCCCTGGGCTCTGCACAGTCTGCACATTTGCAGCTCCTGCTGCAGCAAGGTGCCACCCTCGGTCTCCAGCTCCTCTGCAGACAGTGGCCCAGGACCCAGACGCCCTTCTTCAGCCCACTACCTCCTGACATGGGGAGGTGTGAAGCAGTGAGGAGGGACCCAGTGTCCCTGAGAGGCTGAGTTTCCTGGGAAAGAGTGGCTTGGAAGTGGGAGCAAGCAAGTTCAAGGGCTTGGCAGACAAACCATAATAGGAAGGGTTATGGGCAGTCAGGGAGATAGAGCTGAGGCAGAAAGCCTGTCACTCCACACCTGGGGTGCCATTAGGAAGTGATGGCAAAGGGCTAGGGAGACAGCACAGTGGTTATACAATTGACTTTTTTTTTTCTTCCAGGGTTATTATGGGGGCTCAGTGTCTGCACTATGAATAATCCACTGCTTCTGGAGGCCACTTTTTCCCCCCATTGTTGTTGTTGCTGCTGTTATTGTTGTTGGATAGGACAGAGAGAAATGGAGAGAGGAGGGGAAGACAGAGAGGGAGAGAGGAAGACAGACACATGCAGACCTGCTTCACCGCTTGTGAAGTGACCTTCCTGTGGATGAGGAGCTGGGGCCTCAAACTAGTCCTTGTGCTTCACACTATGTGCATATAACCCACTGCGCTACTGCCCGGCCCCTGAAAACAACTTAAAAAAAATTAAATATGTATTTATTTATTCCCTTTTGTTGCCTTTGTTGTCTTTATTGTTGTAGTTATTGCTGTCATCGTTGTTGGATAAGACAGGGAAATGGAGAAAGGAGGGAAAGACAGAGAGAGGGAGAGAAAGATAGACACCTACAGACCTGCTTCACTGCTTGTGAAGCGACTCCCCTGCAGGTGGGGAGCCAGGGGCTCGAACTGGGATCCTTATGCTGGTCCTTGCACTTTGCGCCACTTGTGCTTAACCCGCTGAACTACTGCTCAACTCCCGCAAACAACTTTTAATGCCTGAGGATCGAGGTCTTGGATTCAGTCTCCAGCACCACTGGTTAAGGTGGTGAGGGGGGTTGGGGGGTTGGGGAAGGAGAGAGGTGGCACAGCGCCTCTGATCTCAACTTTTGACACCACTGCCACCTGAGTGGCCTGGAGGATGACAGGTACTGAATGCCTCTGTGCCTTGGTTTCTTTATTTCATTTATTTTATTTATTTATTAACAAGAAAGATAGGAGGAGAGAGAAAAAGAACCAGATATCACTGTGGTACTTGTGCTGCCAGGGATTGAACTCAGGGCCTCATGCTTGAGAGTCCAAGGCTTTATCCACTGTGCCATCTCCCGAGCCACATGCCTTAAGTTTCTTTCTTTTTTCTTCTTACCAGAGCATTGATCAGCTCTGGCTTAGTTTACGGTGGTGTGGGGGACTGAACCTGGGACTTTGAAGCCTCAGGCATGTTAGTCTGTTTGCATAACCATTATGCTATCTACCCTCCGCCCTGCCTTACGTTTCTTCACGTGTCAACTGGAGATAGCAAGAAGACTTCTCTCTTGGAATTGATGTATGCTGGCACTCGAGTGAGTGGGGGTCTCACAGCAGAGGTAAGCCTTGTCACTGGCCCCTCGTGTTGACTCTAGTGACTAAAACCAGAAAAGGACCAGGAGACCATTTTAATCACATGATCTACTTTATTGTACAGAAGGCAGGGTTTAAGTAGCAGAAGGGAACAAAGGACATTTTTCACATGAGGCAATAGTGGTGGGCTTTGAAGGTCAGAACTTTCATGGCAAAAGTTCTTAGGAATGAAGAGAATTGATAGTGGTAAAGGGGAGTTCCGGAGTGATTAGTGGTAAGAGAGAAGCAGACAGAAAAGAGCCTTGAAGGCAGAGAGATAAAATAGAGCAGTTAAACCAAAGTGGAGGTGAAGGAAATAGAAAGAAAGGCCTTTTGGTCAAGGCAGAATGAAATATGTGTGATCAAAAGAAGGTGAACTATAGTGAACTCTAAGCAGGCAAACCATTTGGTTTGTAACAAGGAAATGAGTTAAGTGTCAGGGGGTGTAGATTCTTGTGATGCTTGGGAGACTGACAAGGGGAAACTGAGTCAGCAAAGCTTTTCTCTATGCTCAATCCATGAAAGGAAGAGACTGACAGCTGGGGTGTCTTTTCAGACCTCCATCTTTATAATGGGAGCTCCCCTATGCTCTTACCATGCTCTCACAATTATCCCTATAGATGTCAGAGTTAGACTGGACAATAGAGCTCTTCATGCACTTAGGAAACATTCAGTGTGTGGAGCTAGGATGGCGGTGAGCTCCTAGTCACTGGACAGTGAGTGCCGTCTAATTTGGAGGTTCGGAATAGCTAGGGTTCTTCATCTCAGTGTCTTGTGGGCCTTCCTGCCCTGCCCACCACATGCACACCAGCTGGTACTGGGCAATCCTTAAACAAATTGCGGGGGGAGGGCAGCATCCAGTAAGACTGGATGAGAGGGTACCAGTGAAGCCTGTGTGTGCCCACAACCCTGCCCCAACCGTCAGTGTGCTCTAAGCCTGACCACCTCCCCGCAAGGGGCTCTGCTTCCCCAGTGAATCACAGCTCGCAGACAGACAAGAGGTGGCTGCCCCTTGCTTATCTATCCATCCTCCCTCTGAATGCTAATCTCTCTCGGTGGAAGCCTGAGTGACAGGGAAAAGACTGCTGGGAGCTGCGGGGTGGCCAGGGCACTGGCCAGGGGCAGGGAGGTGCTGTCGCCTGCTACTTCTGTGGCTGAGGTTTGGGGCAGCTGCCAGTCTCTCCTGGAGCTTGGAGCCTGACCAGAGAGCTAATGCCATGGCGGGGGTGGGGTGGGGAACCAGGGGCAGCAGCCAGAGCTGCTGCTATATTCTGGACCAGCTCAGGGTACAGTACTGGCTATCCCCAACATACGGTTGTGTGCATGTAGGCAGGGCAGCCATGGCAGACAGAGGACAGAGGCCCAGTTCCAAGACATGGGAGCATGGCACCTGATCCCATGGCACAAGCGTAGGACACCTCCCGGATCTCGGGGGACCCTGACCGTTAGGAAGCAGCTCTAGACCTGGAGCTCAAGGAAAGGCACTGTTTCTCTACGAGTCTATAAAGGAGGAAGATGGCCAAGTGGCTGCCACTGGAGTTTGTGTTAATGTAATGATGATGCTGATACTACTATTAATAATGGCTTATGTCTCAAGCACTTGTGTGCTAGGCACCTTGCCAAAGTGCTTTATTTGTGAGCATTGTCTCATTTATAAGGCAGGAGCGGTTATTGACCTCATTTACTAGAAGGAAAGTCAAGTTCACAGAGCTGCTCAAGGTCATTCACGGCTGGTGGTGAAGCCAGGATCTGCGCCTGGGCAGGGGGACGCTGAGGCTTGAGAGGCTGCTAGGAGGGAGGGCCTGAGTCTGGAGCCCACGGGACCTGTGTCCTGGGGTACAGGGACTGGCTGACAATGCTTTCACAGATGGCTTCACCAGGCTTCCCCACTGCTGTCTCCTTGGGAACTTGTCACTGCCAGACTAACTGGTGCTGGCCTGGCAGCTGGAGGAGTGAGAGCTGCCTTCTTAGGATCTGCCACTCCCCTCAGGGAGGGGATGGTGGCCACTGGCAGGGAGGACAGACAGCAAGGTCATCGCTCACAGCCATGGGATAGAGCCCTGGGGAGTGTAGAGGTAAGGAGTGGCAGCTGGCTGGAGTGGGGAGCTTGAGGAGGAAGGGTGTGTGTGTGTGTGTTTGTGTGTGTTGTATGGGGTCCAAGGAGATGGCTTCAAGAGATGCACTGATTTCAGCTATTAGGTTGTTAGAAAAGTCATGGTTTATCATTATTTTTAACATTTTTTATGCAAAAAAAAAGTGTTCTGACTTTTCCAACTATCCAACAGAAACAAGCCCTTGTACTGATAATAACTATAGACCCTCTCTGTGGAATACATGTGCCCTAGTGGGAACAGAGACTAGAGAGTGGCTAAGAAAGAACAGAAGATTTACTGCACAGTAGGAATGGTCCTGAGTGAAAACACACACACATACACACCACACACACACACACCACACACACACCACACACACACCACACACACACACACACACACACACACACCACACACACACACACCACACCCACACCACACACACACCCACACCACACACACACACCACACACACACACCGCACACACACCACACACACCACACACACACACCACACACACCACACACACACACACCACACACACACACACCACACACACACACACACCACACACACACACCACACACACCACACACACACACCACACACACACCACACACACACACACACACCACACACACACACACCACACACACACACACCATACACACACCACACACACACACCGCACACACACCACACACACACACCACACACACACACCACACACACCACACACACACCACACACACACACACCACACACACACACACACCACACACACACACCACACACACACCACACACACACCACACACATACACACACCACACACACACACACCACACACACACACCACACACACACACACACCACACACACACACACCACACACACACACCATACACACACCACACACACACACACACCACACACACACCACACACACACACCGCACACACACCACACACACCACACACACACACCACACACACACCACACACACCACACACACACACCACACACACACACACACACCACACACACACCACACACACACACCACACACACCACACACACACACCACACACACCACACACACACCACACACACACCACACACACACACCACACACATACACACACCACACACACACACACCACACACACACACACCACACACACACACCACACACACACACACCACACACACACACACACCACACACACACACACCACACACACACACATACACACAGAGTCATAAGCCAAAGTCAGCTCATATAAATGCTGATTCACTCACTTGGTTGCTTATTTAAAAGTCTGCCTTGGGAGCCATAATGCACAGTATCCGGCCCCTGTGTGAGGCTTGGAGAGTGACAGTCATGAAAGCAGCAGAAAGATCCCCATCCGGGAGACTCAGTCCTTCTACTGCCTGGCCACATGACTTGTCCTCCCTTGAACCTCACTTTACTCATTTAGGTCCTATGTCCCCCTGTTAAGCCAGTTCTCAGCTCAGTTTCCCTGTTTATTAGGCCTGTGTCAAACCCAAGAAGTGGTGCTGAGGGTGTTAAGGACTAAGGAGCATCCTTGGGAAAGGAACATTCTAGTAAAATGAAGAGGATGGACCAGAAGACCTCTGGATTGGATTTTGCCAACCAGAAGACATAGGGCTGTGTCCCTGGAGGTGCTGACCAAGACCAACATTGGTAGAGTGCCTGTGTGTGGGTTTCTGTGAATACAGAAATGAATTGACTTCCTGCCACAGTCAAGCAGAAAATGGGGAAAAAAAAAGGAAACAGACAGCTGACCATGGGCAGCACAAAGGACAGCAACCTCATGCCTGCTTTGATGGCATCTGCTGACAGTTCCCTGCCTGTGGCAAAGGGAAACTAAGTCAGCCACAGTGGGCTCCCTAAGATGACAACACAAGGTCCGTGTGCAAAGACCAGTGGGACCCTAAACCAGATACAACAAAGGTGACTCCATGGAGAAGGGAAAACCCTTTCAATAGAAATAAATAATAGTCATCACAAAATGAAGAACAGATACATTCAACTTCCCTAAACTTAAGACTGGGAGAAAGTCTTTGTCAAGCAAGTGTCACACAAAAGACTTGCATCCAGATAAAGGACTTTCACAACTCAATAGTCAAGAGGCTATTTACTTAAAAGATGGAAAAGTGTGGTCCGGGAGGTGGCCCAGTGAATAAAGCATCGGACTCTCAAGCATGAGGTCCTGAGTTCAATCCCTGGCAGCACATGTACCAGAGTGATGTCTGGCTCTTTCTTTCTCTGTTTCTTGTTAATAAATAAGTAAATCTTAGGGGAAAAAAAAGATGGAAAAGTGATGCAGCCTCTGAGGTGGAACAGTGGAGAAAGCATTGGACTCCTTTTTTTTTTAATTTTTAAAATATTTATTTATTTATTTACTTATTCCCTTTTGTTTCCCTTGTTATTTTATTGCTGTTGTTATTGATGTCATCATTGTTGGATAGAACAGAGAGAAATGGAGAGAGGAGGGAAAGACAGAGAGGGGGAGAGAAACCTAGACACCTGCAGACCTGCTTCACCGCAGGTGGGGAGCCAGGGGGCTCGAATTGGGATCCTTACGCTGGTTCTTGTGCTTTGCACCACCTGCACTTAACCCGCTGCGCTACCGCCTGACTTCCAGCATTGGACTCTTAAGCCTGACATTCTGAGTTTGAGCACCAGTGTTGAATGTGTCAGAGTGATGCTCTGGCTCCATCTCTCTCTCTCTCTGTCTTAAATATAAACCAATCTTAAAAAGGGTGGGGGTCCCTACTAGGGAAAGAGAGAGGCAGACTGGGAGTATGGACTGACCAGTCAACGCCCATGTTCAGCGGGGAGGCAATTACAGAAGCCAGACCTTCCACCTTCTGCAACCCACAATGACCCTGGGTCCATGCTCCCAGAGGGATGGAGAATGGGAAAGCTATCAGGGGAGGGGGTGGGATATGGAGATTGGGTGGTGGGAATTGTGTGGAGTTGTACCCCTCCTACCCTATGGCTTTTTAAATTAACCCTTTCTTAAATAAAAGAGAAAAAAAAGGTGGGGGTGGGGGACTTTGTCACTTTACAAGAAAGTATATGTATGGCCAGCGCAGAAACATGCTCACCATCATACATCATCAGAAATACCAGTAATACCACAATGAGACAGATACTCCCAGACACCCATCAGAATGATTCAAATAAAATCAACTGGGACCGGGAGGTAGCGCACCAGGTTAAGCACACATAATGTGGAGTGCAAGGACTGGAGCAAGGATCCCGGTTCAAGCCCCTGCCTCCCCACCTGCAGAGGGGTCACTTTGGAAGAGATGAAGCAGGTCTGCAGGTGTCTTTCTCTTCCCCTCTCTGTCTCCTCCTCCTCTCTCAACTTTACTCTTTCCTATCCAACAACAGCGGCAACACCGACAACAATAATAGCAAGAACAATAGAAAAAAGGTGGCTGCCAGAACAGTAGTTTTGTAGTACAGTCACCAAGCCCCAGCAATAACCCTGGAGGTAATAATAATAATAATAATAATAATAATAATAATAATAATAATAATGTTAACTATCCATGGTAGGTGCTGGCGAGGCTGTGAGAGGGCGTGGAGTAGCGAGGACTCTGAAGAGCTTTGCTCTGACAGTGGTAGAGTTCTAGTCACTTGGGAAACCAGCTGGGTAGTTTCTTATGAAGTTATCTGAGAGGAATGAAAACTGTGTCCAGCAAGAGAGAGAGGAGTTATACAATAATGTTCACAACAGCTTTATAAATAAAATTCCAAACTGAAACCACCAAATATCAATCAAGATATGAAGAGATAAACAAACTATGATATATTCATAACATGGACTAACATTTAGCAGATGAACAACTGACTAGTTCCAGCACTCATCAGATGCAAAGAAGTACCTGCTGCATGATTCCACTTACATTAAATTCTCCAGTAGGCAATAGTCATCTAGAGTGGCAGTCAGAAAGCTGATTGGCTAGGGGCTGGGCGGTAGCGCAGCAGGTTAAGCGCACATGGGGCAAAGCACAAGGACAGGTGTAAGGATGCTGGTTCAAGCCTCACCCCCCCCCCCCGCCCCAGCTGCAGGGGAGTCGCTTCACAAGTGGTGAAGCAGGTCTGCAGGTGTCTGTCTTTCTCTCCCCCTCTGTCTTCCTTTCCTCTCTTGATTTCTCTCTGTCCTATCCAACAACAGCAATAATAATAAGAACATCAGGGGGTCAGGTGATAGCACAACAGGGGGTCAGGTGATAGCACGGTGGATTAAGCACATGTGGCACGAAGCACAAGGACCAGCATAAAGATCCCGGTTCGAGCCCCCTGGCTCCCCACCTGCAGGGGAGTCGCTTCACAGGCGGTGAAGCAGGTCTGCAGGTGTCTATCTTTCTCTCCCCCTCTGTCTTCTCTCTCCATTTCTCTCTGTCCTATTCAACAATGATGACATCAATAACAGTAACAATAACAAAAACAACAAAGGCAACAAAAGAGGGGGAAGCAAATTAAAAAATAAATAAAAAGAATAACAGGAAGTCGATAGCACAGTGCGTTAAGCACAGGTGGTGCAAAGCGCAAGGACTGATGTAAGGATCCTGGTTCGAGCCCCCAGCTCCCCACCTGCAGGGGAGTTGCTTTACAAGTGGTGAAGCAGGTTTGCAGGTGTCTATCTTTCTCTCCCTGTCTTCCCTTCTTATCTCCATTTCTCTCTTTCCTATCCAAAATGATGACATCAATAACAACAATAATAACTACAACAATAAAACAATAATGGCAACAAAAGGGAATAAATAAATACATATTTAAAAAAAGAACAACAATAAGGGCAACAAAAATGAAAAAAAAAAAAGGCCTCCAGGAGCAGTGGATTCCTAGTGCAGACATGGAGCCCCAGTGATAACCCTGGAGGCAAAAAAGAAAAAGAAAAGAAAAGAAAGAAAGCTGACTGGCAGTTGCCTGGGGCCAGAGCTGGATACAGAGACTGACTAAGAGGAAATGAAGGGGCTGGGGAAAGGCTTAACTGGTGGAGTCCAAGACTCGAGGTTCCCGGTTGAGATGCCAGTGATGCACAAACTGGAGTGGTACCCTGGTTTCTCTTTCTGTGTCCCACGTGAAGCTTTTTCTTTCTTTCTTTTTTTTATGAGAAAGACAGAAGGAGAAAGAAAGAACCAGACATCACTCTGGCGCATGTGCTGCCAGGGATCAAACTCGGGACCTCATGCTTGAGAGTCCAAAGCTTTATCACCGCGCCCGTGTGAAGCTTTTTCTCTCATTTAAAAAAGGGTATAGAGGTACTCTGTGATGAAAAGGTTGTAAACCTTGGAATTGTACTAGGAGTTGGGTGTTATCATTTATTGAACAATTGAACTGCCCATTTCCAATCAATGAATGAATTTTATTGTGTGTGAATTATACCAACTAAATCTCATTAAAGATGACTTTTTTTGTTTTTAGTTCTTCTGTCTTATTTTTATTTTATTGGCTAGAAACAAAGAAGTCCAAAGGGAAAGGGGAGATAGAGAGAGAGAAAGAGAGAGAGAGACCTGCAGCATGGCTTCATCACTTGTGCTTTGTGAAGACCAGGGACTTGAACCTGGGTGCTTGTGCATAGTAACAGGTGTGCTCAGCCAGGTGCACCACCTCCCAGCCCCCGCCCCCGTGCTCATGCATGGTAACATGTGTGCTCAACCAGGTGTACCACCGTCTGGGCCCTCAATAAAGATGACTTAAAAAGTGTGGGGGGGGAAAGGGTCAGGTGGTGGTGCGCTCTGTTGAATGCATGTTACAGCAAGGACCCACGTTCAAGTTCCCAGTCCCCACTTGCAGGGGGAAGCTTTACAAGTGGTGAAGCAGGGCTGCAGGTGCCTCTCTTCCTCTCTATTTTCCCCTCCCCTCTCAACTTCTGGCTGTCTCTATCCAATAAATAAACATAATACCAAAAAAAAAAAAAAATCAGTGAATATCTCACCAGATAGTGAACCATGTGTTCGACCCAGGTTCAAGCCAAGGACCCTGTGCACTGAAACAAGCTTCAGTGCTGTGGTCTTTTTCTGCATCCATCCATCTATCTATCTATCTATCTACCTATCTATCTATCTATCTATCTTTTTTTTAAGTGGAAAACAACAAGAATGAAGACTTGATCCTTGTCTTGCTCATAGTCTAGTGGAAAAGGCAAGCAGGAAAACAAATCCTCACGAAACAATGAAAATGAAAAGACGTGTGTTCAAGTAACAAGAGTTCTGTTCACAGAATACTTCTGTTGTGCCAGACAGACAGAAGGCGCTTTCCATGTCGTCTTCAGATAGTCCCAGGGCTTAGGTGACCCCTCTACTCAGTGTACAGAGAAGCAAATGAGACATCCACACCAGTGAGGCCATTCATCTGTGCAAGGTCACTCAGCTGGAGTCAGCAGAGTGTCTGCAGACCTGGTGCCATTGGGAAGGCTTGGGGACTGTCTCAGCACCTCAGTCACACCCCACAGAGGAAGAACTAGAGTTTGAGTTAGACCTGTTGTGCAAGGAGCAGATGAGGGAAAGGAGGTCTTGAGGCAAAGGGAACGAGCAGCACAAGCAAAAGTTGTGCAACACTTGGGAGCAGGCAGGGGTTTCTGGGAACAGACAGACGTGTCCAGAAAGGAGCAGAAGAGACCAGTGGAATATTACACATTATTCAAGTCCACTTGTTTTTAAAAACTCCATTAAGTAATAATTTTACGAGAGGCAACAGCTCTGCAGAGCAGCCAGTGAAATGTGTGTTATTGGTAAACACAGGAAATGACCCACGGCAACGCCAAGGTCATCTGCTCTTGATAAATAGAGACACACTGTTACACTTCTCCAGAACGTTTAAGCTCTGTTCAGTGACCCCAGACTTCAGTACAAAAGGTTTGTGGCACCTTTCTACAGCACTCACAAGTCACATGAGGAAGTCTTCCCTGCTTTTATGATGGGCTTTCTAGCTGGGTGAATTCGTTTGACTTGAGTTAAGGAAAAATAAAAGTTCAACTCACAGCCAACTTTGGTTGCAACCTTAGGTTTTAAAGCAGGATTGTCTGAGATCTGATCTTAATCTCTTACTTACTATTAACTTTCTCCTTTCTGCATTTTAAAAAAAGATTTTAATTTATTTATTAATGAGAAAGATGGGAGAGAAAGAACCAGACATCACTCTGGCACAGGTGCTGCTAGGGATCGAACTCAGGACCTCATGCTTGAGAGTCCAAAGCTTTATCACTGCACCACCTCCTGGACCACTCCTTGCTGCATTTTTTCCCTTTATTGGGGGGCTGGTGGGGGTGGTGGGAATAATGGCTTACAGTCGACAGTAAAATATAGTAGTTGTGTGGTCCAGGAGGTGGTGCAGTGGTAAAGCTTTGGACTCTCAAGCATGAGGTCCTGAGTTCGATCCCCAGCAGCACATGTACCAGAGTGATGTCTGGTTCTTTCTCTCTCCTCCTATCTTTCTCATAAATAAATAAAATCTTTAATATATATATATATATATATATATATTAGTTGGTACATGTGTAACATTCCTCAGTTTTCCACATCACACTCTAAGCCCCCTCCTTTCTGCACTAAAAAAAATTATTGGGGGATTAATAGTTTACAGTAAGCAGTAAATACAATTGTTGGTCCATGTGTAAAAGTTCTGTTTTCTACAAAACATTCTGACCCCCTAACCCCTTCGCCTAGGTCTCTTCCACCATCATGTATCAGGACCCGTAAGCTCCCAGAGTCCTTTACTTTGGTGTAATACACCATCCTTTGTGCATCTTGACTTTTTGACACAACATAGCGTAATGACAGCAGGGCTGTAGTGAGAGCCCAGCAAAGCAGCACAAGAATGGCTGAGCCTTGTCAAGTTTTACACAGTGAAGAGGCTGTTTTTGTTTGGCTAGCAGATCTCAGTGATGTGCTCTAAAAACAAAATGTGCTTAGAACCTAGTCCTGCCAAAGTCAACATTCATTAGCTGTTTTTTTTTTTTTTTCTTCTTCATCTTCTTCTTCTTCCCTGAAAGGTAGTTTGCACATGTCAGTTCATTTTCTGACTGATTCGCTATGACCCATTCTTCCAGGGAACTATTATTTCAAAAAAGATCTGGGAAATGTTAATCATATCCCTTAAGATGATTTTGACTTGTCACAGAACACTGAACTTTAAATGACTGAAACAGTAAGGAGATCTTTTTTCAGCACACAAATGTTTATAGCAGCCTTATTCACAATAGTCAAAGGTGGTGACAGTCCAAATGCTCATCCACAGATGAGTGCATGAACACTACGGGCAGACCACACAGTGGGATATTTCTTACTCATCCATAAGTAAGGAGATTGTTTTAAATCCAACCTTCTCTTTCACTGAAATGCTTCCCACATCAGGAAATGTTAGAATGTAAAGATATTTGGCTCTGGATCACAACAAAAGGTCTGCGAGCAGAGGTTTCTGGGCCGACTGTCCCAGCAATTCTGGAGCCTCCTCAGGGCCTCTGCCCTGCCATCCCTGCATCACAGTCCTTCAGCAAACCCGGTGGCCAGGGCCGCAGCAGTCTCACCCATCACTTCTTCACCAAGTCCCCAGCCCCAAGGAGAGGCTGCTATTTTCCCAATTTTCTAACTTTCCCACACTTGCCAGAACTGCAACGTAGATCTTTTTCTAAAACACTTCCTGGCAAAGGGAATAGATCTATCAGATGGGTTGGTGCAGACTAATGGGGAAAGCAGGATTCGCCCTCCGGGGGTTGGGGAGGGGCTTGCCTCCCCTGAAGCACAGAGCTGCCCAATATGGCTTAGTTCTGTGGGGAAGATGGAGAAGGAACAGCTGCCGGACTGACAGTTCACAGTGCCTGCCCAGCTGAAGAATGTCCTGTGACATCATTGCTGCCACTGCTCCCGAGGCCAGCAACAAGCTGTTTGTGATACCTCTGCTCTCCTTTACTGAAGAGCTCTTCCAGGTGAAGAAATGCACCTAGGGCTGGGGAGGTGGCTCAGCTGCAGACCTCATACCTTGCCTGTGTGAGGCCCTGGGTTTGACCCCGGTGCCACAGCTGACATACCACCTGCCCCCCAGTGTACTAGAGGGGCCATTCTTCACAATCTGAGAAGGCCCATGGGGCCACAGGTCACAGTGCAGCGCTCACACCTCCCATGGCATTTAGTGGAACAGTAGCAGGCTGTACCTGTTCCCAGTCAGGGCAGACAGAGGTGTCACGGACTGCTGAGCAGAGTGACTTAAGAGGCCAGGGCAAAATACAACCAGAGGCTCTGTGGCTGAGCACGTGTGTGAGGTAAACTGCTTGGGCAATCCAGAAATAACCAGGAAAGACTTTAAAGAATGCAGCCAGATTCCTGAATGAGCAGGCAAGGGCTCCAGGGCTCCGGGCTACCGAGACTGAAACTATTAATGTTACTCTGGCTTCATTGTCATTCACTGCTGGTGAGGTCTGGGGTAGGTGAGTCGGATATACAACAGAATGACTGACTGTACAGCCACTTGAAGACTGGTAGATCTTTGCTAATTGACAGGCAGAGGCTCACACAGGCTAGTGATAATTGGTGGCGAAGACTGCAAGTGCTCAGGGCAGGAGCCTCCTATGCCATCCAGGACCTGAGGCTCTGAGGCCAACTGGGGACTTGACTTAGCTGGCTTGCTGTGAGCAGGGAGTCAGGCTTGAGTGCCACTCATTTTCTTTCATTAAGATTTATTAATAAATCGAGAGAGAGAGAGAGAGAGAGAGAAAGGGATTAGAGCGCCTCTCTGACCTCAGGTTTTTGCAAAGCTTGTGCGTTAGTGACTGAGTCACCTGCCCAGCTGCCTCTTCACTTCCAGGATTTAAGATGGTGTCAGAAACCTGCCACAACAAATAGAGACTGGCCTCTGGAGTACCGAAGTTCATTTCTTATTCATTCATTCCTTTATTCATTTTAGTTTTTGTTTCTGGTTTTGGTTGTATTCCCAGGACTGGGTTTCACAGATGTGAGATTTCATTACTCCAGGCCACTTTTTCATTCAAACAGAAACACAGATTTGGGGGCTGGGGAAACAGCATAATGGCTCTACAAAAGATTTTCACACCTGAGGCTCTGAGGTCCCAGGTTCAATCCCCAGCACCACCACAAGCCAGAGCTGAGCAGTGAACTGATCTTTTACTGTGTCTTTTCTCTTTGTATTTCTCTCATTAAAATAAATTTTTAAAAGATTGTCTTAAAAAAAAAGAAAAGAAAAACATTGGCGTATTGCACCAAAGTAAAACACTCTGGGGTGGGGGGAGAATACAGGTCCAAAAAGGATGACAGAGGACCTAGTGGGGGTTGTATTGTTATATGGAAAACTGGGTAATTTTATGCATGTACAAACTATTGTATTTACTGTTGAATGTAAAACATTAATTCCCTAATAAATTAAAAAGATAAATAAAATTAAAAAAGAAAAACGGGGCCAAGAGGTGAGGCACCTGGTTGAGCACACATATTACAATACACAATGAATGACACAGGGACCTGGGTTCAAATCCCCCATCCGCCCCCACCCCGTCCCCATCTGCAGGGGGAAAGCTTCATGAGCAGTGAAACAAGGCTGCGGGTTGGTCTCTCTCTCTCTCTTCCTCCCTTCTCCTTCTCGACTTCTATCTTTGTCCAATACATAATAAATGAACAAAATATTTTTTTCCTTTTTTTTTTTTTTCCACCAGAGCATTGCTCAGCCCTCGTTTATGGTGGTGCAGGAGACTGAACCTGGGACTTTGGAGCCTCAGGCATGAGAGTCTTTTTGCATAACCATTATGCTATCTACCATGCCCAACAAAATATTTTTTGAAGATACAAAGGGAAAGACACCACAGCACCAGTGCTTCCCCCATGGCCATACACTTCCCATGTTATTCTGGGGCTTGAACTTGGGTCTCACTCATAGCAAGGTGTGCACCCTAGGCCTGGTGAGCTATCTCTCTGGCCCTTTTTTCTTTTAAAAAGATTAATCTGTTTACTATGAGATGAAGAGGATGAGAGAGACAGGAGAGAGGGGCCCAAAACACTGCTCAGCTCTGGCATAATTTGGTACCAGGGATTGAAGCTGTGACTTCAAGGGCCTCAGGCATCAATCGGGTGCTTTGACAAGCTAAGCCATCTTCCTGACTCACCCCTGCCTCCCTTCCTTGCTTCCTTCCTATTTGGGATCCAGGCGAGGCCCACTATAGCGCAGGCCCTCACAGATCGCACAGATCAGCTCCTGTGGACTCTCCTCATTTTCCCTGCATGAAATGGCTCCGTCCATTCCCTGCCCTTCAACCTCAGCTCGGTTTCAGTCTGAGCCACTTCTGCAAGCACAAAACCCCCTACCACCTCCTCTTCTCCCAAGCCCAAAGCTCATAGACATGCAGATATGGTCCATATCTCTATCTTCATGGTGCTGTTTAACTCAGTAGGTAACAGCCCAGACTTCACCACCCAGGATCAGGATCAAACCTGGACTCCACCAGAGACTAGTGTGAACTTGGGCAAGTTACCCAATCTTTCCCCAATCTTTCAATATGCATTTCCTCATCTGTAAATGTTTGTGTATTTCACAATGTAGTGGTGAGGATGCACTGACTTGATACAGTGTTGGGTCGACAACATAGTGGTTATGCAAAAAGACTTTCATACTTGAGGCACCAAAGTTCCCACGTCCTATTCCCAGCACCACCATAAACCAGAGCTGAGCAGTGCTCTAATATAGAGAAAAGAAAGAGGGTGGAGTAGATAGTATCCTGGTTATGCAAAGAGACTCTCCTGCCTGAGGCTCCAAAGTCCCAGGTTCAATCCCCTGCACCACTCATAAACTGAAGCTGCAGCAGGCCACTTCCCTGCACATTTTATCAACAGCTTTTGGCAATTTCCACACTTAGAATTCCCTCTACAAGTCTTCAATGAAAGGAATTTAGTTCTCAGGGAGAGATCCTGTCCTCTGTATTTCACGAAATAATTTGTCTTGAAGGGTAGGACAGAGAAGCCAAAGGGCTATGATTTCACAAGATGGAAGTTATTGCTAAGTGAGTTAATTATTATTTGTGGAGTATTTACTGTGAGCAGCGGCAGCAGAAAACCGACCAGGCACTGTGAGGAAATGAAAAAGAAATGAAAGAACAGAGGCATCTCCTGCCTTGAAGAACTTATAATCAAATGAAGGAAACATTAAAATAAGTGTCTGCAACACATTGCCAGGATACAGAATAATATAATCTGAGCTAAATGCCCCTTGAGATCATTGCTATGGGGCTGATAAGCACCAAGAGAGGATAATGCAGAAAGGGTTTTGTGAGGTTGGAGAGATAGCATACTGGTTATGTAAAAAATTTCCATGCCTGAGGCTGTAAAGTCCCAGGTTCAACCCCCAGTGTCACCCACCATAAGCCAAGAGGAGGGCAGGAAGGGACAAAGTGAAAGAAAGAAAAATCTTCGAGATCTTACAAATGCAAAGTGATTTCAAATAAGTGTAAACTTTAGCCCTGGCACCAGTTGTTATTTTGCCTTGTTCTTTTGCAAATGAAACCAGGATCAGTTTCCTTTGAAAAGAAAAAAATAATAAAGAAGAGGGAAAAAAAAACAATACTCAGAATTAGCAGAGGGTATTCTGTTATCTCCCTTCAGTTACCAGCTGGTGGTCGTGCTGGCACTACGAATCCACCGCTCCCAGGGGCCTTTTTTTTTTTCCCCCCTCCATTCTATTTTGTTGGATAGGACAGAGAGAAATTGAGAGGGGAGGGGAGGGAGACAGAGAAGGAGAAAAGACAGACACCTACAGACCTGCTTCACGACTTGTGAAGCATCCTCGCTGCAGGTGGGGAGCGGGACTCGAACCCAGACCCTTCCGCATGGTAACTTGTGAGCTCAACCAGGTGTGCGCCCGTGTCTGGCCCCTCCTCCGTTCGTTTATAATCTAATCATGTTCTGTCCTCGGAATCAAAGTCACAGGAGGGCAAGGAAGGAGCGGGCCTCAGCAGGCTGGGGTATTTGGAGAAAAGATTCCGAGCAGCCCCGGCGCGGTGCTCACGGGCGCCCTCTGCCGCCCGCGCCAGGACCTCGCCGCTCTCACCCCAACTTTAAAGCGGTGAGCGGGTCGTCCTGGCAAACAGTTCCCCTGAATCTCCCTCCCCCAGATGGCTCCTCCTCACTCAAAATGCAATTAAATGCGAAATCCGATTGGGGCTCACTCAGTTTCCTTCAAGGTCTCCCTCGGCCTGTCTGTAATTCACTCCCGTTAGAGACAGCCAGAACACTCGGTAGCTAAATGACTGTGATTGGAGCGATCCGCAGAGACGCTTCCAGCCTCACGGCCTCTCTACTACCGTCGGTAGCCATCAGCATCTCGTCCCCTCGGCAGGGTGGCAGGAAAGATACGGCAGCCCCGCAGCAGTGGTTGTTTGGACTACATTTCCCATCGGCCCTTTTCTAACATCGCGAGGTTTTCGGCGAGATCGCAGGGATGACTTCGGCGCAGGCGTGGTTTCCTTCTCTCTTTTGCAGGCGGGCCGCGTGCGTGGTCGTCATGGCGGCCTCTGTCCCGGCTCGAGTCTGCATGTGGTCTCGTGCCTTTGGCGATGGTGAGGCTGCGGAAATGGGAAAGGAAGCGGGGGCTCCACCTTGACATGACAGTATTGCTGGGTTCCCCTTTTCTCGTAAAGGGGATAATAAGCCAGTCTTCCCCCTTGGGACGACTGGGAGAACTAACTGAAGGACTTTGCAAACGGCGCGATTGCTTGCTCCTGGGGAGCGCTCCCCAGTGGGTGTCGGGGGTGTCTTCTGGGGACAGAGGGTCCTTCGCTCCCTGCAGCCACGCGTCCGTGTGTGCCGGTGGCCCATCTTTGTTCTGCATCACGTGTGAAACTACTGCAGCCCCGAGTCACTTGGAGATGACCCCAAGCAGTTTGGAATCCAAGTTTGCAGAGTGGAAAGATGGGATTTCGACTTTGGAGGGCGGTAGTTTATTTATTTATTTTTTAAACAAAAACAACTCTAACGAGGCCTTGTGTTCCTCTCCCCCAGGTCTGCCACTGGCATCTGCAGAGATGGCAAGAAGCAGATCTGCAAGTCGAAGCCTAAAAGTAACGAGCGGAGCCGTGAAATGAGTGAGAAAGGGTGCGGGCAGGACCTGGGTGGTTGCCAGGAAGGGGCGGTGGGGGCACTGAGATGGTGTAAAAGGCCTGGCACACCGGCGTGTTCAGCTGTGTGAATTCGCTGACACGGGAGTCCAGTTAAGCAAGAAATCAGCCCCTGCGTGGGACCGAGGGCCTGTTAGTGTGACGTGGGGCCACTAGGTGTCACTATTGGAAACCAAAGTGGGTGCCGCCTGATACATGGCTTGGACTAAGGTTTGGTGACTAGGACCTAGAAATGTTCGTTACTGGTTGAGCTGAGGATTTAAAAGTTTTTCCCTGTCTGAAAACCTCTTGTGTGATTAATTCTAAAATACTGAAGCTCAGCTCTTAAGTGTTGTCCATATTATTTCAATTAAAGGTGTAGTCTTTGGGGAGAAAAAGAAAAAAATGGAAGACAAGCATCTTAAGAGATGTTGAGTGTGAAGATCTATAAGTGGTAAGGTTTTCTTTTTAAGTCACTTAAGTTTTATTTCTTTAAATGGCAAGATATTTTAACTCTTGGGTTTTGAGCATATGAGTCTTTCAGGATTGTTGTTGCCCAGATAATGGGAGTGGAATGAACCCTCCTTGTTTGCCACTCTCATAAACTGTTAGAACTCTAAATAGGTGAAACCAGTCACTCACAACTTAGAATATATGTATGAAGGGGCCAGGCGGTGGCTCACCTGGTTGAGCTCACATGTTACAGTGAACAAGGACCTGGGTTCAAGCCCCTGGTCCCCACCTGAAGGTGGAAAGCTTCACACGTGGTGAAACAGTGCTGCAGGTGTCTCTGCCTTTCCCTCTTCCCCCCTCTCAATTTCTGGCTGTCTCCAATAAATATAATTTTAAAAAAGGGAATATATGTAGGCAACAAAAGGAAATAAATATATATATATTTTTAAAAAGAATATATGTTCCAGGGAGTCCGGAGGTAGAGCAGTGGGTTAAGTACACATGGTGCAAAAATTCAAGGACTGGCATAAGGATCCCTAATCAGGTCTGCAGGTGTTTTATCTTTCCCCCTCTCTGTCTTCCCCTCCTCTCTTTCTCTATCCTATCCAACAGCGACATCAATAACAAGGGCGACAAAAGGGAATAAATTTTTTTTTAATCTTTTTTATTTATTTATTCCCTTTTGTTGCCTTTGTTGTTTTATTGTTGTAGTTATCATTGCTGTCATTGTTGTTGGATAGAACAGAGAAATGGAGAGGAGGGGAAGACAGGGAGAGAGAAAGATAGACACCTGCAGACTTGCTTCACCACTTGTGAAGCTACTCGACTCCCCTGCAGGTGGGGAGCCGGGGGCTCAAACCGGTATCCTTATGCGGGTCCTTGTGCTTTGCGCCACCTGCGCTTAACCCGCTGCGCTACAGCCCGACTCCCGGGAATAAATTTTTAAAGAAAAAAAAGAATATATGTTCCAGCAGTGGCTCTGGAGTGGGACCCAGGAATCATGTGACCTGTTTTTTTAAGAGCATGCCTGTAGGGACAGTTAGTTGATGTGGTCTAATCTTAGCTCAAGATTTTTATTACAGCAAGATTATAGCCCTGGCTATTTAAAAGTGGCTCTCAGGACAGATTTGTAATCCTTAAAAAAAAAACACCTTAGCCACGTAGTTGATCTGGAAGGAGGAATGAGCTTGTGTGGTGCTTCTTAGAAACTGGTATCCTGGGAGTTGGGCAGTAGGGCATTGGGTTAAGTGCACGTGGCAAAAAACGCAAGGACCTGAGCCCCGTTTGAGGGCCCTCCACCTGCAGAGGAGTCGCTTCACAGGTGCTGAAGCAGGTCTGCAGGTGTCTCTTTCTCCCTGTCTCCCCCTCTTCTCTCCATTTCTCTCTGTCCTACAATGATGACATCAATAACAAGAAAAACAAAGGCAACAAAAGGGAATAAATTTAAAAAGTACCCTTTTGTATGTCTGGCTTTCAATAAACTGACTCAAAGGAATTCACTCTCTTGTATTTAACTGGCACGCACACACACACAACTGGGATTGACTCTTGTTCTCAGCTGTCAGGCACTTTGTATAGGGGAGAGCCTTTCTTTAAAAGGCACAGTTGTGGTCTGGGAGGTGGTGCAGTAATAGGGCTTTGGATTCTCAAGCATGAGGTCCTGAGTTCGATCCCCAGCGGCACATGTGCCAGAGTGATGTCTGGTTCTTTCTCATTAATAAATAAATCTTTAAAAAAACAAAGGGCACAGACAACTTTGCCAGGTCTAGGGTGCTAGGTACTAGATAAATAGAAAAAGGATAAGAGACAAGACTGAGTTCTCATATAGTAAAGAACATGATGGGGAATTCAGAGCTCGTAGAATGTCTGCAGCAGCCTGCCATGCTGGTGGGAACTGAGTCCGTGATGATGTAAAGTTATCCCTGTCTGAAGGCAGCAAAGGCCTTCCTCTGTGGAATCTGGATGTCTGAAATTCAGTTCCCCAAGCTTGCTTTATAGAGAATTTAGGCTTGATGTGCATGCTGCCACTGTTTAAAACTCCCTTCCCCCCTTTGCCAGGTGTAGTTTCAAATTTAATTTCTGAGACCAAAAAAGGACTTTCCAGAACTGCCTGGATCTGAAGCAGAACTTTCGAGTGTAAAAGAAGACCTTTTCGGTAAGCTTTTTGTTTCCCCTGCCCTGGACTCCACTGCTTGACCTGAAGCAGGTA
This sequence comes from Erinaceus europaeus, assembly GCF_950295315.1. NCBI lineage: Eukaryota > Metazoa > Chordata > Mammalia > Eulipotyphla > Erinaceidae > Erinaceus > Erinaceus europaeus. Next base: position 13,396,251 of record NC_080173.1, read on the forward strand.
AAGTGATTCTTAACCTGTAAGCTTTGCTGTTATCTTATGTATCCTTAAGCCACACACACAAAGCCTATGATGGTTAGTTATCCCTGTCTGAAAATCTCAGCTGAGGGAAAACAATCTATTCTGAGGCTTTATGAGAAAGAAGTCACATTGAATTAACTGCACAGAGCACTGTGTGTATCCTGCTGGGACCCTCTACAGCTTAACGCCCAGTAATGTGGCTGCCCTGTGGGGGTCTGGGCAACTTGATTTCTGTCTCTTGGAGTACAGGCTCAAGGGCTGGTAGAAATAGGCAAGTAGCCTGGATTTGATTGTGCTGTTAAAGTGGAATGAAAGTGCTTGTCAAGTTTCAAGAAAATGAATGCCTGTTTCAAAACAGGAATGTAAAATCTGCCTCAGTGATAAGCTTAACAGTTTCTGCTTACCAGGGTTTGCATAATAGTGGTTTTGTAACATTAACCAATATTTAAGAAAGCAGGGGCACCTTGGGCACTAGCAGGACTGTTTGGTTCCCAGGTGCTTTGTTTACACCATGAGACGTGGGGAATGTCAAGCTGGCTCAGTCCTGCCTGAAGGGCTTGACTATTACGGGTCTGTTCCTTAGGTGGCAGGACTGGGCTGGCAGGCATATTAAGAATTTTAAGTGGGTACACATTGCTTTTCTGTTGAAATGGGGAGGTGTGTGTATGGATCCTTTATATTATTAAGGCTACAGAGATCTGGACCTAAGGCCCTTGATCCCAGGTAATTACGATTAGAGCCTGCCATTGAGGGTGAAAGTAGAAGCAAATGGGAAGGTCTGCCGGATTCTAGTATCCACCTAAACTTAAAGTGTGGCTTGATTCCCTCTGCGGGTGGGGGAAGTGTCAATATAGCAGCATTTCATGCTTCTTTTTTGTTCATTTAGCAGATACTGCTCCCTTCCCTGAATACATGCTGTCGTGCCGGGTCATCTGTGAACCTTACCAGCCTGTGTGGCAGCTTGGAAACTGCTGGATGGAGCCTCTGACACATGGCCTAATAAATAACTAGTTAAAACAAATGCTTCCAGAGAGCCTTTTTTAAAAAAAAAAAAAAAATTGAGAATGAGTGATAGAGACCACTAGTGTCACTGGTACGTGTGATATTGGGAATCAAACTCAGGACCTCATACAAGTGCTTTATCCACTGTGCCATCACCAGTCAGCGGTAGCTTTTCAAGTTAATTAGTTGACAAATTAGATTGTCCCATAAGGTTTTATAGGTTGGTTCCCACTGAATAATAATGTGTACAGATTTTTTTTTTTGCCAGAGCATTCCTCAGCTCTGGCTTAGGGTAGTTAGTCCTAGGGATTGAACCTGGGATGTATGGTATTTGAAGAGTACTTGAAGTTTATCTTCAAAAGTACCCTCCCTGCCCACCCCCCTTCACTCATGCTTTCCATTACAAGGGTATCCAATCAATATAGTGCCAGTCCTCTGAGATTAGGCATTGTTTAGCATGGCGGAAACCCCTCCAGCTCCTCAACCCCAGATAAAACAAACAATTCGAGTGGAAGGTGGTAGTGCTAGACTTAGATTTCATTCCAGAATCCCAGTACCTGGAACAGTGCTGTCCTGGAGATGAAGCACCATTTCATCTTGCCAAGGTGAAGTGAATGGAGAGGTTGACCCCATGCCAGTAACAATGGTAGATCCTCTTTTTTTTTTTTTTTTTTTTTTTTTACTAGAGCACTGCTCAACTCTGACTTAAGGTGGTATAGGGGATTGAAGCTGGGACTATGGAGCCTCAGGCATGAGAGTCTCTTTGCATAACCATTATGCTATCTACCCCTGCCCTTTTTTGAGTTTTAAGTAATCAAAACCCAAATATTCCGTCTACAATAGCAGTATTCACTGGTGATTGAATTCATCTTTTGTTGAGCATGTTTTTAAGATCAGCCTTTCAAAACTGCACAACTAGGGGCCATATCTTGGTGAACTGGCCAAAGGTGCCTGTTTTTTGCACAAACTCCTACTTTATAGAATTACAGCATATACAGTTAAAAGGCAATAGCACAATACATCCCCGGGCTTGGCTACAGGTTGTATGTTAAGCTGTCCTTAAGCGGAAACCCAAGTGATCTAAGAAGTTGGGGAAGTAGCTATGCTATGAATCTTGAAAAAGACAAAGACAGCTGGGGGGGGGGGGGCAGGTGGTAGTGCACCTGGCTGAGCACACATTACAACACTCAAAGACCCCTGGGGTGAAGCTTTGTGAGTGGAAGCAGGGCTCCAGGTGTCTATCACCCCCTTCCCTCTTGATTTCTGGCTGTTTCTATCCAACAAAGATGCTAAAAAAGACAAAGCTGCCTGGGAGTCAGCGGTAGCACAGCGGGTTAACTGCACAGCAGCGGGTTAGGTACAAAGAGCAAGGGCTAGCATAAGGATCCCAGTTCGAGCCCCCAGCTCCCCACCTGCAGGTGAAGCTAGTCTGCAGGTGTCTTTCTCTTTCCCTCTGTGCCTTCCCCTTCTCCATTTCTGTCCTAACAAAAACGACATCAATAACTACAACAATCAAAAGACAAGGGCAACAAAAGGGAAAAAAAAAAGCTACTTATCAATAAAGTTCCAATTTATTGATGTCATAATGTGAGACCAAGGGTTATTACCTGTTAGAGAAGTCATTGGTGTCAAAGTGGTATATCACTAAAGGGGCTTCCCTTTAGGTCGTCTGTACAGAAATACCCTCCTATGGTTCTTGCTTCAGTGTGGTCTCTGCTGAGTACCCTGTGTGGTGAACATCCCCCAACACGAAAAGACACAATGACTGTCTGTGTATGCAGTTATCTACGCTTCAGAGTCTGCCATCTGTGCTCCGGGCAGAAGTCAGTCAATTGTCGGGAAGGTTAGGATGAGGTCCTTGAGGTGCTGTGTAGTCAGGCTGGATGTAAGAAGGGGAGTGTTCCTCTTGTACTGCCTAGTCCAGAGCGAATGCAACTGGGGACATTTCCTGAAGTCACTCAGCACCAATTGCCGGCCTGGAGAAATGCCTACCCGTGGTGGCTGGTAAAGGTTATGATTGGAGTGTTGTCTTCAGTTTTGAAATGAGAGTAGTTTTTTTTTTTTTCCTTGACCGAATTTGGGATTTCTGTCTCAAGTCTAGAGGGTAGTTGGTCTCAAGCTGAGAACAAGATGGTGTCCCACAGTGACCAGTGGCAGTCATAAATCGACCTCTTACTGCCCTCTGTAGGGGAGGACGAGAGGAATGAGCGTTGGAACCCTGCTCAGGTTGGAAAGGTCAAGTGGATGAGTGCAGCAGTGAAGGGCTGGGTGCTTCAAGGTCAGCGTTGGTACAGCTGAAGGATACCAGCCTGGTGAAGGTCCCTCCACAGGGACGCTTCTAGGGACAGGTCATGATTCACATAGAATATTAGTGGCTTCTTGATTCGTTCGAAGTAGTGGTCAGAAAATTTCCGGTAGTTACTTGTGATGAATCCATAGGCACTAACCTGGACAGGGATAGTCATTGGGTTAGCAAGTGGTGAGCAATGTGTAGATTGCTTAGGTGACTGGTGTGAATGTGCAGAGAATACCGCACAGTAGCCTCAAGCACTGTGTTTTTGTTATCCTTTTCATTCTACCCTTAGGAAAATCATATAGGTAGGCATCGCTCTTGTCTTATAAATGGGGAACAAGGTCAGACACTTTACCAAACTAGTGACGGGGACTTGCCAGGACTGGGCTTTGGGCTTGGTCAGATCTGTGACTGCAAAGCCATGATGTTCAAGTGGACACATAGGCCCATCACCTGTTTTTCATGTGAACGGTAATTGCAGTTTGGGGCCAGGTGATAGTGCACCTGGTTGAGTGCACATGCTACAATGCACAAGGACCTGGGTTCAAGCCCCTAGCCCCCACCTGCAGGGGGAAAGCTCCACAAATGGTGAAGCTGGGCTGTAGGTGTTTCGGTGTCTTCCTATTTCTCCACCCCTCTCAGTTTCTACTGGAATAAATATTAAAAACAAAACAAAAATGGTAATTGCAAGCAAGAAACTCTGGGTGTGTGGAACCAGAGTCAGTGGCTAAAGTATAGACGTCTTTTTTATTTTTATTTTTCTCTTGTTGCCCTTGTTTTTCATTGTTGTTGTAGTTGTTGTTCTTGTTAATGTCGTCATTGTTAGATAGGACAGAGAGAAAATGGAGAGAGGAGGAGAAGACGGGGTGGGGGGAGAGAAAGACAGACACCTGCAGACCTGCTTCACCGCCTGTGAAGCGACTCCCCTGCAGGTGGGGAGCCGGGGGCTGGAACCGGGATCCTTATGCCGTTCCTTGTGCTTTGTGCCAGGTGCGCTTAACCCGCTATGCTTCCGCCGGACTCCCAGTATAGACATCTTGTACTGGCTTGAGCCTTTACCTGAAAACTACTTCTCCAGCTCTGCCTTCATACAGCTCAAGTAGGTAACTTTTTTTAAAAAAAGATTTTATTAATGAGAAAGATAGGAGAAGAGAGAGAACCAGACATCCACTCTGGTATATGTGCTGCCGGGGATTGAACTTGGGACCTCATGCTTGAGAGTCCAATCCCTTAATCTGCACCACCTCCCAGATCACTCAAGTAGGTAACTTTCCACCTGAAACTTCTCATGGGGTGATTTCAACAAGAGTATATGTGTGGAAGGTTAAACCTGCTGCCTCACTCCAGCTGTGCTGATGTTTTGTTCCCAGATAGGCAATTTGATCCACACAGTGATTGCCCTGGGGGTAGCTCTGGGGCTGGAGGCCCCAGGAATGAAGGTAAGGCCGGCCCAGAAACAACTTTAAAAGGGACCCTGGTAGTCCGGGAGGTGGCACAGAGGATATAGCAGTGGATGCTCAACAATGTGGTCTCAAGTTCAATACCTGGCAATACTTGTACCAGAATCATGCATGCCTGGTTCTTTCTCTCCACTTATCTTTCTCATGAATAAATCCTTTAAAAAAAAGGGGGGGGGGACCTGGACAGTAGGTGCTAAGCGAGGTCCTCAGTGGCACTTCTGCCAGCACTTTCCGTAGACCACACCACTCCTGCAGCTGGGGAATCTCTTCTGCACAGGATAGAGGCCTAGACTTTAGGGAACGAGAGGCTTCCTGGATCCAGTTAACCTTCATTCACACCTGTCCTCTGAGACTGTGGGCTCCCACAGCAGCTCTTACCTGGTCACAGGTGTGCAAGGCTGTCAGCAACATGAGGGCTCCAGTACTTGGCATGTAAAGGTCTCCGAAACGTGTGTTGATGAACTTTGATTTCAAAAACCTGGAAGCAAATTTCTCAGTCTCGTTATACTGTATAGCCCATTTGAACAGAGCAGAAAGCTCCATTTGCTTCTGGCCCTTCTACCGCAATCCATTTCCTGTTTGGGTACATTCAGATGAACCTCTAAATGCAAAATTCCTCCACTGAAATAAGACTGGCAATCCAGGAGGTGGCACAGTGGATAAAGCATTGGACTCTCAAGCATGAGGTTCTGAGTTGAATCCCTGGCATCACATGTGCCAGAGAGATGCTCTGGTTCTCTCATCTGTCTCATGAATGAATGAATGAATAAGTATTAAAAACAAAACCGGGTGTGGTAACCCGATCGAGTGCGCACGTTAACAGCACACAAGAGCTGGGGTTCAAGCCCTGGCTGCCCTCCTGTTGTGGGAGAGCTTCACAAGCGGTGAAGCACTGCTGCAGGTGTCTTTCTGTTGCTCTATTTTCCCCATTCCCACCCTTCAATTCCTGTGTGTATCCAAAATAAAATAAGTGCTTAAAAAAAAGTAAGGGAGTCGGGCTGTAGCGCAGCAGGTTAAGCGCAGGTGGCGCAAAGCACAAGGACCGGCATAAGGATCCCGGTTTGAACCCCGGCTCCCCACCTGCAGGGGAGTCGCTTCACAGGTGGTGAAGCAGGTCTGCAGGTGTCTATCTTTCTCTCCTCCTCTCTGTCTTCCCCTCCTCTCTCCATTTCTCTCTGTCCTATCCAACAACGACAATAATAATAACTACAACAATAAAACAAGGGCAACAAAAGGGAATAAATAAATAAAATAAATATTTTTAAAAAAAAGAACTCCAAAAAAAAAAAAAGTAAAAACAGGGAGTCGGGCAGTAGCACAGTGGGTTAAGTGCATGTGGTGCGCAAAGTGCAAGGACAGGCATAAGGATCCGGGTTCGAGTCCCCCCAGCTCCCCACCTGCAGGGGGGTCGCTTCACAAGCGGTGAAGCAGGTCTGCAGGTGTCTTTCTCTCCCCCTCTCTGTCTTCCCCTCCTCTCTCCATTTCTCTGTCCTAACAAGACGACACCAATAACAACAACAATAATAACTACAATAAAAAAGGGCAACAAAAGGGAAAATAAATAAATAAACAAATAACAACACTTTAGAACAGAGTGGGGGATGAGAAAGCTATACTCCAACCCTCACCGGAGACCTGGGACCTTTTCGTTTCAGCTATACCTGCCTTCACCCCTTGGCTATCAAGTCACCATAATGCCCAGGGCCTGGGGGGGAGGGGGAGATGCTGGTTTTTTTAAATTTAATTAAAAATTTTTTTTTTTAGCTTGACACTTAAGTTTCTCTAACCCCCAAGATTTGACCAGGCACTTATGAGGGCCAGGGTGTGCAGGGCAAAATGGAGTCACTAGTGAGGGCAGTGTGCACGAGGCATGTGTGAGCAAAACACACACACATGCACACACGCGCGCACACACACACATTTGCACAAAGCGCCGAAGTGAGGCCACAAATGGTATAGTGATCACAGTCCTTTTCTCTTGGCCCTGGAGTCAGGTCTATATTGGGCCAAGCAAACCATGAGTTCCCTCAGACCATTCATTTCTTCCCCTGAATGGGCTGGGATGCAGGGTCTTCAGAGTGCCCCCACCCCCCATACACCCATCCACTGCCTTTCACAGGCTCTGCCTGGATACAGAGTCTGTGCTTGAGGGCTTCTCAGCCTTGACTCCACTGTTTGAGGCCGGCTCATATTGGTGGTGTTGCAGAGGGCTTCCAGCATTGTGGAGTGCTCTGAAGCACTCACCACACTTACCCTCTTACTAGTGGGGCAGGCAACACCTAATGTCTCTAGATGGGGGGAGGAGATGACCTGTATCCCTAAGGACCACGGGGAGGGGTGGCAGTGGTGGTGGTGGTGAGGGAGGTCTGGTTGCTTGCTCCATAGTTTCCTCCCCAGAGGTCACCGTGACCAGCTGTGTTTAGACCTAAAGGCAAGGGGGCCTTCATTTCTGACTGCCCTGTCACTGTCCTGTATTCCCAGTGGTCTGTGCCCTCAAAAACATCCTTAGTCGGGGGCTGGGCGGTAGCGCAAACGGGTTAAGGGATTGGCTCAAGGATCCTGGTTCAAACCCCCGGCTCCCCACCTGCAGGGGAGTCGCTTCACAAGTGGTGAAGCAGGTCTGCAGGTGTCTGTCTTTCTCTCCCCCTCTTCTCTTGATTTCTCTCTGTCCTATCCAACAAGGATAGCATTAACAACAACAATAGTAACAATGATAAACAACAAGGACAACAAAAGGGGGGGGAAAGAAAAGCCTCGGGGAGCAGTGGATTCCTAGTGCAGGCACCAAGCCCCAGCGAGAACCCTGGAGGCAAAAAAAAAAAATGCTTGGTCAATAAATCCTGAGTTATCCTGAGTGGCCTGTCCATTCCCTGTTGGCCTGCCTCCATCCTGGCACTGCAAACCCATGGGAAGCACCTGCCAGGCATATACCAGGCACACACACGCCCTGATGGTCATGTATGGCCTGTGGGCCCATAGATTGGGACTGCAGTGACCTGGGGCAGGTGTGAAAGGGCCTGGAAGGGGGCACCCCCACCCTTCCCCCCACTGTACCTCTCTGTCAGGTAGCTGATGAAGTCTGGATGGAGAAGCTTGAATTTCCTGGCAGAGGCTTCTGGTCCAAAATAGGTCTGAGGCCTAGGACCCACGATAAAAGTGGACAGAGCGCCCCAACCCATCGAGCTGGCAGGGGGAGGGGAAAGGGCAGGTGCCGGCGCCAGTCCTCCTGCCATAGATGGACCGGTAGGGCCGGGGCTGGGAGTAGAAGCGGGAGAAGGGGGTGTAGAAGGTAGCCGGCAGGCTGGAGGGAACCACGTGTGGCTTGCTCCCCACAAGGATGTTGGTGGGCAGCGTGTAGGAGAGAGAGGAGGGAGGCGTGAAGAGCGAGGGCGGCGTGGGGAAGGAGCTTTTGACCCGGGGATGATGGGGAGGAGGCGGGAGGAGAGGGAAGTAGAAGGAGTCCGGGAGTGGGGGCCGCTGCTGCTTGCTCTCCTGGGAGGCCTGGCAGGTGCAAGGACAAGGCACGCAGCACTGGACTTGGGGAAGGCAAGATGTAGGGGGCTGGAAAAAAGGGGGCTCCTTGAGGAAGCGGGGCACATAGGGGGCGATGAAGGAGGGGATTTTGGGAATGGGCCCAATGTAGGAGGAGGAGGCGATAGGGCCATAGGAGGGGGACCTGGTAATGAGTGAAGCCGGGGTGAGGGAAGGGTTTCGGGATAGGACTTTCAGGCCAGACTGGGAGGGAGACTTGGAGGGGGGTGGAGTGGGGCCTTGGCTGGACCCTCGGGGCACATGTTGGATGTGAGGACTGGGGGTCAGGGAGGAAGCCCTGGAAGAGGGCTGGGAGGGAGTGGGGGTGGGAGGGTGGGAGGGGGGCCGGGAGGGGGGTCGAGAGGAAGACCCCCGAGTGGGGGAGGGGGAAGGGGAGGGGGCAGACCCACCGGAGTTGGAGAGGGGCTGCTGGCTAGGAGAGCTGACGATATGGTTGGAGCGGGACTGGGAGGGGGACTGGGTAGGGGATGGATTAGGGGACTGGGAGGGGGAGCTCATTGGTGTTACGGGGGGCTTATGTCCACCTGATGTCTCTGAGCAAGCCCCCCCCAGAGAGCCCCGGCCAGCCCGGGTCACAAAGCCCACCTCCTGACAGGCTGCAGCAGATGACCCATTGTTGGGTAATCACAGGGCGGGGGTGGGGCACAGGGCTGGGGCCCAGCTGACACTGGCCAAGCTCTGCGGGGGGTGGGGTGGGGGGGGAGGTGGGAGACCCCCAAAGACCACCTCCGGAGCTCCTCTTTGTGGGGTGTGGGTGAGATGTCTCTCTGAGAGAGGAGGGTTGGTCACCCACTGTGACCATAGAGTGGTGGAGATTTCTAAAGACCCAACTCAGGGACAAGAAATGGTTCAGCAGCTGGGAAGACAACACAGTAGTTCTACAGAAGACTTTAATGCCTGAGACTCTGAGGTCCCAGGTTCAATCCCTAGTACCACCATAAGCCAGAGCTGATCGGTGATCTGGTAAAAACAATAAAAAAGTAATTATTAGCTGCTGGGGAGGTGGCAGTGTGGATAGAGGGTTGGACTCTCAAACATGAGGTTCTGAGTTTAATCCCTGGCATTACATGCTCTAGTTCTCTCTCTCTCTCAAAGAAATAAATCTTATTTAAAAAAGAAGGGCTGAGGAGACAGCATAATGACTATGCAAAAGACTCTCATGCCAGAGGCTTCCGGATCTCGGTTTCAGTCCCAGCACCACCATAAGCCAGAGCAGTGCTTTAGTCAGTCTTTCATAAACAAAACACAAGATCATCATCATAATAATAAATAAAAGAAGAAGAAAGAAAATGAAATTATCTCAGCACCACAGGGCAAGGCTAGGCACAGAGCCAAGACACAGTTCAAAAGAGTTGGACACAGGCCTGCTGCCCAGGAAGTCATAAAAAAAAAGAAAAAAAAAGAGTGTCTTTTATTCCCACTTCATAGGATGCGAGACCTACACAGTCTGCTCTCTCTTTCCTAGACGCAGAATGGCATGGACACTGTCCCCTGCCTTCTTGGACACAGAATGGCACGGACTCTGGTCCCCGTCTTCCGTTTCCAGCCACAATGCACCTAGAGGGTGGCAGAGGCTGCCTGCCAGGTGGCTGGGTTGGCTGTGGTGCTCAAAGCCTGAAGGTAGGAGCCAGGCCTGCCTGGACCTGCCAGGAAAGCACCCTCTGAAGGGAGGCTGGGGCCTAGCAGGCTTTGACAGGTGCTGGAATAGGGAATCTACATGTCAAAGCTTTGCTGATTTCTTGGGGATTTCCTCCCTACCCAATGGTGGGCCCCAGGAGCAAGGGGAGAGGACCCCAGGGTTTCCACAGCTCACCTGTCCCCTTTATCCTGGCCTTCTGGGACAGGCACACCCAGAATGGCTGACCTCAGCATCACGTAGTCCCGGATGTCAGAGGGGATGAAGATGTAGCGCAGGTCCTGTGGGGACAGCAGAGATGCTGAGCTGGGGGAAGAGCCCACATCCTGTTCCTGCTCAGAACAGGGTGGGAATTTGGGGTGGGGGTGGGGGGTGCACAAGCCTGCTGCCTGGGACCTGGTGGCAAAAAGTCCCTTCAGTGCTTGTCATTCCCACTTGGAGTTTGGTGGTAGTTTCAGCACATAGTCATAAACCCTTGGAATCCCAGGTTCAGTCCCCAGCACCACCATAAGTCAGAGCTAAGCAGTGTTCCGACAACAGCAATAATGACAGCCTAATTGCAATAGCTAGGTGGCCTTGGACACATTACCATCTGAAAACAGGCAGCTGTAATGACTGTAAAAGCCAGGCATGGGGGTGGGAGTAGATAGCATAGTGATTATGCTAAGAGACTCCTATGCCTGAGGCTCCAAAGTCCCAGGTTCATCTCCCACACCACCGTAAGCCAGAGCTGAGCAGTGCTCTGGTGAGCCAACGAACAAGCCTGGGCTGGAAAGCCTCTGCAGTCCCCTCCTCTCTGTGCATTTACAGCCTCACTTGCTGCTGCTCTGCTGATGGGACCCCAGGCCACATTCAGTTTTTGGGTTTTTTTTTGTTGTTTTCTCACCAGAGCACTGCTCAGCTCTGACTTATGGTGGTGTGGGGGATTGAACCTGGGACTTCCAGTGCATCAGGCACAAAAGCCTTCTTGCATAGCCATCATGGTTATCACCCCAGCTCATTTTTCTTAAGATTTGTTTTGGTGGGAGAGAAAGCAGAGTACTGGTCCGCTCTGCTGTAGGGCAGTGATGGGGAGTGAACCTGGGCCCTCTGAGGTGCTGGGCCTCAGTCTTTTCACTGGGACAACAGAGCTGAGGCTACGGAGTGTGCACGAGGTGCCTGGGGCAAGGCGAGCTTTCGGTTTTCTCTGCCAGTCGAGTTCCATTCCCAGGCCTCCTTGCCAAACCCTCCTCTACAGCCTGTCATGTGCCCTCCAGCTGCTGGTACAGCTCTGCCCGGAGCTGGGGCATGGGCTCTGTAGCCCACCTGGAGAGGGGTCTTCTGAACAGTGGTGCTGACTACCAGCAGTACCAGAGTGCCTGTCGGGGCCCTCACCTGCCCTTGAGGTACGGAGGTGAAGCCCAGGCTCCTGTAAGCGATGAGGGAGTTCTTCATGGTGTTTACAGTGAAGCCATAGAAGGAGGTCTTGGCGCCCACGTCGCGCTCAAAGCCTTTGATCACAGCACCGTTGAGCCTGGTCCAAATAGAGGCCATCAGCCTCCTTGCGGTTGTACCTGCCCTGTGTCAGTGCTTCCAGCCCAGGGCTCTGTCCCCCTATGTGCCCCACAGGCAGCACTGGGTGGTCACCAGCCTGATGCTCATTCCTCTGGCCCTTCAGGGCTGCCCTGTGAAATGGGCAAACCTGGCCCTGGTGGCTCCCTCCTTGCTCCCCTTGGCATGCAGGCACCCATGCTGTCTGTAGGCCTCTTTGCATCGGCCTTGTCCTGGCCCCACAGCCATTGTCTGAGGCCAGAGCCTCCTCGGCCCCTTGGAGAAGGAGCCGCTCCCCCAGGGGTTTGCTGAGGACCAGCTCCTAAGCCCCTGTCCCATATACCTGAATACATAGTCATGGGCATCAATGTTCCTTCCTTGGCGGGAACCATTCAGAATGCCTCCGTTGCCCACAACAGCACACCGGACGCAGGCTGGGAGGGGCTCCTGGGGGTCACCAAACAGCCTGGCACTGTCAGAGCTGTTCAGGAGACTCAGGGTGGACACGATGGCTGTGGGTGTGGGACGGAGAGAAGGGGGGCTACTGATTCTGGCACCCTGCTTTGCCTGGGACCCTCTCTCTCTCTCTCTTTTTTTTTTTTTTTACAGATTTTTAATTTTTTTAAACTTTATTTGTTGGATAGAAACAATCAGAATTTGAGAGGGAAGGGGGTGATAGAGAGATAGACACCTGCAGCACTACTTCACCACCTGTGAAGCTTTCGCCCTGCAGGTGGGGACCGGGGGCTCGAACCTGGGTCCTTGTGCACCGTAACATGTGCACTCAACCAGGTGCACCATCACCTGGCCATGACTGGGATCCTCTCAAAAGATAGAGCAGAGGGGCTGAGAACTGAAGAGAATATGATGGCGGTGGTGGGGTTCCCTGAATACCCCAAATAAATAGTCCTTTCAAGACTGTTTTCCAGAAGACAATAATCTGAGGCTTTCAGGGGGTAGGAGGGTAGGTTGAATGGGGAGGGGATTCTGAGATAACCGCCCCCCACACACACACACACTATTTCCCCTCAGCTTGCAGGCTGTGCAAAGTTCCCCAGCTCCAGACTTGGGCCATCTTTGGACACTGGCACCTTTCATACCAGAGAACTCCAAGATGCCGAAAGAACAGGGGAGGGGTAGTGACAGCCCCTCTCACTGACCCCCAGGGTGCATGTCGGGGTGGAGGGGGAGGTCAGGCAGGGTTCCAGGGGGCTGGGGGAAGGATGGGGAAGGGAGCTGTTCTGAGGTCCTGCTGGGAGGAAAGGGGCATAGGGACTGGCACCCTAGTGCCATGAGGGCAGGGAGCTTTTGGCAGGGCCAGCAGTGAGAGGAAGTGGCTGGGGGCAGCGGGTTACCTTGGCGGGGGAGCCCCTGCCAGCCATAGGGGGCTTTGTGCTGACTCAGGCTGTCCCAGAGTTTCTGGCTGAAGAGGCCTCCCTGCAGCAGCACTGGAGTGGAGAGGTTGAAGAGGCTCCGGAAGTGGGGGTGCCTCTGAATGGCTGGGTACAGGGGGTACCCGCAGGGCAGCCTCTGTGGGTGAGATCAGAGCACTGAGCCAGAAGGCTCGATGTGGGGGAGGCGTCCCATGAACACAGGGGGACAGAGTTGCTCTTTCCTCCTAGCCTTAGGTCACCACCAGATCTGAGAGCTGAGCTGGCCTGGGGTGCAGCAGCCCAGAGGAAGTCAGAGAAACTTCTGGATCTGCTCTGCCCAGTGCTTCTCCTGGATGCTGCATCTCCGTGACCTGATGGCTCTGGTTCCTTCCTACTTCACCTCACCTCCACTTACAGAAATGTTGGGGTGTTTTCCAACAGATTGGAACGGCCTGCCTTGCCTTTGCTGGAGGAACTCCATCTTGGCCTTGGGAATCAGCCTGCAAGCAAATCCTAATTCTGACAGACCTTGATGAGAGGCTGCTAGTTACGCTGAATAGCAAAGCACCCCTCCCCACACACACAATTACTGCACAACCAGAATATGACTTTATTTATTTATTGCTGTTGCTGGAATTCACTGATCTGAGCCAACTTTAAAAAAAAACAACGTTTTAGGGAGTTGGGGCGGTAGTGCAGCGGGTTAAGCACACCTGGTGCAAAGCACAAGGACCAGAGTAAGGATCCCGGTTCGAGCCCCCGGCTCCCTGCCTGCAGGGGAGTCACTTCACGGGCGGTGAAGCAGGTCTGCAGGTGTCTATCTTTCTCTCCCCCTCTCTGTCTTCCCCTCCTCTCTCCATTTCTCTCTGTCCTCTCTAACGACGATGACATCAATAATAACTACAACAATAATAAAAAGACAACGAGGGCAACAAAAGGCAAAATAAATAAATAAAATAAAAAATACTTTGTTTAAAAAAACATTTTACTGGGGGTTTAATGGTTTATAACACAGTTATTGACATATTGCCAACATTTTTTTTTTGATAGAAAAATCTGAGGACTGGGGAGATGGCATAATGTTTATGAAAAGGACTTTCATGCCTGAGGCTCTGAGGTCCCAGATTCAATTCCCTGCACCACCACAAACCATAGCTGATCAGTCTCTCTCTTGTTCTTTCTTTGTGTATCTCTCTTTCATTTAAAATAAATCAAAAAAAATTTTTTTAAGGGCACTGAGTTTAGCACACATGTGCAAGGTCCTGGGCTCAAGCCCCTGGCTCCCACCTGCAGGAGGAAAGCTACACAAACAGTGAAGCAAGGCTGCAGGTATCTGTCTCTGTCCCTCTCTATCTCCCTCCTCCCTGTAAGTTTCTGTCTCTATAAATAAATAAAATATTTTTAAAAGAAAACTGCTTGCATATATAGATATATGTGGAAAGTCTGAGGCAGAGAGAGCGAAAGAAAACACAACACTGCTGAAATGTCCCCCAGTATAATAGGGACTGGGTTTGAACCTGGGTCAGAGCAAGCAAGCGTCAGCCCGGCTTTGACCTGGCACGTTATGATTGGGCCCTCCTCAATCGCTATCGAACAGGCCATGGCCGGTGCGCCGCTATGTTCCATCGCTGGGGAGCCAGAGACGAGCCGAACTGCCCCTGCGGCTCCAGACAGACTATGACCCACATAGTCAACGACTGCCACCTCTCCAGATTCAAAGGAGGTCTCGAAACTTGACATCAGGCTCAACCTGACGCTGTTGACTGGCTACGGAAGAAGGGCAAACGCTAGAAGAAGAAGAGCAAGCCCCTTCCCTGATGCGCTGTCTTTTTGGTACTCAGAATAAGACCTTATTTGGAACAAGGACTTAGAAGCCCCAGTGGCCTAATGAATAAGGCAGCGGGCTAGGGTCTTTGCAGGTGTGGTTAGTTAAGGTGAGGCCATACCATATTAAGGGGGAATTAATTCAGAGATGGAACTGCAAACCAAGGGAGGAAGCCTGGAGCTGCCTAAAACTGGGAGGGCAGGAAGGGTCGTCCTTGAGAGCCTTCAGAAGGTTTAAGGCCTCATGACATCTTGATTTTGGTGTCAAGCCTTAAAAAAAATTTTTTTTTATTATTATTTTTATCCAGAACACTGCTCAGCTCTGGCTTCTGGTAGTGCTAGGTATTGAACCTGGGACCCAGAACTTGGTTTAAGCTATCATTAGTTAGTCATTAGTTCCAGCAGCTGCCAGTGCCTCTGGGCAAAGAGAGGTTGTGGGTGGATGGGTGTGGCGTCCTGGACAGGCTCCTCCCCATCTGCCCACTCTCAGCATTCCACAGCCTTGGCCTCCGCACAGATACTGTGAATGCTGAAGGGGGCTCTTTATCAAGCCACTGGTTCGACCAAAGGTCTGTGCAGAAAAAGAGCTGGATAGTCTTTTCTACCAGAAGGTGGCATATGAACGCATCAAAATCACACTCTGCAAAAATGGCGCTATCAAAAGTACGGGACTTTTGGGAAAATGGGGTCAGTGGTACAGCATTTGGTACTGTGGCTGGGGAGGCAGAGTCCAGGGCATGAGTGAGTTATCATCTGCACCACATTTGACTGGTGCTTTGGTATCTCTCTCTCTGCTCATAAAATAAATAGATAAAAATTACAAACAAAATGCAAATAAACTTTGTGATGCATGAAACAAAAAGAAAAACTACCCAATAAAAGCACTGTTTTTAGACACTCTTGATGGTCAACAAACCTGTACGTTCTTCTTTTAAAAAATATGTTACTTTTATTTATTTATTTTAATGAGAGAGAAAGAGTCTCTAGAGAGACTCTGAGAACAGAGCATTGCTCAGCTCTGACTTATAGTGGTGATGGGGATTGAACCTCGGACCTCAGAACCTCAGACAGGAAAGCCTTTTGCAAAACAATTATGTTACCTCCCCAGCCCAAACCTGTAAGTTGTTTTTTTAAAAAATGAACTTGCTGATTGGGAATGTGGTATAGTAGGTAGAGCATAGGATTCATAAAGCAGAGGCCCTGAGTTCAATCTCTGGTACCACATATGCCAGAGTTCTTCCCCCCTTCTCACTACATTAAAACTATATGGCAGGTAGGGGTGAGGGGAGATAGCATAATGGTTGTGTAGAGAGACTCATGCCTGAGGCTCTCAAGTCCCAGGTTCAATCCCTCACACCACCATAAACCAGAGCTGAGCAGTGCTCTAGTAAAAAAAAAAAAAAAAGTTAAAAACAAAAACAATTGTCAGCCAGGGATGTGGTGTAAGGGATAAAGCACTGAATTAAACATGAGGTCCTGAGTTTGATTCTTGGCATCACAGGTGCCAGAGTGATGCTCTAGCTCTCTATCATTGATAAGTAAATGAATATTTAATATATACATGGTGAAGACCTGAGTTTGCTTGTGGAAGTACGTGTGGGAAGGATGGCAGCTTGTGTGTTGTGAAGTGGTGGAGAGAGAATTGGAATTCAACATTGGCCATGTGACGTGGATGTGTCTGCTTCATTAGCCCTCTCTGATGCCTTTGTTGGGTGTGACTTTCTGCATTGGCCTAAGTGTTCTTGTTGACAAAACTGCTCCTAAGTAAACATGGAACTTGTGGCAAAGCTCAAATTATCTCTTAATGTCCCCATCCTGCTAAAATAAATTCACATTTTCAGAGCAAACCTCACAGCAGAGATGACTACTAATCTCCTTACTGTTCCCTTTATTATAGAGAAGTTTTCCAGGGCTTTCTGGATTAGGCTCTCGGGGGAAAAACTCCAGAGTCTCCATACCTGATGGCTGTGCTTCATCTGGGAAGCTGGCTAGATTTTCATTGCTCATGAACGTGGAGACAAAGCTTCCTTCACTGTGGCCATATTGAGTCAGATACTAACTTATCTCTCATGCCTTTTTTTAATATATTTTTTTAATTGGGAGGATTAGTGGTTTACAGTCAACAGTAAAATACAGCAGTTAGTACATGTGTAACATTTCTCTTTTTTTTTTTTTTTACCAGGGCAATGATTAACTCTGGCTTATGTTGATGTGGGGCATTGAACCTGAGACTTTGGAGCCTCAGGCGTGAGATTCTCTTTGCATAACCATTATGCTATCTACCCCTATCCTCTCAGTCTTCCACATAACGATTCAACCCCCTTTATGTCCTCCTCTGCTTTCGTGTTCTGGGACCCAAACCCTCCCCCCTACCCCACAGTCTCTCATGCCTCTTGGCACACTTTTAGCTCAGTGCCAGCACTACAAATCCACCCATTTTTTCTTTCTAATTTCTATTTTTTATTTGATAGGACAGAGAGAAATCGAGAGGGAAGGGGGAGATAGAGAAGAAGAGGGGCAAAGAGCCACCTGCAGACCTACTTCACCATTCATGAAGCTTCTTCCCCCCCTGCAGCTGAGGAGTGGGGCTTGAACCCAGGTCCTTGCGCTTAACCAGGTGCTCTACCACTCAGCCTTGTACTTTCAACTGATTGTATCTTGTGGTTTTGCATTGTTAGGTATCGCCAAAGCCACTTCCAACCCTTTTAGAAATCCAGGTGGGGATCTATGCCAACTGTCACTAAGAGGAAGTGGTGGCTGACACACAAGAGGTGGAAGGAACTTCAGGGAATAAAGATGGCTGTTCAAGCGCTCCTCAGACATTGAGGCCTCTCAGCCTGCTAGCCTTGTGTCTACCAGGCTGCACCCCCATTACCCATTCAGGACTACTTACTCTATTACTGAACGGCTTTGTGGGCAGGGAAATCTTTCTCCCAGATAATTATTTATTTATTGGATAGAGACAGTCAGAAATTAAGATGGAAGGGGGTGATGGAGTGGGTGAGAGACAGAGAGACACCTGCAGCACTGCTTCACCACTTGCAAAGCTTTCCCCCTGCAGGTAGGGACTGGGGGCTTGAATCTGGATCCTTGAGCATTGTAGCATGTGTGCTCAACCAGGTGTGCCACCGCCTGGCCCCTCTATTAGAGAACTCCATCAACAAGTCCCAGCTAGGTATCTTGGACACTGATGACAACTCTTAGACCCAAGTCAACCCAGAGCTACCCACTCCTCCTCCAGCTGCACTTAGGCACAGAGCAGACAGAGGCCACGATGCAGTGACTCAGAGTTAGGTCAGGGATCCAACCAGAGAGTCTAATCCTAGTCTAATCCTTCTTCCTGAGTGACCTAAGCACGGTGCCTGGCTTCTTTGTGCCTCTACTTGTCCCACTTCCTCCTACTGTTGCTGTGAGGACCAGGAGGGGTGTCATTCACTTAGAACCCAGTGAAAGCACTTGGGGCTGCAGTTCAGCAGCTGGTTGGTCGCTCAGGACATGCATAGTCAACCTTGGCCATGATGAAGTGGGCCCCAAGTGGGCCCCAGAAAATTCTTGAACCTTCTGGGCAAGCACAAAGTATATCCCTAATGTCTCACCCAGGTGAGCAGGTTAAATGGGCTACAGATGGTTTTTTCTTCACTGGGGGGATTAATAGTTTACAGTCAACAATAAAATAGTAGTTGGTATGTGGGTAACATTTCTCAGTTTTCTCCATAACCCTGTAGCCCCCACCTGGGTCCTCCTCTGTCATCATGTTCCAGGACCTGAACACTCACCCCACCCCAGAGTTCGTTACTTTGGTGCAATACACCAACTCCGGTCCAAGTCCTGCTTTGTGTTTCCCCTTTGAGAGCTTGTTTGGAGGTTCTAGCAGGGGAGTGTCTACTCGCATACCTTCGCATACCCTCGCCCGAAGGCCAGTCCGTCTCTATACGGGCAAGGCCGTCCTCTTTGACCAAGCATGCAGCTCTGGGAGGGACGCACATGGAGCAGTGAGGGAGGAAGGGGACACCTGCCTAGCCAGCCAGATCAGCCGAATCAACCCTGGCGATCAATGGGGTGACAGATGTTGTAGTCAGATCACCCTCACATCCATGTTTTTCCCTTTGAAATAGACATTTTGAGGTCTAGGAATGTGAACTTGGGACCTCAGGACCTCAGATATAAAAGTCTTTTGCACAACTCCCCAACCTAAACCTGTAAGTTCCGCATCCCTGGAAGTTTTCAGCTGGACATTCCTCAGGGGCACATACAGGATATCTTCTCTGATCTAGGGGTACAAGGAAGCCTTGTGTCCTGGCCTGAGAGGCCTGACTGGCTGGCTGCTCAGTACCATGTTTCCTGCCCAACCTTCTCAGGAGAAAATTCTCACTTTGCTCTTCTCTTTCCCCATCTCCCCATCAGAGTGAGAATACTTACTCAACATTGCCACAGAATCAAGAGCTCACTGTACCTTCCTTGTCCCAGGGTTCACATTCTTGGACCAGAAGAATTCATGAAATGATGTAGTATTCCTGTGGGACAGGGCAGAGAAAGACAGAAATAAAGTCGGGATTTGCCGGGCGTGAGGTGTTTGCGTGTCCTGGCGTCTCCCCCGCCCTGGAGATCTGACTGGCTTCTCAGCACCAAGAGCTGGCTAAGTCCATCAAGATCAAAGGTGTATCTGCTCCTTTGATCTGTGTGGCGTGTGTGATATGTCGGGGAGTAAACTCAGAGCCTCAGACGTGTGAGGCATGTGCTTCATCACTGAGCTACATACTCAGCCCTCTCTGCTTCCCTGCTCATATTCCTGTCCAAGTCTCTTTCTTTTTTTATTTTTAAATTTTATTTATTTATTATTGGATAGAGACAGAGAGAAATGGAGAAGGGAGGAGGAGATAGAGAGGGAGAGAGAGAGACACACCTACAGCCCTGCTTCACCACTTGTGAAGCTTTCCCCCTGCAGGTGGGGACTAGGGGCTTGAACCCAGGTCCTTATGCACTGTAATGTGAGTGCTTAACCAAGTACACCACTGCCTGGTCCCCCCAAGTCTCTGTTTCTAGTCATACAAAATCCGATTGCATTGTTTGCTTTGCCCCATGTATCAACCCGGAAATCAGTGATCCCCTTGCTAAGCAGTAGCCATACAGAATTGATAGAAATAGCAAGATGGTCACATAAAAACATCAAATTGGTGGTGGTGAGGGGGAGACAGCATAATGGTTATGCAAGAAGACTTTCATGCCCGAGGCTCCAAAGTCCCAGGTTCAATCCCCAGCACCATTCATTATAAGCTAGAGCTGAGGTGTGCTTTCATATAAATAAATAACTAAACAAATAAGTAAATAAATATCTCCCTCTAGGGAAAGTCTCTTGCTGTCAATAGTGGCTTTCAGTGTGATGATGGATGAGCCAGGTTTACTGCTAACAGGATCATACAAAAACTGTCCTTTAAGGACTAGCAGGGCCTCATGGTGACACCATTATTACCTGTGTTCATTCTGGAGGGAGACAAGGGGTTAACATTATTTCACCCCCACCCCACCTCCAGGTGTCCCCAGCATTTGAGCAGAGGGCAACAGAAAGGAAGGAGTAGGGGGGGTTCTTTTCCATTCAGAAGGGGGTCAGACCTCCCCAACAGCCAGGAGGAAGAGGGGGCTGGGGGTGGGGGAGGACTCCAGACTGGCAATGTGCAAGGGGAACAAAGGGCTCTTGTTCCTGTTTAGGTGTGGAGGCAGTGAGCCTGTGACCTGCCTCCTCTCACATTTCCCTCAGCATCTGGAGGGGAAGCCACAAAGAGCAGGGGTGGTCCCTTCCTCCATCATGGACTGGCCAGCGGCCCACCCTCCTCATCCCAGAGTTCTCTCCCTGAGGAGGATCTGGGACTCTGGCGCCTTTGCGCTCAGCTGCACCATTGAGGAGAACTCCCAGGGCTCTTTTTCCTTTCATGTTTAACTGCTCTCAGCTCTGGTTTGTGGTGGTGTGGGGTATAGAACCTGGGACTTTGGAGCCTCAGGTTTAAGAGTCTCTTTGCACAGCCATTATGCTATCTACCTCTGCCCCTAAACTTATTTTATTTATTTAAAGAAATTGAGAAGGGGGATAAAGAGGGAGAGAGACAGAGACAGAGAGACACGACACCTGTATCTTGTGAAGCTTCTTCCCTGCAGGTGGGGACAAGGGCTTGAACCCAGGTCCTTGTGCACTGTAACAAATGCACTCTACTGAGTGCACCACCACCTGGTCCCTAAAGTGTCCTCTCTTTACACTTTTTAAAAATTATTTATTTATTTATTCCTGAGAGAGATAGGAAGAGAGAAAGAACCAGACATCACTCTGGTACATGTGCTGCCGGGGATCAAACTCAGGACCTCATGGCTAAGCATGTGATGCTTTATCCACTGCGCCACCTCCTGGATCACCATTTTTTACTATTTTTTTTTTTTTTTTAAACCAGAGCACTGCTCTGAGCTCTGGCTTATGGTAGTGTGGGGTATAAAACCTGGGACTTTGGAGCCTCAGGCTTGAGAGTCTCTTTGCATAACCACTATGTTATCTCCCCCACCCTGGGTCCTCTCTCTTATAAAACAATGCTGACAACAGATGGTCAGGGAATTGGTGCCCCATACTGAGCTTTGCCCCCCCAAAACAAGTGTCTTTACAGACCCAGAAAGCCCCATACCTGGAAACTACCCATCCAGACTTCTCTGTAAATCCCCTGGCTGTACTCTAGCCTCTAACCTGCTCTGGTAGGGGAGCCCCTCTGCCATTCACCACTAGGGAGGTCCCACCACCTGCTCACCCCACCCCTAACCTGCCCCCTGGGGCTGGAGCTACAGGCAAACAACAGGGGCTCAGCAAACCCCACACTAAAGCTGCAGTGGATAACTTTCAAAGAACGTTTAGTATGGCTGGAGAAATCACTCAGTCGTGGAGCAGCACAGGCTTCACCTGCAGAAGACCCTGGTTGGGATTTCTGGCACCAACCAAGCCTCTCATCAGTCCAGCAAAGACGTCTTTACATACAACTGATGAGAATCCCCTCTGTCCTTTCTGGCTTCTCCCTCAGTGCAACTTCTGATTACACAAGTCTATTAAGCCAGCTCTGATTAGACTATTTGGGGTGACCTTTGAGCTAGATCCCTGGAAACAGATAAAAATTTTGCCAAAGGGAGGTCAGGTGAGACATGTGAAGGTGGATGCCTGGGAAGGGGAAAGGCTGGGCCAGAGGCCTCCCTGCCTGCAGGGTCCACCTTCCAGAAGTGGAGCTAAATTCTTTGGAGGCTTCTTCAGTAACTGGAAGTGGCACCTCCCAGAGGCTGGCTCTCAGGTTTCTCCTCATAGGGCACAAATAAAAGCAAAGTGAATGGGGCAGGCAGGAGGGAGGGCTGGAGGGGAACTTGGCCTCAGCTTGCAGCCAGGAAAGCCAGGGGAGGCCTGATAGCGCCTAGGCGGCACTTACCCAAACAGACCCAGCAGCAAAGGCTCAGGGATGGCGGGGAGCCCAACCCTGCCTGTGGGGCAGAGACCTGGTATCATTTGGGCAAGGAGACCCAGTGAAGTTAGAAACCAGAAACCAGGTGGGGGTGACTGATAGCATAATGGTTATGCAAAAGACTTCAAGGTCTCTGGCTCTGAGATCCTCCAGGATCCATCTCCAAACTCTGGTGTGCTTCTCTCTCTTGTTTCTCTCTCTCTCTCTCTCTCCCTTTGGGGTGACAGAATAATGGTTATGTAAAAAAGACTTCCAGGCCTGCGAGATTTTGAGGTCCCAGTTTTAACCCCAGCACCACCATAAGCCAGAGTTGAAGGAGTGTCTGGTCTGGTCTCTCTCTTTCCTCTCTTTCTCTCTCTCCCTCTCTATATATTCTTGATGAAAACAGGGCTGTCCTTACTGGTGACCCTGTCCCATGCGGATGGTAGTAAGTGTCCTCACCGGGGCCCCTGGGGACTGGCTCTCCAGGCCGTCGGAGCAGGTGACCCGAGGGCGCAGGCTCGGGCCCTGTCACCCCCGGGCGGTGCAGACGGGCTGGGCAGGTGTCTCTCGGCTCGCGGGGGCGGCGGGCGAGGAGGCTCCGGGGACAAGAGCCCCAGCTGGAGCCCGGCGACCCGCCGACCTACCGCGCGCCGGCCCTCGCAGCCCTCGCGGAAGGCGGCCCTCCCCGCCGGCCCCGCCGAAGCCCTTACCTGGCTCGGGCCCCGGGCGCCCCGTAGGGCTGGGCGGCCGACGAGTAAAGGACGAAGAGGATCCCCGAGCACGCGGCCGCTAGCAGCCCCAGCAGCAGCCAGAAGAGTGGGCCCCGCGACAGCCCCATGCAGCCCCGCCGGCGAGCGCCCCGTCCGCCGCCGCAGCCCGGGTGCAGGTGGAGGGAGCCGGCCAGGAGGCGGCGGCTGCCCGCTCTGCCCCGCCGGCCTCCTCCCGCGCCCGGGCTCCCCGCGAGGAGGGAGTGGCAGCCCGCCGCCTGCAGCCGCCCTCGGGTGGGGCCCTGGGACCGCAGGCACCGCGCCGCCGCGCACCCACCCGCGCCCCTCCGGCACCCTGGGAGCCCGGGCGGGCGCTTCCCCTCCACTGGGGCGGGCGTGCCGGGGCCGGGAGCCCGCGCGGGGGCGTCGGGGGTGCGGGCACACGTCGCCACCTGCAGTGCGGGGCGCGCACTGCACCTGGGCCGGGCTGGGCCGGGCCGGGGGGAGCCTGGCTTCTCTCTGGACACTGAAGGCCAGTGGGGCAGAGGCTTGGAGGCTTCCTTGGGAAGGACCCCAAGACCTGAGACTGTGGCCCCGCCGCTCCTAGGAGTGCGCCTGTAATGAGAGATCAGTTTATGCAGGAGGCCAGCCTACGAAGGGTGGGGAGGTTGGAGGCACAAAACAAAACCAAACAGTCACAACCCAGACCCGGTTTTGGTGGTGGATGCAGGATGGCATGAGAAGATTTGGGGAACTGAAAATTTCTCACTTGGCGACTCTCCTAGGTGGCCAGAGCTCTCAAGCTCATTGCAGTCCCTTAGCAAAGCAAGGCTAACTGCAGAGGACATCGCTGAAAAGAACACTTTGTGGTCTGATGACCAGCAGGCAGCACAGGAAGGCAGGAAGGGCTGAGAAGCCCTGAGATCCCTGTTTTTGGAGCATAACCTTCCCAGGGAGCGAGCAGGAGGTAAAACGGTGTATACATGACAGAAAGGCCAACAGAGAAAGTGAAAGAAACCACAGCACCAAATCTTCCTTCAGTGCGGTGGGGGGCTGGGCTGAAGCCTTGCGTCATACACATGGCGAAGCAGCACACCATCCAAGTGAGCGATTCCCTGCCTCCAAACGTGTATAATTTAGCTGAGTAGATAGTTCAGGGTCTTACCCTGGACCACCAAGATAGGACACCAGCCCCCCCCCCCCATCACCACAAACAACCACAAGGGTAAAAGGGATCTGGCCGTCTATATAGGATCTCTACTTTCTCACCTCTTCCTCACTTATTCGATCAGGTCAGGTGTCTGTTTAGTTATATGTGTTCTGGACAAACTTTCAGGGACCTGCGCCTATGTTTAGGATTGGATCAGTCAGTTTCTATGTGCCCCAGTTCAACTCACTGAGGGCACTCACCCGGAGAGAACCCTTACCTTTCTCCCATGACTGCCAGCAAAGTGAACGTCACCATGTCTCTTGCAGATAGATAGGCACTATTTAGAACTGAGAGCCTCAAGTCTTTCAATGCCATCTTTCTGGTTTTGGTTGACAAAAGTCCCTACAGATGTTGTTTACCTTTTGATCACTTCCTTCTTCTATGACCTCTGTGGCTAGGGACCAGCAGACCTTCTGAGCTCTCAAGTCCCTGTTGGTGACAGTAACCTGAGCTGGGCTCTCTTTATCTTTCCCTTACCACATCCTGCTTTTAAGCACCACTCTTTGTTAGTTGAATATGCAAATGTTTTCAGCAGTGCTCTGGGATAGAAAGTAGACTGTAAAGGCAAGATCTTGGCAGAGCAACTCTGAAGGTTGAGTGTTCTAATCTCAGGGGGCTCCTTGCAGCTGTTCTCTACCCTTTTCTCCTGCAGACCAGGGCTGGTGCCTCAGCCTGGATCTTGACTGAATCTACCAAGATATGCCTCTCTCCACCCGCCTGCCTCTCTCAGGTGCTGCTGAATTGAAGAGCACACGAAAGCTTGAGTATCATTCACTATTGCACAAAGTCAACTTAAAAAATATTATTATTACTGGTTGTATATGAGGCAAATTTATATGAGCCAGAAGGACAGAGAGAGAGAGAGAGAGACCAGAGCACAATCTGCTACACGTGGTGCTCAGGATTGAAATGGGAATCCCAGGCATGCAAGGCCAGTGATCAGGCCCTGTCTTGTCGCCGGGCAGTCTCTGAGACAGTCTCTGGAGCTGGGCTGGGGACAGAGCTGGGCTTCTCTCTAGGTGTTAGCACCGATTAGGATTTGAATACCTGGGAGAAAGAAGGGAGAAGCCTCAAGTTTTCTTAATTCACCATGCTTGATATGAATTTAAAAACAAACAAACAAAAAAAACACCTTTTTTTTTTCCTTCAGAGTTTGGGCCTCACATACATCCATTTCCAGTACTCTGACCACTTTTTCCTTCAGCTAATCAAGGAGGGCAGGTAGCATCCTCCATGTGGTGCTGAAGCTTGAACCTGTGCCCTGAGCATGGCAGGGCACACACCCTACCCTGTGAGCTGCCTCTTCGGCTGGAAGCACCCCCCTGATAAGCCAAGGCAGGAATGATGGGGACCCCAGCACCTTCCCTGGTGTCACTCCGAGGCTAAACTCCCCGCCCCCCACGAGTGTGAGTGGGGTGCTGAGTCTGAGTGCACCTGCCCAGAGCTTGGCCTCAGCAGCAGCAGGCTAGAGCACAACAAGCTGTCCTGCTGATGCCCTGCTCCTCTGAAGGAGAGCTGAGGGCAGGGGGGGCACTGTGCTTTGGGCAGTGCTGTCTGGAATGGAGTTTTGGCCTCACTGAGTTGGGGGTAGGGAGTAAGGCAGCAGTTTGGGCTTCAGCATCACAGACACATCACATATGAGTAGTTTCTGGGGCAGATGTTTATTCTTTGCTGCATCCCTGACAAGCCAATGTCCAGCTCCTTTAAACAGCTGTGCTTCTACAGGTTTCTCCAGCTCTGCTGGGAAGAGAGTCTGTGGAGCTCCTCCTTCGGGGGTTTCTTTCTTTCTTTTTTTAATATTTATTTTATTTATTTATTCCCTTTTGTTACCCTTGTTGTTTTATTGTTGTAGTTATTATTGTTGTCGTCGTTGTTGGATAGGACAGAGAGAAATGGAGAGAGGAGGGGAAGACAGAGAGGGGGAGAGAGAGACAGACACCTGCAGACCTGCTTCACCGCCTGTGAAGCGACTCCCCTGCAGGTGGGGAGCTGGGGTTCGAACCGGGATCCTTATGCCGGTCCTTGTGCTTAGCGCCACCTGCGCTTAGCCCGCTGCACTACAGCCCGACTCCCCCTTTGGGGGTTTCTAACTCAGTGCTGGCTTATCTTAAAACTCAGTTTTTGAATCAGAGAAATGTTTAATATATATATTATATATTAAATATATTAAATATAACATATAGTATATTTGATATATTAATATGTTAAATATATGTTTGATTGATTAATGATGTTTAATATATATTAAGCATTTCTCTGATAAATATGTATATTTAGAGAGAGAGTGGGAGAGAGAGCAAAACCAGAGTTCAGCTCTGGTTTATGGTGGTGCTGGCAATTGAACCTGGGTCTTTGAAGCCTCAGGTCTGAAAGACCTTTTGCATAATCCTTAAACTGTCTCCCCTCTCCTGAATCACAGAGTTTTGAATACAAACTGGATGTTTGTTTGTTCTGTTGATAAGTAATGTATTTTTATTCATCTATTTACAAACTGGATGTTTGTTGATGTGTTGCTAAGTAATTAATTTCTTTTTCATTTAGTTAGTCTGTTTTGTTTTAACCAGAACACAGTTCAGCTCTGGCTTATGATGATACCAGGGATTGACTTTGGAACCTCTGGTGCCACCCTCTTGAAAGTCTATGCTGTATGAGTATCTGTGCTATTTCCTCTAGTCTGAAGCTAAGTGACATATATATATATATATATATATATATATATATATATATTTTTTTTTTTTTTTTTTTTTTTTTTTTTTTCCTTTTACCAGAGCACTACTGGGCTCTGGTTTCTTTCTTATTTGATGACTGGGTGGGGAGGGTCAAACCTGGTACCTCAAAGCCTTAGTGTTTTGCATGACCATTATGTTATCTGATGCCCTGTATCTGCATGAGGCATCTCACCACTCTTGGTTGACTTTTTCCATTCTTTTTACTTCAGACAGAGACACAGAGACAATGATAGATGATAGAAGGGAGAGAGAGACTTTCTGCTCTGCTTCCTCCACTAGTTTCCCCTCTGCAGGTGAAGACTGGGGACTCGAACCCGGGTCCTTGTGAGTATGTGTGTGTTTCTGAAAGTTTGGTTAAAAGAATCTGGCCCCAAACTCTCCTTATTTGCAGATTACATGATAGTATACATGGAAAAACCGAAGGAATCCAGCAAGAAGCTTTTGGAAATCATCAGGCAATACAGTAATGTGTCAGGCTACAAAATTAACATTCAAAAGTCAGTGGCATTCCTCTATGCAAACACTAAGCAAGAAGAAATTGAAATCCAGAAATCAATTCCTTTTACTATAGCAACTAAAACAATAAAATATCTAGGAATAAACCTAACCAAAGAAGTGAAAGACTTGTATACTGAAAGTTATGAGTCACTACTCAAAGAAATTGAAAAAGACACAAAGAAGTGGAAAGATATTCCATGTTCATGGGTTGGAAGAATTAACAGCATCAAAATGAATATATTACCCAGAGCCATCTACAAATTTAATGCATCCCAAGCACATTTTTTTAGGAGAATAGAACAAATGCTACAAATGTTTATCTGGAACCAGAAAAGACCTAGAATTGCCAAAACAATATTGAGAAAAAAGAACAGAACTGGAGGCATCACACTCCCAGATCTCAAACTGTATTATAAGGCCATTGTCATCAAAACTGCTTGGTACTGGAACATGAATAGACACACTGACCAGTGGAATAGAATTGAGAGCCCAGAAATGAGGCCCCACACGTATGGACATCTAATCCTTGACAAAGGGGCCCAGACTATTACATGGGGAAAGCAGAGTCTCTTCAACAAATGGTGTTGGAAACAATGGGTTGAAACATGCAGAAGAATGAAACTGAATCACTGTATTTCACCGAATACAAAAGTAAATTCCAAGTGGATCAGGGACTTGGATGTTAGACCACAAACTATCAAATACTTAGAGGAAAATATTGGCAGAACTCTTTTCTGCATAAATTTTAAAGACATTTTCAATGAAACGGATCCAATTACAAAGAAGACTAAGGCAAGTATAAACCTATGGGACTACATCAAATTAAAAAGCTTCTTCACAGCAAAGGAAACCACTAATCAAACCAAGAGATCCCTCACAGAATGGGAGAAGATCTTTACATGCCATACATCAGATAAGAGTTTAATAACCAACATATATAAAGAGCTTGCCAGACTCAACAACAAGACAACAAATAACCCCATCCAAAAATGGGGGGGGGGGACTTGGACAGAATATTCACCAGAGAAGAGATCCAAAAGGTCAAGAAACACATGAAAAAATGCTCCAAGTCTCTGATTGTCAGAGAAATGCAAATCAAGACAACAATGAGATATCACTTCACTCCTGTGAGAATGTCATACAACAGAAAAGGTAACAGCAGCAAATGCTGGAGAGGGTGTGGGGTCAAAGGAACCCTCCTGCACTGCTGGTGGGAATGTCAATTGGTCCAACCTTTGTGGAGAATAGTCTGGAGAACTCTCAGAAGGCTAGAAATGGACCTACCCTATGACCCTACAATTCCCCTCCTGGGGATATATCCTAAGGAACTCAACACATGCATCCAAAAAGATCTGTGTACACATATGTTCTTGGCAGCACAATTTGTAATAGCCAAAACCTGGAAGCAACCCAGGTGTCCAACAACAGATGAGTGGCTGAGCAAGTTGTGGTATATATACACAATGGAATACTACTCAGCTGTAAAAAATGGTGACTTCACCGTCTTCAGCCGATCTTGGATGGACCTTGAAAAAATCATGTTGAATGAAATAAGTCAGAAACAGAAGGATGAATATGGGATGATCTCAGTCTCAGGCCGAAGTTGAAAAACAAGATCAGAAACAAAAACACAAGTAGAACCTGAAATGGAATTGGCATATTGCACCCAAGTAAAAGATCTGGGGTGGGTGGGTGGGGAGAATACAGGTCCATGAAGGATGATAAATGACATAGTGGGGGTTATATTGTTAAATGGGAAACTGGGGAATGTTATGCATGTACAAACTATTGTATTTACTGTTGAATGTAAAACATTAATTCCCCAATAAAGAAATAAATTAAAAAAAAAAAAAAAGTCTGGCCTGTGGCCCAGGAGGTGGTGCAGTGCATTCAGCACGAGGTCCTGATTTTCATCTCTGATATTGCACGTGTCAGTGTTGCTCTGGTTCCCTTCCTCCTCTCTCTCTCTCTCTTTCTCTCTCTCTCCCTCCCTCCCTCCCTCCCTCATATAAATAAATAAATAATTTTTTTAAATCTTTAAATGAATCTTGTCTGGGGCAGGGCAGTGACACGGCCAGTTATGTCACATATTACCGTGCACAAGAGCTCAGGCTTGAGCCCCCACTCCCCACTTGTGGGGGGGGAGGGGGGCATTTCATGATTGGTGAAGTGGGACTGCAGCTGTCTGTATCTCTACCTCTTCCTCCCCTCTCATTTTCTCTCTGTCCTGTCAAATAAAATAGAAAGAAAAAAAAAGAAAAGGAACAAATTACTGGTAGGAGTGGTGGATTCATAATGCCAGCACCAAACCCCAGTAATAACCCTGGTGACAATAAATAAATAAATAAATAAACAAATGAATAAACAATTCTGGGCAATGAGTGGGGATCATGGTGTTACAGGTGAAACAAAATTGGCTATGAGCTGGGAATTATCATATTCATTATTAATATCAACCACATGATCAGTACTCATCACACCATTTCTTTGTGTATATTTGAACCTTTATATATTGAGCATAAGACAAGGTATTGTTTTCTTCTTCCTGAAAATGAAATACTGTGTCCTAGAAGGTGACACAGTGGACAGGGCCTTGGACTCTCAAGTGTGAGTTTGGTCCCTGGCATTGCATGTGCCAGAGGGATGCTCTGGTTCTTTCTCTTTCCTCCTTCTCCTCTCTTTCATGAATAATAACTAAATAAATATTTAATAATGAAGCATATTCCATTAGACTTTTAAAAATATGAGGTGGTTAGTCATTACTTTACATTCAAAATGGTGGTATTGAACATGTGTGAGGTCCTGGTACCACATTAAAAAGATCTTGAGAAACATATATGTTTGTGCATTTTTAATTTTAAGATGAGCTCTGGATTGTGGTTTATAATGCTCTGAGATCAAGACTTCCAGTACCCAGTGTCTTGAAACAATCTTGTGTGAGAGTCTTTGTAAACACACACACACACACACACACACACATCAAAGTCACTTTATTTCTCAGTATCTGAAATGGCATGCACTACAAGCAATTTCCTAATCAAAATTTATTAAATGTTCTAATTATGTATCTGAGGCTAGTTTTGTCATTTCAATCAGGGCCATTTTCAGCTGATTATCTTGTGGAGAATTGTTCCAGTGTATTTCAAGAATTGACAAGGAGATGTATTTATGTGTTGAATTGAAGCTGAGTGGAAACTGAGCTTGCAAAAAGAAAATACATTGATGACTGCATTTTGAGTATCAGCTGGCATGTTCTGGATTAGACAGAGTATGAGCTTGCGCTTGTGATTCAAACAATTAGAGACTAATGCTTTTTACGAATTAAAAGGGGTTTTTAATGTGCTGTCTATAGACCTACTAATGAGATTTTTTCTAACTTCTTGAAAATATCAGGTCCTCAGAAAATGTTATTTTGTCAGAAATGAGAAATTCATTTTGACAACAGATAATCTGCCTGCTATGTCACATGCTTGAGAATGATGAAGTGTTGCACGATTATAGTTGGCCTTGGGAGCAATAAGAAATGAAAATATATTCAAATTATGCAACTATAGCTATTTCATCATTAATCTCAATTGTACTGTATGTGTGTGCATATCTGTGTGTGTGAGGGGGGTTGATTGCCTCTAGCTTCAGAGTTCCTTCAGCTGGGCAAATAATTACATTGACACAAGACGGATCAGCTGGAGAAAATCAATTTAATTCCATACATGTGGGGAGTCCATTAATAAATGGGGGTTCCAGGACTATCAGGTAATAGTGAATTTACAGACCACATGAGCTGAGAAGTGGGCTGGGGGCTTGTGGCTTCAAAGGGGGAGGAGAGGAGTTCACACAGGGAAACAAATTAGAATTAGAGGCTTACCCAGCCATACACATGGGCCAGTAAAACTTCTGTTTTTGTTTTGTTTTTCCAAATATTAATTTATTACTATTATTATTATTATTTGATAGGACAGAGTGAAATTGTGAGGGAGTGGAGATAGAGAGGGAGTGAGAAAAGAGAGACACCTGCAACACTGCCTTCCTGTAAGTGGGAAGTGAGGGCTTCAAACTAGGTCCTTGATTATGGTAACTTGTGCTCAGTTGGGTAGCAGCCATTGCCTGGCCCCGTAAAAGTTATTTCTGGGGGGTCGGGCGGTGGCTCAGTGGGTTAAGCGCAGGTGGCGCAAAGCGCAGGGACCGGCGTAAGGATCCCGGTTCGAGCCTCCGGCTCCCCACCTGCAGGGGAGTCGCTTCACAGGCGGTGAAGCAGGTCTGCAGGTGTCTGTCTTTCTCTCCCTTTCTCTGTCTTCCCCTCCTCTCTCCATTTCTCTCTGTCCTATCCAACAACGAATTGCGTCAACAAGGGCAATAATAATAACCACAACGAAGCTACAACAAGGGCAACAAAAGGGGGGGGGGGAAATGGCCTCCAGGAGCGGTGGATTCATGGTGCAGGCACCGAGCCCAGCAATAACCTGGAGGAGGAAAAAAAAAAAGTTATGTCTAGGATAGGACTTTCATTGCAGGCAAGGCTTCCTGTCAAAACTTTAGGTAGTTAGGGAGTCGGGCAGTAGCGCAGTGGGTTAAGCACACGTGGCGCAAAGCGCAAGGACCCAGGTAAGGATCCTGGTTTGAGCCTCTGGCTCCCCACCTGCAGGGGAGTCACTTCACAGGAGGTGAAGCAGGTCTAGGTGTCTCTTATTCTCTCCCCCTCTCTGTCTTTCCCTCCTTTCTCCATTTCTCTCCTATCTAACATCAATAACAACAACAACTACAACAATGAGAAAACAACAAGGGAAAATAAATATAAAAAAACATTTAAAAAAATTTTAGGTAGTTAAGAGAAAGGCAAGCATTTCTCCTGAGTCTGCAGGGTCTCAATTGCCTTAGGTTCAAAATACTACACATAAGTGTGTGTGTGGGCATGGCTCTACCTCCTGCTGCTAACTGAAACATTCAAGTTCAGGCTAATCAAGTCTGCCCATCACAGTTTGGACAGAGAAGCACAGAGGACATAAGTAACATAGACGTGGAGCGTCGAATCCAAAATGTGGGACATTGTGAGGCCAGTGATTCAGCTTGTTTTGCTTTTACAAGGAAATGGCAAGCAGACATAAAGGAGGTGTGACTAATGTGTACTAAAGACCTTAGAGGCACATTGCCCAAAGGCAATGTGTGAATCTAACTTGAACAGACCAATGATAAAAATGCATTCACGGGGAGGGGGACTAGCACAGTGACAGTGCATAGGACGTACATGGCTCAGACTTCAACCTAGAATCACAGAGCTAAGCAGTGGGAAGGGGGGAAACACCACATTCCTGAGACAGGAGTGTAAGTTTAA
Organism: Erinaceus europaeus; assembly: GCF_950295315.1. NCBI lineage: Eukaryota > Metazoa > Chordata > Mammalia > Eulipotyphla > Erinaceidae > Erinaceus > Erinaceus europaeus. The sequence continues at coordinate 13,428,869 of NC_080173.1, forward strand.
ACATTGAGTAAATATTACACGTTATTAGTGGATGGCTGTGATTTTTAGATATATTAAGGGTCTTCTTGTTGTTTTTTTTCCCTTCAAAGAGTCACTTTTACTTATTGGTAGAGTGACATGATGTCTGGGATTTACTTTGAAGCAATCCAGAATGTGGGAAGAGGCTAGAGATTGAATAATAGTGACTGTGTACTGATGACTGCTGAACTTAGGTAAGACCACTCGATCTGACTGTACAATTTTCTCTGTTTTCATTCTGTCTTCGTGTTAGAAGTTAGTTTTATAATAAAAAAAAAAAACATTGAATGTTACCATAAAAGTAAGTGGAGAGATGGAAGGGTAATTGATGTGGGCTTATGTTGTTTAAGTTGAGAAGATAATAATAATAATAGCTATTATTATTATTAGTCTCCATGGTTATCGCTGGGGCTTGGTGCTGGCATTATAAATCTACTGTTCCTTGTGGTCATTTCCCCCCCATCTTTTATTGGACAGGACAGAGAGAAATTGAGAAAGGAGGGGGAGATAGGGAGAGAGAAAGAGAGACACCTCTAGACCTGCTTCATCCCTTGTAAAGCGCCTCCCTTGTTTATGAAGCTGCTGTGGAGCCAGGGGCTTGAACTGGGATCCTTGAACTTTATATTACGTGCATTTAACCCAGTGGGCCACCTCCCAACTCCCAATATGAGTAATTTTATGAGTAATTTCATAACAGATTTGTGTGCTAGTGGACAGAACCTAGAAGACAGGCAGGAGCTGCTATAGTGGAAAGGGGGCGCCTATACCAGCAGAAAAGGCTCTTAAATGTAAGAAAATGTAAAATATTAAGTGTAAAAGGGATGCATTCTGGGATACTAGTAGGGGATTAGCCTCCTCCAGAAGAAATTCAATGAATTTACAAGTCACTGAGGAAGCAACGAAAAGGTGAAGTTGTAGGGGCCAGTGGGAGATCTCACTTGGATAGAGTGCTGGTTTGGCATATGCATGACCCAGGTTTGCTGGTATATTAAATGAAGCTTCACAGGAGTTGGGCGGTAGTGCAGCAGGTTAAGCAACCCGCTGCACAAAGCACAAGGACTGGTTGAAGGATCCTGGTTCGAGCCCCCGGCTCCCCACCTGCAGGGAAGTCACTTCATGGGTGGTGAAGCAGGTCTGCGGGTGTCTATCTTTCTCTCCCCCTCTCTGTCTTCCCCTCCTCTCTCCATTTCTCTCTGTCCTATCCAACAACGACATCAACAACAACAATAATAACTACAACAACAAAAACAAGGGCAACAAAAGGAAATAAATAAATATAAAAAAATTTAAAAAATTAAATGAAGCTTCAATGCTGTGTTCTCTCTTTCTCCCTCCCCCCCTTTCTCTATCTCAAAAATAATAATAACACTAAGGGGCCAAGCGGTGGCAGACCTGGTTGAGTGCACATGTTATAATGCATAAGGATCTGGAGTCAAGCCCTGGCCCCCACCTGCAGGGGAAAAGCTTCATAAGTGGTGAAGCAGGGCTGCAGATGTCTCTCTGTTTCTCTTCCTCTCTATCTCCCTAATCCTCTCTTGATCTCTGTCTCTACCCAAAAAAATAAATACAATTTAAAAATAAAGAAATAAAAGAGAAAGTTGTTATACACAAAGCCACTAAAATGTATTCAAAGAAAAATTTAGAGCCCAGCTTTCTGTCCTCACACCTCAACTACCTTCATCCATTTACCTATATTCATTTCTTCCCATGAAAGGAAATTTTTTTCTTTTTCTTTTTTTTATATTCTTTTTTTTTAAATTTAAGAAAGGATTAATTAACAAAACCATAGGGTAGGAGGGGTACAACTCCACACAATTCCCACCGCCCAATCTCCATATCCCACCCCCTCCCCTGATAGCTTTCCCATTCTCCATCCCTCTGGGAGCATGGACCCAGGGTCAATGTAGGTTGCAGAAGGTGGAAGGTCTGGCTTCTGTAATTGCTTCCTCGCTGAACATGGGCGTTGACTGGTTGGTCCATACTCCCAGTCTGCCTCTCTCTTTCCCTAGTAGGGTGGGTCTCTGGGGAAGCGGAGCTCCAGGACACATTGATGGGGTCTTCAGTCCAGGGAAGCCTGGCCAGCATCCTGATGGCATCTGGAACCTGGTGACTGAAAAGAGAGTTAACATACGAAGCCAAACAAATTGTTGAGGAAAAAATTTTTTTCTGAAGGATTTATATATATATATATTTATATCTATTTTATTTATTTATTCCCTTTTGTTGCCCTTGTTGTTTTATTGTTGTAGTTATTATTGTTGTCGTTGTTGTTGGATAGGACAGAGAGAAATGGAGAGAGGAGGGGAAGACAGAGAGGGGGAGAGAAAGATAGACACCTGCAGACCTGCTTCACCGCCTGTGAAGCGACTCCCCTGCAGGTGGGGAGCCAGGGCTCGAACCGGGATCTTTGCGCTGGTCCTTGCACTTTGCACCACGTGTGCTTAACCCGCTGTGCTACAGCCCAACTCCCTGAAGGATTTTTTAATTAGTGATTTAATACCTATTTGCAAAATAATAAGACAGCAGGAGTATAACTCCATACGGTTGACTATTAGATTTGTAACTATTTATATTTATATATATTTGCCCATTTTTTCCTATGGTCCTGTCCTGCCTTCTCTGAAAGGAGAATTAAAAAAAAAATTATTTATTCCTTTTTGTTGCCCTTGTTGTTATTGTTGTTGTTGTTCTTGATGTCATTATTGTTGGATAGGACAGAGAGAAATGGAGACAGGAGGGGAAGACAGAGAGAGAGAGAGAGAGAGAGAGAGAGAGACACCTGCAGACCTGCTTCACCGCCTGTGAAGCGACTCCCCTGCAGGTGGGGAGCCAGGAGCTAGGACCGGGATCCTTATGCTGGTACTTGTGCTTTGTGCTACGTGCGCTTAACCTGCTGTGCTACCACCCGACTTGAAAGGAGAATTTATACACACTGATACAAGAAGAAAATGAAGTCTACAGGATTACTAAGAGCTTGATATCCCATAGTAACTGCTTGATGAAGCCATCTGCATATTTCTGTCATGCTTTTCATCAGTGAGTTTTTGGGGTCAGGGAGGTGGCTCAGTGACAGAGCACCTGCCTTGCATGTGTGAGCCCCCTGGATTCAGTCACCAGCACTATACAGAAACAAGAAAGAAGGTTGTCAGGTAAAGAGGGAACTACAAAGGTTGGAAAAGGGCTAAAGACCGGCTCTCTTAATGATGGCCTTCTTGGTCACTGCCAGGCCACCCCATCACCTGGGGCCCTAGTCAAGGAATCCTTGGGTTCCCCCACAGATGTGGTGGGCCTAGACCTCTAACAAGTCCCTCTATCCACCATCACTGGCCACTTGCATCAGGAATGTCATCATAAGCCCTCTTGTGGGCTTCTTCAGAATTGTACTCTCACTATGAACTACCACTCTCCGAAGGGAGGCTGGGTCATCCTGCTCTGCCGGAAAACCGGTCCTGAAACGAGTGCAACCTAGAATGTTCCCAGCTGTGACCATGATTGTGACCAGACTGACAGGGACTCAGAGGTTATACAGGTTCTTGTGCTAAATACGAATAGATATGGACTCTGGGTCAGATCGACACGGTAAATAGTTCATTGTATTTATGTATTTTCCTCAAGTTTGGGAGCTACTCTCTGTCCTGATCCAGTTTTCTAGTCCTGTTCTCAACTCTGACACTGTCTTCCCACCTAGCCCACCTGCAGGTTAATGATCAAGCTCCAGCAAAAATTACTACAGTCATGGGCCCCTAAGAACATACCTAAAATAAACGTCCTAGCTTCTATCTACCTTAAAATCTTTATTCCCAGCTGTGGTAGTCCTATTTTATGGTTCCTGTTCATTAAAATTTTGTCCTGCTTTATATCTTACTAAATTTCAGCTACAAATGCTGTTGTGGATGATACTATGATTTCATCCTGACTTCCCTGGGCAGACAACCTCACTAATGTGTCCAGGAACCTCACCTCTCCAGAGCCTTGCTCCACTAGGGAAAGACAGGAATGAGCTGGGGTATAGATTGACTTGCCAATGTCCACGTCCAGCAGAGAAGCAATTACAGAAGGTAAGCCTTTCACCTTCTGCATCCATAAAGAATTTTGCTCCATACTTCCAGAGAGGTAAATGTTAGGGAAAGATGACCAGAAGGCTCTGAACTCAAATTCCATCAGGACCTGGAGAGAGAAGAGGGAAAAAAAAAAAAAAGAACACTCACTCAGAAGTAGGTGTGACTTAGAAAGGAAGAGAAGGTGGGACCATAGGGGGAAAAAAAAGGTCAAATATGTAAAAATATAGATAGCTGGGGGTCAGGCAGTAACACAGCAGGTTAAGCGCATGTGGCGCAAAGTGCAAAGACCGGTGCAAGGATCCCGGTTAGAGCCCTCAGCTCCCCACCTGCAGGGGAGTCGCTTCACAAGCGGTGAAGCAGGTCTGCAGGTGTCTATCTTTCTCTCCCCCTCTCTGTCTTCCCCTTCTCTCTCCATTTCTCTCTGTCCTATCCAACAACAATGACATCAACGATAACAATAATAACCACAACAAGGCTACTACAACAAGGGCAACAAAAGGGGGAAAAATGGCCTCCAGGAGCAGTGGATTCATGGTGCAGGCACTGAGCCCCAGCAATAACGCTGGAGGCAATATATATATATTTATAGAAATAATAGTCAACCCATATCTGTGACCTTGGGAGAACTACTGCAGTTTCCAATGGAGAGAATGGGGACACAACTCTGGTGGTGGGAAAGGTGTGGAATTATAGCCTTGTTGTCTTGTAATTTTGTAAATCAGTATTTAATCACTAATAAAAGTGAATATATATATATAACTTTAAAAAAAGAAAGAAAAAATTAAGAGAGCATCACAAATGTCAGAGTGTCTCTTTTGTTTGTCTTTCTGTCATAAGCAAATAAGTGTTCAGTCTTCTTCTTCTAGCATTTGCCCTTCTTCCGTAGCCAGTCAACAGCGTCAGGTTGAGCCTGATGTAAAGTTTCGAGACCTCCTTTGAATCTGGAGAGGTGGCAGTCGTTGACTATGTGGGTCATAGTCTGTCTGGAGCCGCAGGGGCAGTTCGGGTCGTCTCTGGCTCCCCAGCGATGGAACATAGCGGTGCACCGGCCATGGCCTGTTCGATAGCGATTGAGGAGGGCCCAGTGTTCAGTAATCAGAAAGAACAGAGACCTAGGAGGTGATGCAGTGGCAGTGGTGAAAGCATGAGGTCCTGAGTTTAATTCCTGCCACTGAGTGTGCCATAGTAATGCTCTGCAACTCTCTCATTAATAAATAAATCCTTGAGAAATTAAGAGAGTGGTCCAGGAGATGGCGCAGTGGGAAAAGCATTGGACTCTCAAGCCTGAGGTCCTCGGTTCAACTACTGACAGCACATGTGTGATGTCTCGTTCTTTCTCCTCCCATCTTTCTCATAAATAAATAAATAAATAAAATAAAACAAACAGAGAAAGGAGCCCCGTTTCCATTTCAGGCATGGAGTTCACAGAACAAGGCTTCTGGTTTGTCTCTTATGAGAGACCAAAGTACCACTCCATGTGATGTTCTATTTGTCTTTGCTCTCTCGTGTGGTGCCAGGGAACAAAGCCAAGGCCTCACAGACGCAAAGTTTGTGCTCTGCCCCAGAGCCTCCTTTCCTGCCCCTGCACTAGGAGTTCCGGGCCCAACACTCTACATGTATTTACATTTGCCAAACAGGCCCTTAGCTTTTTCTTTTGGGGATTATTTGTTGTCCCCTCTCCCCGCCCCTGCCTCCCACAGCCCTATACTCTAATTCAGAGTTTAATCCCCAGCACCAAATATGACAGAGTGATGCTCTGGCCTCTCTTGCTCTCTATCATAAAATAAATAAAATGCATATTTAAAAATAATAAAAAAGAATAAGGGCCAATAAAATAGCTCACTTGGATAGTGTACTTCTCTACCAGGTGCATGACCCAGGTTCTAGCCTAGGCCCCACCGCATAGAGGGAAGCTGCAATGTTGTCTCTTTCTCTCTCGAAAAAAAATTTAATGTGGTAATAAATTTTACAGACATTTCATTGTAGCCCTAAACCTTGGCACTTTCTTCTTCTATGGGAAGGGCCATCCCATCATTCCTCAGCAACTCTCTGGCTTCCAGAAATTAATAAAACTCTCTCCAGGTGTGTGTCTCTCTCTATATATATATAAATTAAATATGACAAAAGGATCCACAAATGGGGACATTTTTTTTCTTTCCCTTTTAGTAAAGAACTTGGTCCTAGACGCTGAGGAGCTACAAGAAATCCTTTCTGCACTGCAACCTTTGCAGGTCATATCAAAACACAGCCAGACACATTTCTGTTCAAAATAAAACAAAACAAAATAAAACAAGTTCTGCTTCCAGACTTTTCTTTAAAAATTTTTTAAAAATCTTTATTTATTAGATAGAGACAGCCAGAAGTAGAGAGGGAAGGGGGTGATAGAGAGGGAGAGAGACAGAGAGACACCTGCAGCCCTGCTTCACCACTTGGAAAGCTTTCCCCCTGCAGGTGGGGACCGGGGACTTGAACCCGGGCCCTTGTACATTGCAGCATGTGCGCTCAAACAGGTGTGCCACCGCCTGGCCCCTTCCAGGTTTTTCTGTACTGATTACTTAGTTTTGATAATTTTATGGGGGTGGTTAATGGTTTACAGCACAGTTATGACACGTGGCTATCATTTCTTATCTCCCTATGAAAGTTCTCTAGAGAACACTTTCACCTACAACCTTAGCTCCTTCCGCACCATCATGCACCAGAACTCCAAGTCTTTCTTCATCTTCTCCTTTCCCAGAGTCCTTTATTTTGGTGCAATACACCATGCCAGCTGAAGTTTATTTTTGTGTTTATTTCTCTGTCATAGCAGCACAATTCTGTACTGATTTTTAAAAAATATTTTTATATAGAGACAGAGAAATAATGAAAGGGAGAGAGAGAAAGAGGGGGAGAGATATGTACATACAAGCATTGCTTTGCTGCTCATGAAGCTTCCTCCTTGCAGGTGGGGGTTGGGGGCTTGAACCAGGAACCTTGTGTACTATAATAATGCACATTCTACCAGGTGTGCCACCAATCCTGTACTGATGTCATCAAGAGTCAAATGATTTGTTCCATAGGCTGAGGGGAAAAACACCCAAGTGAAAAAAGTGTATCAGTTTTAGTGTGTGTGTGTGTGTGTGTGTGTAGGCTTGATCTCTGTTCACCTAGGAAGATGGCTCCCCAAGTCACCCAAAGGAGAAGCTGGAACCAAAACCACTCAGGGGACCTCACTTCACCCTGAGGAGTCAGAGTCATGTCTCTCCCTTTGCAAAGCCTGATGATCTGCTTCTCACCAAAACTGTGAGAGTACAACAGCACCTGCAAAGTTCTAAAAGAATCCTGAAATATAGGCTGGGGGACAGCATAATGGTTATGCAAAATGACTTTCATGCTTGAGGCCCCAAATGTCCCAGGTTCAATCCCCAGCACCACCATGAGCCAGAGCTGAGCAGTGATCTGGTCTTTCTCTTTGTATCTCTCTCATCAAAATAAAATATTAAAAAAAAATCCTGGAAGGCCCAAAGTGGGAGAAGAAACAAACAAATAAACTCACAGCCTCACACCGATGAAACCAAAACTAAAATCCTGGAGTCCCACATCTGATCCACTCTGTCACCTCCAGGGCTGCTTCCCTCTCTCCTCTTTTTTTCCCCTTTCCTTTTTTATTATTTATTATTAGACAGAGACAGAGAGAAATTGAGAGAGGAGGGGATAGAGACAGAAATTGAGATAGAGAGGGAGACAGATACCTGCAGTGCGCTGCACCACTCATGAAGCTTCCCCCTGCAGACGTGCACTTAAGCAGGTTTGCCACCGCCTGGCCCCTTCCCTCTCTCCTCTTAATGGACACCGATTATTCCTTTGTGTTATAAGGAACCAATCAACCATTAATTAACATTATTTTTCCTTTCCCATATTTCTGGGCATGTTTCTAAATCAGCAAATTTAGAGGATTGAAGAGGTTTGAATAGCACTGTCATCCTGCTCAAAATTTCCTGCTTCATCTATCTCTCGCTGTTCCTTCCAGTTGCTTCTAAATCAGCAGCTATGTTCCTGCTCATGGTGAGGGGTGTGGGGACAGCTGATGAGGGGTTGAACCCAGGACCTAACCCCCTGCTAGCTAAGCATGCATTCTCTCACTGAACTATACTCCCAACTCTCTTGCTTTTTTTCACAGTGAGAAATCCTTTAGCACTTCCTGAGTTTATGAGCTTAGGTAACAGGATACAGATATTGTTCCTGTGTCAAGAGTGTGTTGGAGAGATCTAGGGAGATTATGTAGGACGGATGTCCTTGTTAGTAACGAAAGGCCTGAAGTTTACTTAGGAGAGGACAGTGGCCCAGTTACCACATTCCACGTGGCTGTGGTTGGACGGGTGGTGTTCTCATGTGTCCTAGTGTGCAGTTTACAAAGGTATTTACAGGTGTGTTCACAGGTGAGCAGTACACCTTCCCAATCTTGAGCACCTGTATTTAATTGTCCACAGAAGTGTTTGCAGGCCAGCTTACACTAAAAATGGGATGTTGTCCAGTGATGGTGCTCTGGCTGGGCACTCAGAGCAGCAGTGTGCTGGCTGCCTGGGAACCAGGAAAGCACAACCCTTGCCCTGGGCCTCCCCTCCTCCTCTTCCACCTCTCTTTTTTTCCTCCTTCTCCTCCTCCCCCTCTTCCTCCTCCCTCCCTCCTCAAACACACTCTAGCTTCCTCATGATTGAAAGCACATAACCCACCCAGGGAGATGCACAAGAGTTTGGTAGCGCAGCAGGTTAAGCGCAGGTGGCAAAAAGCTCAAGGACCGGCATAAGGATCCCGGTTCGAGCTCCCCGGCTCCTCACCTGCAGGGGAGTCGCTTCACAAGTGGTGAAGCAGGTCTGCAGGTGTCTATCTTTCTCTCTCTTTCTCTGTCTTCCCCTCCTCTCTCCATTTCTCTCTGTCTTATGCAACAATGATGACAACAATAACTACAACAGTAAAACAACAAGGGCAACAAAAGGGAAAATGATAAATAAATAAAATATTTTTTTAAAAAAGAGACAAAAAAATTTCCACCTTGAGCTGAATTTGAGTGAAGGAAAAACAGGACCCGGGGCCAGCAAAATAGCTCACTGAGATAGTGTGCTGCTTTGCCTTGTGCGTGACCCATGGCTGAGCCCAGCTCCCACCACATTGAAAGAAGTTTCAGTGCCGTGATTTCTTTTATTCTGTCTGTATATAGAAAGGAAGGAAAGAAGAAAGAAATAAAGAAAGAAAAGCAGAGTTATACCCTTGTTATCTTATCATTTTGTAAATAAATATTAAGTCACTAATAAAATAAGAAAAGCACAAGAGAAAATAGAAAGGAAGGAGAGAAGGAAAGAAGGAAGGAAGGAAGGAAGGAAGGAAGGAAGGAAGGAAGGGAGGAAGGAAGGAAAAACACAACCCTGCATGCCATTCCATTTGTGTAGGCACCACATTGCTTCACACATGTTGAGGAAATGGAAGCAAAGCTCCTGATGTGGCCAAAGCCACGTCACAGATGGGGCTTCCTCTCCCACAATGCATCTCACTTACCCAGCATGCTTGCTGTCCTGCAGGGTGAGGGGATGTCACAAAGCCTAAGCAATGATCAGTTCCTCAGAGCCAAGGCTCATGCAACCAGAAAAACCACAGCAGAAGGTGAAGTGAGGTGACAGCAGAGTAAGCAGATGGGTCTTGGGGACAAGGGAATAGGGAACTTCTGATTGGAGGAGCCCCATGTGGACAGGCAGGCAGAGCCATTGACTGCAGCCCTGCCTGGGTGCTGAGACACAGGTCAGCCCTCACTGGGGACTGATGAACAGCCCACCCACACAGCTCACAGGAAACTCTCTGCCCTGCCCTATTGTCTTCCTGCCTCCATGGCTGGGGATCTGAAAGAGACCAGTGTTGGACAGATTCTCTTTTCCTTTTGTAAGTGACCTTCCCCTTGGATCCTTCTTTCCCCTCAGAATTCTGGAGTCTCATCAGGATGGTCTAGATGTCGAGCTTTCCACAAGTGATATCGTCTCGGGTGGCTGTGAGCCCTTCACATATCAACACCCAGATCGCTTTTCTTCTCTTTCTTTTCTTTTCTTCTTTTTAAATATTTATTTATTTCCCCTTTTGTTGCCCTTGTTTTTTGTTGTTGTTGTAGTTATTATTATTGTTATTGATGTCATCATTGTTGGATAGGACAGAGAGAAATGGATAGAGAAGGGGAAGACAGAGAGGGGGAGAGAGACAGACACCTGCAGACCTGCTTCACCGCCTGTGAAGCGACTCCCAGGCAGGTGGGGAGCCCGGGGCTTGAACCGGGATCCTTATGCTGGTCCTTGCACTTCGCACCACATGCACTTAACCTGCTGAGCTACCCCTGACTCCCTCTTTTCTTCTCTTCTCTTTTATTTTCCTTCCTTCCTTCCTTCCTTCCTTTTTTTCGTGAGACCAGGAAAAGTACTGTTATTTCCAAATTAATGTGTGTTTTTTTCATCTCCTTTTTCTCATTTTTCATCACAGTTGTCTTCCAAGTCCCCCACCCTCATTCTCTCTCCCTCTCTCATGTGTGTAAGTGCACCCAGGAACCGAGATCAAATTTAATGTCTCACTCATGTCCTCTACCACCTCCCTGGCCCAATTATTGTTGTTGTTATTGTTGTTTTTAAATAATAGAATGGGGTGGGGGTACAAAGCACTAACCTACCATTTGTGAAGTTCAATCCAGTATTTTATAATTTACAACTTAATCTCTATTTTTACCGTCTGTGCTGTTTACATAGGTTTTAGCACAGATCACCCTCTCTTATTGTATTTTGCACTGCTTTGGTTTTTAAGACCTACTCCTAGACAAATAAGTACTTTCACCTGCTTGGGGGCTAACTGATGCCTATAGCATGCCAGGGACGTGTTTATCCTGCTCACTGCTACAGCAAAATGCCCAATGAGCTGAGATGGCCTTAGAACTCCAGCTTTACTATTCAAAAGAGCTTTCCAACACAGATGATAGCAGTGCACCTAGAAGGGGGAAAATGTCTTGAGTAATTATAAGACAAAATAATATAGCAAATATATATCATCTCCTCCTAAAAATGTATAAATTACACAATCTCAGTCCCCCCCCCCCAATAAAAAGCTCCTGAATAGGGGGAAGAGAAGTTCTTGATACAGTACTGCCAGAAGCACTTGGCTCACTGTCTGATGACTCACGCTCTCCGGCAACTTCAGAAATGCAGCTCCTGCCACTTGCTGGACTTGTTAGTTTGCTTTCAACAGCAAGGAAAAGAAAGGAAGAGAGAAGGAAAGAGAGAAAGAAAGAGAGAAAGAAAGAAAGAAAGGAAGGAAGGAAGAAAGAAAGAAAGAAAGGAAGAATGATGGAAAGAAGGGGAAAGAACAGAAGGAAGGAAGGGAGAGAAAAGGAAAGAATGAGGGAGAAGGGAAGCAAGGAAGGAAGGAAGGAAGGAAAAAAAGGGAGGGGAGGAGGGAGGAAAGAAGAAAGGAAGGGGCCCTCAGTGTGAATCAACAGTGGTAGGGATGTTCCATTCTTGCAGGGAGGTTGGATATCATACTCTGCCTATCACCCAAGGATGATGGGTCCTGAAATTAGTGCAACCTGGTATGTTCCCAGCTGTGACCTCGGAATGTGAGCTCAGACCTACAGGGATGCAGAGGTTACATAGGCTCCTGTGCTGACTATGGGCCCCAGATCAGATCCATGGGGTTTACAGTTAACAATATTTATATACTTTTCCCATATTTGGGAGCTACTCTATCCCCTGATCCAGCTTTCTGGTCCTTTTTCCAACTGTGACACCATCCCCCCAGACAATAGCTTAGGCCACCTGCATATTGGATGTCAGGTGCAGGGAAAAACTAGTTGGGTCATGGGCCCCTTGGAATATACCTAAAATAGACCTACTAGCTTTTTCCAAAATGGAGACCCCAAATCTCCATCCACAATGTTCTTGCCTTTGGGTTTATGATTAATCAACAATTTGCTCTGCTTTCTATCTTAACTCTTTTTCAGCCACCAGGTTCCAGATGCTACCATGATGCCAAGCGGACTTCCCAGGGCAGGCGATCCCACCAATGTGTCCTGGAGCCCCACCTCCCCAGATCCCTGCCCCCCTAGGGAAAGAGAGAGACAGGCTGGGAGTATGGATCGAACTGTCAACACCCATGTTCATCAGGAAAGCAATTACAGACCTTCCACCTTCTGCACCCCATAATGTTCCTGGGTCCATCCTCCCAGAGGGTTAAAAATAGGAAAGCTATGAAGGGAAGGAATGGAATATGGAGTTCCGGTGGTGGGAATTGTGTGGCTTTGTACCCCTCTTATCCCATGGTCTTGTTAATGTTTGCATTTTATAAATAAAAACTTAAAAAAAAAAGAAGGAAGGAAGGAAGGAAGGAAGGAAGGAAGGAAGGAAGGAAGGGGAGTTGAGTTAGGTCATAAACAAGCTATGTCTCATGATCATTTGATCTGAAGGCAACTCTGCAATCATAGTTAATGTTATTATTTTTGGTGTGGCTTTCAGGGCAGCAAGGAGAGGCAGGAGAAAGGTCAAGGTGATACTTGCACGCAGGTAGGCCATAATATAAGACACCTTCACCTGAAGCCTGGGCTCCACACAATGGAAGGGAGCAGCTGTGCAGAGAGACTCCTCAGCCTCAAGCATCTTCCAAGAGCCCCTCAACCCAGCAGGCCGGATCAGGAAGGAAGGGGAGGAAAGAGCACTTGCCATGTGCACTTGAGGCCCTGGGTTGGATTCCCAGCACCACAAAGAAAGGGATGTTTAAACATTTCTTTGTTTTATTTGATAGGACAGAGAAATTAAGAGGGGAAGGGGAGAGGGGGAGAGAGAAAGAGACCCCTGCTGTATTGCTTCACCACTCATGAAGCTTTCTGCTCCAGGAAGGAATCAGGGGCTTGAAGCCCGATCTTCACACATGGCAGTGTATGACCAGCTGGGTGTGCCACCACTCAGCTGCCATACAGAACATTTTACAGTAAAGGGTCAAAGAAACAGTTCACCTGCTAGGGTGTCTGCTGTCAGGTGTGTGATCCAGATCAGTGCCCTGGGACTCCATGGGAGAGACTGTGACATCAGAGGAAGCTTCGTGTTGTGGTCTGTCTGTCTGTCTGTCTCTCTCCCTCTGTGTGTTTGTGTGTCCCATTCATCCATCTGTCTGTCTGTCTATCTATCTGTCTATCTATCTATCTACCTGTCTGAATGGCTTAAAAAAGTGACTGGGATAGTGAAATTGCACATGCTTGAGATTCTCCAGTTGTAAAAAATAAAATAAAATAAAATAAAAACGTAGGTCCTGGAACAGGATGACAGAGCAGGACCTACTGGGAGTTGAATTGTTATGTGGAAAACTGAGAAATATTACACGTGTACAAATGACTGTATTTTGTTGTTGACTGTAAACCATTAATTCCCCAGTAAAAATTAAAAAAAACAACAACAATGGGTGGAGGGGTAGCTGGCATAATGAGCAAACAGACTCTCATGCTAGAGTCTCCAAAGTCCCAGGTTCAATCTCCTGCACCACTGTACACCATAGCTGCGCAGTGCTCCAGTAAGAAAAAAAATAGGGGAGTCAGGCGGTAGTGCAGCAGGTTAAGCGCACCTGGTGCAAAGCGCAAGGACCGGCGTAAGGATCCTGGTTCAAGCCCCCGGCTCCCCATCTGCAGGGGAGTCGCTTCACAGGCAGTGAAGCAGATCTGCAGGTCTCTATCTTTCTCTCCCCCCTCTTCCTTCCTTGCTCTCTCCATTCCTATCCAACAACGGTGACATCAATAACAACAACAATAATAACTACAATGACAAAAAACAACACAAGGGTAACAAAAGGGTAAATAAATACATTTAGGGAGTCGGGCTGTAGCGCAGCGGGTTAAGAGCAGGTGGCGCAAAGTACAAGGACCGGCATAAGGATCCCGGTTCGAACCCCGGCTCCCCACCTGCAGGGGAGTCGCTTCACAGGCGGTGAAGCAGGTCTGCAGGTGTCTGTCTTTCTCTCCTCCTCTCTGTTTTCCCCTCCTCTCTCCATTTCTCTCTGTCCTATCCAACAATGACAACAACAATAATAACTACAACAATAAAACAACAAGGGCAACAAATGGGAATAAATAAATAAAATAAAAATAAATAAATAAATACATTTAAAAAGGAAAAAAAATAGTAGTAATAATCATAATAGTAGGGTGTGTGTGTGTGTGTGTGTGTGAGAGAGAGAGAGAGAGAGAGAGAGAGAGATGGGGTGTGGGGTGTCCCAGAACAGTTTGTTATTGTTGTTGTTATATTCTCCTTGAAAATTGTCACCTGGTCCCTCATCCCTCTTCAGTGAGTGACAGTTGATATGTTCAATCTACTTCTCTTGGTTTTATGATTCCCCACACCCTCGTTTAGCCATGTTCTCCTGCTTTGTTTAGAGTTTTGCATTTCTGCAGCAACCAGGCCAGCTCTGAGCAAGCTCAGAGAAGTGATGAAAGAGAGGCCAGGCAGTGGCACACCTGGTTTAGCACTCACATTACAGTGCACAAGGACCAGGGTTCAAGCCACTGGTCCCCACCTGCACGGGAAAAGCTTCACAAGTGGTGAAGCAGGGCTGCAGGTGTCTCTCTGTCTCTCTCCCTTTTTCTATCTCCTACTCTCCTCTTAATTGCTCTCTATCTAACAAATGAATAAATAAAAGGAGAAGTGATGAAAAAGTGATTGATGTAAGAAATAAGTTTCCACATCAGCAGGCAAGGAGTGAAAAACCAGCAGCCACAGGCCCATGGTGAGAGCCGGGCTGGAAGCGGTTGGTGTGCCTGGGCTACAGGTCAAAGTGGCTCTGCCCTTGCAACGGGCCTGAAGTCAGCCTGCCTTGTGAGGCTGTTCTTAGTCCTTCCAAATTCAGAAGCCTTAAACAAAAAACAAACACACAAAAAGAGAAAAACAAAACAAAATAAAAGCCATGAGGTCAGGTGGTGGTGCACCTAGTTAAGCGCATATGTAACCATGCAAAAGGACCCGGGTTCAAGTCCCTGGGCCCCACCTGCATGGGGAAAGCTTCACAAGTGGTGTAGCACATCTGCTGGTGCCTCTTTCTTCCTCCCCCCTCTCTCTATCGCCTTCCCTCTCGATTTCTCTCTGTCCTATCAAATTAAACTTATAAGCATTAAAAAAAAAAACCACCAAAAATGGGGGGAGGATGTGAACAGAATATTCACCAAAGAAGAGATCCAAAAGGCCAACAGACATATGAAAAACTGTTCCAATTCATTTATCAGAGAAATGCAAATAAAGACAACAATGGTGGGGGGCAGGTGTAGCGCAGCGGGTTAAGCGCACATTGTGCAAAGCGCAAGGACCAGCCTAAGGATCCCGGTTCGAGCCCCCCGGCTCCCCATCTGCAGGGGGGTCAATTCACAGGTGATGAAGCAGGTCTGCAGGTGTCTATCTTTCTCTCTGTCTTCCCCTCCTCTCTCCATTTCTCTCTGTCCTATCCAACAACAACAACAATAATAACAACAACAATGATAAACAACAAGGGTAACAAAAGGGAAAAAATAGCCTCCAGGAACAGTGGATTCATAGTGCAGGCACCGAGCCCCAGTAATAACCTTGGAGGCAAACAAACAAACAAAAAAGACAACAATGATATACCACTCCACTCCTGTGAGAATGCCATGCATCAGAGATGATAACCACCAGAAATGCTGGAGAGGTTGTGGGGGCAAAGGAACCCTTTTGCACAACTGGTGGGAATGTAAAGTGGTACAGACCCTGTGAAGAGCAAAAAGTATCTGTTCATTATTTTATACCTAGGCACTAGGGCTGGGATGAGCTTCCTGTTGCTCTGACCTGGGGAGACCCATGCAGCTGCAGACACTGACGGACTAGAATGGCCCAAGATGGCCTCCCTCTGCCTGGCAGTTCACACTGACTGCTGGCCTGATGCCTTCATCCTCCTCCATGTACTCTCTCATCCTCCAGGAGGCTGAAAGGGCCCCTGAATATGAAGTCAGAGCAGAGAGATGCTTCAGGCCTACTGTCGGAAAGCATAGGACACCTTTTGGGGTGTGTTCTATTTGCCAAACAGAAGGTCACAAGGCAAGTCCACAGCCAAGGGGTGTGAGGGATATGTGTGTGGATGCACGTGTGCGCGCGTGTGTGATAGTGAATCTGCCTTCTCACTGCAGTAGTACTTCCTTTCAAGGATGAGAGGACCTGTGCTGGTCATCTCTACGAACAACTCACCGTGTGATCCCGACTGACTCTGGGTCTGCTGCCTGGCAACGCAGGAAGACAGTTTGCTTGTCAGAAGGTGCCAGTCTTTCTCCTGGTCCAGTGCCTGTCCCTAACATATCAATTTTCTGTCAGCATAGGACCACAGCAACCACTGTCTGTGTGCTGTTTTCATAACTGTTGCAGGCATATCTAATGAGCATGGAAATCCTTATGAAGTGGGTACTATGGGGGAACATGCAAACAGATCATCTCAGCACGCCAGTCTGGACTGGCCACAAGCTTCTACAACTCAAGGTCTAAGACTGTACTTTCAGGGATCATTTCTATAGGATATTACAACTCAAGGTCTAGTTATTCTGCATGGCCAGCAAACATCAGTAGCTTCGAAAGCACTGACAAAGCTCCAGATGCCATAGCACCAGGCCTACTTGATACTTGATGTGAATGTGGGACCCATAGTTTGCTAGCCATTGCAGCCATACATCTGCTGAGATCTCTTTTAGAGTGCTGCTTGGGAGAGATCTTGAATGCTGGCCAGAGGAGACTTTAGACTTTAGCCTCCACTACCAGTGGGGACACCCTCAGCAGAGTTTCTCTGCTCCATTTGTTAACCTTATCAAACTGTTCTGATGCAAACTGTCATAAAATTTCTATGACTTATCTTCGAACAAAGTAACAAAAAGGCAAGAAACCCAAACAAGGGGCTTCAGCACTTTTCAGGCTGTGGGTCAGTGTCAGTCAGCCTAGTCTTCTTGAGACCAAATTTGAGTCTTGAGTAATTGTTCTTTGTCCCTGCAGCAGACACTTCAAGTCACCCCACAGGTGCCATTATTACTCCTGTGTTCCAAGTGTAAGGGAGCTGTGCATGCATGAGGCCCTGGGTTTGACCCCTGCTACTGCTTAAGAACGAGAAAGACAGGGCCAGGCGTTGGCGCACTTGGCTGAGCATACATGATACAATGTGCAAAGACCCAGGTTCCAGCCTCTGGTCCCCACCTGCAGGGGGAAGCTTTGCAAATGGTGAAGTAGTGCTGCAGGTGTCTCTCTCTCTCCCTCTCTAGCTCCCCCTTCCCTCTCAATTTCTGGCTGTCTCTACCCAATAAATAAAGATAATTTAAAAAAAAAGAACGAGAATGACACAGACAAGTGAACCATCTTGAATGGCAGGAGGTGCTTTTGTCTCTGTCTCTTCTCCCTTTTTCTCTCTCATAGAATAAGATACTTCTTGAAAATGAGGAAACTCGTGAAAGAGTTGAAGCAGCTGGTCGCTGTCCCCATCATGCTGACTGTGGGGTCTGTCACCCTCCCTCCCAAACAGCCTGCCTTTGAAACTCTGCCTCACAAGTCTTTGGGTACTCCTTTCCTATGCATTCTTCCTGCTTCCTTTTCTAACTGAATCCTCTCCCGACACCGGCCCACCAGCACCACAAACACACACAGATTCTGAGGGCATAGAGGCTGGAGCACCTATCTTTCTTTTTTTTTTTTTTTTTAATTTAAGAAAGGATTAATGAACAAAACCATAGGGTAGGAGGGGTACAACTCCACACAATTCCCACCGCCCAATCTCCATATCCCACCCCCTCCCCCGATAGCTTTCCCATTCTCTATCCCTCTGGGAGCATGGACCCAGGGTCATTGTGGGTTGCAGAAGGTAGAAGGTCTGGCTTCTGTAATTGCTTCCCCGCTGAACATGGACGTTGACTGGTCGGTCCATACTCCCAGTCTGCCTCTCTCTTTCCCTAGTAGGGTGGGTCTCTGGGGAAGCTGAGCTCCAGGACATATTGGTGGGGTCTTCAATCCAGGGAAGTCTGGCCGGTATCCTGATGACACCTGGAACCTGGTGACTGAAAAGAGAGTTAACATACAAAGCCAAACAAATTGTTGAGCAATCATGGACCCAAAGCTTGGAAAAGTGGAGAGGAAGTATTAGGGAGGTACTCACTGCAAACTCTAGTGTACTTCTGCTTTCTTACTTTGGTGTCATACTCCAAACTCAGTCAATTTCTGCTTTGCGTTTCTACTTCTTTTTCTTTTTTTTTTTTTTTTACATGCATAACATTCCCCAGATTCCCATTTAACAATACAACCCCCACTATTTCATTCATCATTTTTCATGGACCTGTATTCTCCCCACCCACCCACCCACCCCAGAGTCTTTTACTTTGGTGTAATACTCCAATTCCATTTCAGGTTCGACTTGTGTTTTCTTTTCTAATCTTGTTTTTCAACTTCGGCCTGAGAGTGAGATCATCCCGTATTCATCCTTCTGTTTCTGACTTATTTCACTCAACATGATTTTTTCAAGGTCCATCCAAGATCGGCTGAAAACGGTGAAGTCACCATTTTTTACAGCTGAGTAGTATTCCATTGTGTATATAGACCACAACTTGCTCAGCCACTCATCTGTTGTTGGACACCTGGGTTGCTTCCAGGTTTTGGCTATTACAAATTGTGCTGCCAAGAACATATGTGTACACAGATCTTTTTGGATGGATGTGTTGGGTTCCTTAGGATATATCCCCAGAAGGGGAATTGCAGCGTCATAGGGTAGGTCCATTTCTAGCCTTCTAAGAGTTCTCCAGACTGTTCTCCACAGAGGTTGGACCAATTGACATTCCCACCAGCAGTGCAGGAGGGTTCCTTTGACCCCACACCCTCTCCAGCATTTGCTGCTGTTACCTTTTCTGATGTGTGACATTCTCACAGGAGTGAAGTGATATCTCATTGTTGTCTTGATTTGCATTTCTCTGACAATCAGAGACTTGGAGCATTTTTTCATGTGTTTCTCGGCCTTTTGGATCTCTTCTGTGGTGAATATTCTGTCCAAGTCCTCCCCCCATTTTTGGATGGGGTTATTTGTTGTCTTGTTGTTGAGTCTGGCAAGCTCTTTATGTATGTTGGTTATTAAACTCTTATCTGATGTATGGCATGTAAAGATCTTCTCCCATTCTGTGAGGGGTCTCTTGATTTGGGTAGTGGTTTCTTTTGCTGTGAAGAAGCTTTTTAATTTGATGTAGTCCCATAGGTTTATACTTGCCTTAGTCTTCCTTGTAATTGGATTCGTTTCATTGAAAATGTCTTTAAAATTTATGCGGAAAAAAGTTCTTCCAATATTTTCCTCTAAGTATCTGATAGTTTCTGGTCTAACATCCAAGTCCTTGATCCACTTGGAATTTACTTTTGTATTTGGTGAAATACAGTGATTCAGTTTCATTCTTCTGCATGTTTCAACCCATTGTTTCCAACACCATTTGTTGAAGAGACTCTGCTTTCCCCATATAATAGTCTGGGCCCCTTTGTCAAAGATTAGCTGTCCATACGTGTGGGGCCTCATTTCTGGGCTCTCAATTCTATTCCACTGGTCAGTGTGTCTGTTCATGTTCCAGTACCAAGCAGTTTTGATGACAATGGCCCTATAATATAGTTTGAGATCTGGCAGTGTGATGCCTCCGGTTCTGTTCTTTTTTCTCAAGATTGTTTTGGCAATTCTAGGTCTTTTCTGGATAAACAGATAAACATTTGTAGCATTTTTTCTATTCTCCTAAAAAATGTGCTTGGGATCTTGATGGGAATAGCATTAAATTTGTAGATGGCTCTGGGTAATATATTCATTTTGATGATGTTAATTCTTCCAACCCATGAACATGGAATATCTTTCCACTTCTTTGTGTCTTTTTCAATTTCTTTGAGTAGTGACTCATAATTTTCAGTATACAAGTCTTTCACTTCTTTGGTTAGGTTTATTCCTAGATATTTTATTGTTTTTGTTGCTATAGAAAAAGGAACTGATTTCTGGATTTCAATTTCTTCTAACTTAGTATTTGCATAGAGGAATGCCACTGACTTTTGAATGTTAATTTTATAGCCTGACACATTACTGTATTGCCTGATGATTTCCAAAAGCTTCTTGCTGGATTCCTTAGGTTTTTCCATGTATACTATCATGTCATCTGCAAATAAGGAGAGTTTGACTTCTTCTCTTCCAATCTGTATGCCTTTAATTCCTTGCTCCTGCCTGATTGCTATGGCAAGAACTTCCAACACTATGTTGAATAGTAATGGTGATAGTGGGCAGCCCTGTCTAGTACCTGATCTGAGGGGAAATGCTTCCAGTTTTTCACCATTGATCATGATGTTGGCTGTAGGTTTGCTATATATAGATTCCACTATCTTCAGGAATTTTCCATCTATTCCTATTTTTTGTAGTGTTTTGATCATAAAGGTATGTTGTATTTTGTCAAAGGCTTTCTCTGCATCTATTGATATGACCATGTGGTTTTTGGTCTTGCTTTTGTTGATGTGGTGGATCACATTGATTGATTTACGTATATTAAGCACCTATCTTTCTCCACAGCTACCTCCCTGCAGTCAGACAGCAGCTACCTGGGAGGCCAGTGGGAAGAATTTGGCAAGAACATCTGAGCTCCAGGGTTCAGTGGGGAAGGAAGCAGGTGAGGACTTGATTTGCCTTGGTGCTGAGGCAGGAGGTATCAGCAGGGACCTGCAGCAAAGGGGACAGCGTGCCTGATCTTGTCCTTTGGGGGAAAGTGCAGCTCACAGGGAAGTCCTCACTGGGCAGAACGGGGGGGGGGGGGACAGATCTTTGCAATTTGGGGAGTGAGACCTTTTAGTATCACACACACATGGGCGCGCGCGCGCACACACACACACACACACACACACACACACACGGGCACGCACAAAATTTCTTCTTTTTCCTTTTTTAATGTGATTCCAGGAAATGACCCCCGGGTTTGATGTATTCATCGATGCTACATAGTTACTCCTTGGCCCAGTGTTTATTTGTTACTTAATTAATTAATTTATTTGAAGGAGAAAGAGAAAGAGACAGCAGTGTAGCACTCCACCATCCACTGACTTCTCCCCTACCAGACACTGTCCATAATGCTTCTGTGTGGTGCCAGAGACCAACCCAGAAACCCAGCATTGTCAGGCATTGCTTCACCCAGGAGCCATCTCCTGCCTCCGACCCCCCACACCCCCCAAAAGTTCTGTTACATCCTCTATTTGTGAACTGCCCAATGGCAGCTAAGTGCAAAGGTAATTGGAAAGGCCATGTGAGGAGGCAGCTACGACTATGTCCATTTTGATGGTGGGAATGGTGTTAAATCTCTACTCCTCTTAATTTATAATCTTATAAATCACTATTTATTCAATATGTCAGGGGGAAATAGATTGGATGTCTCCAGTTCTCTAAATTCCTGGATTTCAGTTCTCAGTATGTATTCCTTTTTTTTAATAGTTATTTTAATGAGAGAGAAATACAGAGAGAGACACAGTGAAAGACCAGAGCACTGCTCAGCTCTGTCTTGTGGTGATGTTGGGGATTGAACCTGGGACCTTGGAGCTTCAGGCATAAAAGTCTTTTGCATAACCATTATGCTGTCTCCCCAGCCCCTGAGTATATATTTCTTTAGTCTAAGCACTTAATGTATCAGATTTGTAAACTGATTGAATTCATACACTGAGCTTAAATTGTTAAAGAATTTCTAATAACTTTTTAAAAAAATACTAACTTACCTATAAACTTACACCAGATAGATCAGAAGAAACTGATCCTATAATATCTAAGATACAATTATTTGTAAATAGCATTAAATTACATAAATAAATCATGGTGAGGTCCTGTATGGTACAGTAAGTCCTAACCATGATATATATATTATATTATATATAATATATATTCATATATTATATGGTATATATAATATATCAATATATGTAATATAAATTATTCTAGAGCACTACTCAGCTTTGGCTTATGGTATTGTGGGGGGATTGAACCTGTGACTTTTGGAGCCTCAGGCATGAGATTTTCTTTGCATAACCATTATGCTATCTACCCCCACCCACCATGGAATTTTCCAAGTAAACAATGTTTCCAAATAACTGGAAATAATAATTATAATTTAATAATAATTATCTATAATAATAATTATCTATTGCCTTAAGCTCTAAGACAGCAAGGAAACTTCCTCATTCTCTTTAAAATTCATATTTCTCCCAGTCCAGGAATTCCTGGGACTTTGCTTGTATCTCTTCATGCTTCTCCTCTTGATCCCCTCCCCTGTGATACTGCCTCTGCTGACTGCAACAAAATCAATGTAACCAGTGCCTACATGCCACGTTTCACTTCAGACTGTATCCAGAGATGCCAAGCTTGAGATGACATCCTCCAACTCCAATGATCTGGTGAGGGCTGCAGGTGTCTCTCTGTCTCTTCCCCTCTCTATCTCTCCCTTCCTTCTCAATTTCTGGCTGTCTCTATCCAATAAAAGAAAAAAAAAGACTAATAATTAATTTTTTAAAAAAGACTGTATCCACTGAGGACCACACCAGTGTTCTTATCACCAGGCATCTGTCAATGTGCCAGTGGACTTTGATTCACCCATGGTATCACTTGCAAGAAGTCCCTGTTTATTTTGCCTTTCTGTAGAAGTACCATAGAAGGAACACCCAGGACAAAGTCTCCCCTGTACTGTGAACTCTACCTGCCAGAGAGCAGGGAGAGGCACGGCCCTTCAGTTTCTGTGGTGAAGGTGAGGCCCTCCCTAGTCTGCTTGACAACTGCCAAGCAGCCAGTTGTTTAGAGTTTAGATAGCCGAATGCATGGCAAATCTGCATTACATGCGAGTTTCCTTATTTCTTTGCTCAGTGTTAGCCCAATAGATTTGTTGACTATTGTTATTATTGCCGTTGTTATTATTGCTGTTGTTATTATTGCTCGAAACTTTACATCAGGCTCAACCTGATGCTGTTGACTGGCTACGGAAGAAGGGCAAACGCTAGAAGAAGAAGAAGAAGAAGAAGAAGAAGAAGAAGAAGAAGAAGAAGAAGAAGAAGAAGAAGAAGAAGAAGAAGGAGAAGAAGAAGGAGAAGAAGAAGAAGAATTGCTGTTGTTTTCTTTATTACTTATTTAGAGACAGAGAGTAAGAGAGGCCCAGAGAGAAAAAGTGTAAGGGATCAGAGCACTGAAGCTTTCCTGAATGTGGTGGTGGGGGCCAGGTTCAAACCTGGGTGACACACATGGTAATGTAACACACTGTTCAAATGAGCTCATGTTTTTTGAAAATGGCCCTGATTGAAATGACAAAACCAGCCTCAGATACATAATTAGAACATTTAATAAATTTTGATTAGAAACTTGTTTGTAGTGCATGCCATTTCAGATACTGAGAAATAAAGTGACTTTGATGTGTATTTGTGTGTGTGTGTGTGTGCGTGTGTGTGCGTGTGTGTGTGTGTGTGTGTGTGTGTGTTTACAAAGACTCTCACACAAGATTGTTTCAAGATACTGGGTACTGGAAGGCTTGATCTCAGAGCATTATAAACCACAATCCAGAGCTCATCTTAAATTAAAAGTGTGTATATATATCAAGATCTTTTTGATGTGGTACTAGGACCTCACACGTGTTCAATGCCACCATTTCCAGGGAGATTTTCATTATTTGAGAGAGAAAGAGAGAGAGAGAGAGGGAGAGAGACAGTGAGAGGAGAGACGTCACAGCAGCACTCCACCATCCAAGGGGCTTTTCTTGTGCCACAACACTCCATGTGGTGCCAGGGCTCAAGACCAGGTTGTCTCAAATACTCAGGCATGCTGCACTCTACCAGATGAGCTATCTCCTGACCCCTTGAATGTAAAGTAATGACTAACCACCTCATATTTTTAAAAGTCTAATGGAATATGCTCTATTATTAAAGATTTATTTAGTTATTATTTAAGAAAGAGAGGAGAAGGAGGAAAAAGAAAGAACCAGAGCATCCCTCTGGCACATGCAATGCCAGGGACCAAACTCGGGACTCACACTTGAGAGTCCAAGGCCCTGTCCACTGTGTCACCTTCTAGGACACAGTATTTCACTTTCAGGAAGAAGAAAACAATACCTTGTCTTATGCTCAATATATAAAGGTTCAAATATACACAAAGAAATGGTGTGATGAGTACTGATCATGTGGTTGATATTAATAATGAATATGATAATTCCCAGCTCATAGCCAATTTTGTTTCACCTGTAACACCATGATCCCCACTCATTGCCCAGAATTGTTTATTCATTTGTTTGTTTATTTATTTATTGTCACCAGGGTTATCACTGGGGTTTGGTGCTGGCATTATGAATCCACCACTCCTACCAGTAATTTGTTCCTTTTCCTTTTTTTATCCTTCTATTTTATTTGACAGGACAGAGAGAAAATGAGAGGGGAGGAAGAGGTAGAGATACAGACAGCTGCAGTCCCTCTTCACCAGTCATGAAATGCCCCCCTCCCCCCCGCAAGTGGGGAGTGGGGGCTCAAGCCTGAGTTCTTGTGCACGGTGACATGTGACATAACTGGCCGTGTCACTGCCCTGCCCCAGGAAGATTCATTTAAAGATTTTTTTAAAAAAATTTAATTTATTTATATGAGGGAGAGAGAGAGAGAGGAGGAAGGGAACCAGAGCAACACTGACACGTGCAATATCAGAGATGAAAATCAGGACCTCGTGCTGAATGCACTGCACCACCTCCTGGGCCACAGGCCAGATTCTTTTAACCAAACTTTCAGAAACACACACACACACACACACACACACACACACACACACGAAGCACCATATAATTTAATTTGTAGATATTTCAGTACGCATTACTAACAGGAAATAACTCTTTAGAATAACCCCAGTATTATTAATATAACTTAAATAAAAATGTCAAGAGCTACTGGGGGCTGAGGGCTAGCTTACCCGGCAGGGGTGTGCCTTGCTAAGCATGTCACCTGGGTCCAAGCCCCAGCATCCCGTGGGAGTGCCAGGGCAGCAGGGGAATCTTTGATGTGGCAGCATCTCTCATTGTCTCTGTGTCTCTGTCTGAAGTAAAAAGCATGGAAAAAGTCAACCAAGAGTGGTTAGATGCCTCATGCAGATACAGGGCATTAGATAACATAATGGTCATGCAAAACACTAAGGCTTTGAGGTATCAGGTTTGACCCTCCCCACCCAGTCATCAAATAAGAAAGAAACCAGAGCCCAGTAGTGCTCTGGTAAAAGGAAAAAAAAAATTAAAAATATATATCACTTAGCTTCAGACTAGAGGAAATAGCACAGATACTCATACAGCATAGACTTTCAAGAGGGTGGCACCAGAGGTTCCAAAGTCAATCCCTGGTATCATCATAAGCCAGAGCTGAACTGTGTTCTGGTTAAAACAAAACAGACTAACTAAATGAAAAAGAAATTAATTACTTAGCAACACATCAACAAACATCCAGTTTGTAAATAGATGAATAAAAATACATTACTTATCAACAGAACAAACAAACATCCAGTTTGTAGTCAAAGCTCTCTGATTCAGGAGAGAGGAGATAGTTTAAGGATTATGCAAAAGGTCTTTCAGACCTGAGGCTTCAAAGACCCAGGTTCAATTGCCAGCACCACCATAAACCAGAGCTGAACTCAGGTTCAAATGTCAGCACCACCATAAACCAGAGCTGAACTCTGGTTTTGCTCTCTCTCCCACTCTCTCTCTAAATATACATATTTATCAGAGAAATGCTTAATATATATTAAACATCATTAATCAATCAAACATATATTTAACATATTAATATATCAAATATACTATATGTTATATTTAATATATTTAATATATAATATATATATTAAACATTTCTCTGATTTAAAAACTGAGTTTTAAGATAAGCCAGCACTGAGTTAGAAACCCCCGAAGGAGGAGCTCCAGTCTCTCTTCCCAGCAGAGCTGGAGAAACCTGTAGAAGCACAGCTGTTTAAAGGAGCTGGACATTGGCTTGTCAGGGATGCAGCAAAGAATAAACATCTGCCCCAGAAACTACTCATATATGATGTGTCTGTGATGCTGAAGCCCAAACTGCTGCCTTACTCCCTACCCCCAACTCAGTGAGGCCAAAACTCCATTCCAGACAGCACTGCCCAAAGTACAGTGCCCCCCTGCCCTCAGCTCTCCTTCAGAGGAGCAGGGCATCAGCAGGACAGCTTGTTGTGCTCTAGCCTGCTGCTGCTGAGGCCAAGCTCTGGGCAGGTGCACTCAGACTCAGCACCCCACTCACACTCGTGGGGGGCGGGGAGTTTAGCCTCGGAGTGACACCAGGGAAGGTGCTGGGGTCCCCATCATTCCTGCCTTGGCTTATCAGAGGGGTGCTTCCAGCCGAAGAGGCAGCTCACAGGGTAGGGTGTGTGCCCTGCCATGCTCAGGGCACAGGTTCAAGCTTCAGCACCACATGGAGGATGCTACCTGCCCTCCTTGATTAGCTGAAGGAAAAAGTGGTCAGAGTACTGGAAATGGATGTATGTGAGGCCCAAACTCTGAAGGAAAAAAAAGTTTAAAAAAAAATATTTATTTATTTATTTTCCCTTTTGTTGCCCTTGTGTTTTTTATTGTTGTAGTTATTATTGCTGTTGTCATCGTTGTTGGATAGGACAGAGAGAAATGGAGAGAGGAGGGGAAGACAGAGAGGGGGAGAGAAAGATAGACAACTACAGACCTACTTCACCGCTTGTGTAGCGACTCCTCTGCAGGTGGGGAGCCAGAGGCTCTAACCCGCTGCACTACCGCCTCACTCCCAGATTTTTTTAATATATATTTATTCATATCAAGCAAGGTGAATTAAGAAAACTTGAGGCTTCTCCCTTCTTTCTCCCAGGTATTCAAATCCTAATCGGTGCTAACACCTAGAGAGAAGCCCAGCTCTGTCCCCAGCCCAGCTCCAGAGACTGTCTCAGAGACTGCCCAGTGACAAGACAGGGCCTGATCACTGGCCTTGCATGCCTGGGATTCCCATTTCAGTCCTGAGCACCACGTGTAGCAGAATATGCTTTGATCTCTCTCTCTGTCCTTCTGGCTCATATAAATTTGCCTCATATACAACCAGTAATAATTTTATTTTTTTAACTTTTTAAAAGATTTAAAAAAATATTTATTTATTTTCTTTTTGTTGCTCTTGGTTTTATTGTTGTTGTAGCTATTATTGTTGTCGTTGTCGTTGTTTGTTGTTGGATAGGACAGAGAGAAATGGAGAGAGGAGGGGAAGACAGAGAGGGGGAGAGAAAGACAGACACCTGCAGACCTGCTTCACCGCCTGTGAAGGGACTCCCTTACAGGTGGAGAGCCCGGGGCTCGAACCGGGATTTTCACACCGGTCTTTTTGCTTTGTGCCACGTGTGCTTAACCCGCTGTGCTACCTACCGCCGGACTCCTCCAATAACAATATTTTTTTAAAAGTTGACTTTATTTGCGCAATGGTGAGTGGTATTCAAGCCTTCATGTGCTCTTCAATACAACAGCACCTGTGAGAGGCAGCTGGGTGGAGGGAGGCAGATCTTGGTGGATTCGGTCAAGATCCAGGCACCAGCCATTGATCTGCCGGAGACACCTGCCCGCACGCAGGGTGCCGGAGGGGCGCGGGTGGGTGCGCGGCGGCGCGGTGCCTGCGGTCCCAGGGCCCCACCCGAGGGCGGCTGCAGGCGGCGGGCTGCCACTCCCTCCTCGCGGGGAGCCCGGGCGCGGGAGGAGGCCGGCGGGGCAGAGCGGGCAGCCGCCGCCTCCTGGCCGGCTCCCTCCACCTGCACCCGGGCTGCGGCGGCGGACGGGGCGCTCGCCGGCGGGGCTGCATGGGGCTGTCGCGGGGCCCGCTCTTCTGGCTGCTGCTGGGGCTGCTGGCGGCCGCGTGCTCGGGGATCCTCTTCGTCCTTTACTCGTCGGCCGCCCAGCCCTACGGGGCGCCCGGGGCCCGAGCCAGGTAAGGGCTTCGGCGGGGCCGGCGGGGAGGGCCGCCTTCCGCGAGGGCTGCGAGGGCCGGCGCGCGGTCGGTCGGCGGGTTCCGGGGCTCCAGCTGGGGCTCTTGTCCCCGGAGCCTCCTCGCCCGCCGCCCCCGCGAGCCGAGGGACACCTGCCCAGCCCGTCTGCACCGCCCGGGGGTGACAGGGCCCGAGCCTGCGCCCTCGGGCCACCTGCTCCGACGGCCTGGAGAGCCAGTCCCCAGGGGCCCCGGTGAGGACACTTACTACCGTCCGCATGGGACAGGGTCACCAGTAAGGACAGCCCTGTTTTCATCAAGAATATATAGAGAGGGAGAGAGAGGAAGAAAGAAGGGGGGTGGTGGTGAAAGATAGAGAAATACAAGCACACCTCAACTCTGCTTATGGTGGCGCTGAAGATTGAACCTGGAACCTCAAAATCATGGGTCTGAAAGTCTTTTTTTGCATAACCATTGTGCTGTCACCCCAAAGGCAGAGATACACACACACACACACACACACACACACACACACACACACACACACACACACACACACACGGGGGTGGGGTGGGGAGATGCCAGACACTGCTCAACTCTGGCTTACAGTGGTGCTGGGAATTAAACCTGGGATCTTAATATCTCAGGCCTGAAAGTCTTTTTTTGCATAACCACTGAGCTGTCATCCCAAAGGGAGAGGTATAGAGAGATGGAGATGGAGAAGCAGATAGAGATACCAGAGCTGTGGCAATTGATCCTGGAGGATCTTAGAGCTTCAGACCTTAAAGTCGGTTTGCTTAACCATTATGCTGTTATCCCAGCCTGGTCTCTAACTTCACTGAGTCGACTTGCCCTCAGCTTTGGGTCCATCAAGCAGGCACCCCACCATCCCTGAGCCTTTGCTGCTGGGTCTGTTTGGGTAAGTGCCGCCTGGGCGCTATCAGGCCTCCCCTGGCACACGAGGTGCTTTCCTGGTTGCAGGCTGAGGCCAAGTTCCCCTCCAGCCCTCCCTCCTGCCTGCCTCATTCACTTTGCTTTTATTTGTGCCCTATGAGGAGAAACCTGAGAGCCAGCCTCTGGGAGGTGCCACTTCCAGTTACTGAAGAAGCCTCCAAAGAATTTAGCTCCACTTCTGGAAGGTGGACCCAGAGTCAGGGTGTGGGAGGCAGGTAACAGGTAGGGAGGCCTCTGGCCCAGCCTTTCCCCTTCCCAGGCATCCACCTTCACATGTCTCACCTGACCTCTCTTTGGGCAAAATTTTTTTCTGTTCCTAGGGATCTAGTTCAAAGGTCACCCCAAATAGTCTAATCAGAGCTGGCTTAATAGACTTGTATAATCAGGAACTGCATTGGTGTGTGTGTTGGTGGGGGGAAGTGTTCTGCAGGCACCTGTCACAGGGAGATGAGAGATTGTCTCCAGGTGGCCACCACTGTCCTCTCCATTAGCCTCTCCATTAAAGTGACAAAAGAAAAAAAGAAATTGGAATAAATATATTTAAATCTTTTTTATATTTATTTATTTATTCCTTTTTTGGTTGCCCTTGTTGTTTTATTGTTGTAGTTATTATTGATGTCATTGTCATTGGATAGGACAGAGAGAAATGGAGAGAGGAGGGGAAGACAGAGAGGAGGAGAGAAAGACAGACACCTGCAGACCTGCTTCACTGCCTGCTTCACTCCCCTACAGGTGGGGAGCCGGGGGCTCGAACCGGGATCCTTAAGCCGGTCCTTGAGCTTTGCGCCACCTGTGCTTAACCTGCTGCGCTACCGCCTGACTCCCAGAATAAATATATCTTGTTCCTTTCAATGAAGGGGGCAAGTTCTGGTGCTGAAAGCAGTATGGGAGTTCCCACATAGTTTTGGTTTGTGGATGTGCAAGTGACAGTGTTGTTATTTAACTTAAAAAAGGGGTTGGGAGTGGGGGCTGCTGCTGTGTGTAAAAGGATTCACAGCGGGGAGCTGGGAATTGGTTTAAACAGTACAAGGTTTATTAAGGTGAAACAGGCAAAAGGCAAATTAAGCACTTATCATCAAGGGTTAAGAATATACTAGGTCCATAAGGTCTGAGTATAGTTATCAAAAGTTTAGTCCCATAAGATAAACAATTTCAACTCTGGTAAAGGTTGCTCATGGCTATAGAGGGGTCTAAAAGTTTACCGGCTAGCAGAGTCACACATGTTCAGTTGCCAAGAGAAGTAGCCATGCCGGGATACCTGGTGCACCTCCACCGAGATACCTCTCACCAGGAGAAGAAACCAAAGCCAAAAAAGTGCCTTGTGCTCAAAGTCCCTTGCTTTTATACATTCCCTTCTCTGAAGCACCTCCTCAGGGTGATGTCATTTGTATGCTAATAGTCCCAAACTCTTGTTGGGGTCACCACAATTCCCCACTTCTGATTATAGACATGGACAAGATGCACAGTCTGTATGAGCATAGGAGAAATAAGCAAATCTTCAGTGATTCTAGGGTTACCCCTGCAAGCTCTGCCTTCACCCCCCCCCAGAGTGTGGGAGCAATAACTGGGTATCAGATAAGGCCCTGTTAGCCTGAAGACCTGTGGTCTGGTATCTGTGTAACCCAGAAACAGTCCATCACTCAGGGAAGCTCAGAACAGAGACTTACAGAGGTGTCCCCAAGTTCAAGTGGCTCCTGGGTGGCAATTGTGGCACATGCAGGGTGTCAGACTGCTGCAATCCATGCGTCAGCTCATGTTCTTGGGAGGAGTTCGCAGATGTGAGGGGCTTATGGGTCAGATATGCTCAGCATATGGGTCCAAGCAGGACCTGTGAATGATAAACTAGAACAAGCATACCCTATGCCTTAAGTTAGTAGTTTTATTTCAATCACAAAGACTAGACAAATCACGAGGCATCTGCTGGAGAAGGAATAGCTCTGTGGAGAAAAGTAACACCTAGCAGCTATCTGATTAGAATTATGCAGTACAAGATTTAAAATACATAAAGCTCTTTGTATTCTGTTTGTGACTGAGAAATTGTCCTTTAAGGGTACATATGGAGGTCTACAATTACTAATCTAGCAGGGTAGTAAGGCATTAGAAATGCATGCTTAGAAGAAATAAGCCTTAATCTAGAAACATATTTAGGGTCATAGTCAGTGTAATAAGGAATACCTCAGCAGCAAAGGCAGAGATAAGTGTTCACAAACATGGGTTGCTTTCTGTGCAACAGGTGGCATATATAAAGCCTGTAATAGTGTCCACAGACATAGGAATACATTTCAACTTAGCAAACTGAGGGATGTGTGAAACATCCATTTTTCAGAATCAACATTAAAAAAGGATACTGAGATAAACACCCATAAAGGGAGGAGTCACACATGCCAATCTAGGCATATAGAAATAATGGCTTGTGCTATATCAGAGAAATATTTAATCATTTAACTAGAGCTTAGCACTTTGGTAAGAGAAGGACTGGGAATTAATAGTTGGTCAGTATATGTCCTACATGGTCAGTACCAATAATTCTAGAATGTGCTTGAACTAGAGAGGTTAAGTAGAGCACAGTAGCAAAACAACAGTAAAAGTTATGAAGAGAGGACACCAAAAAAACTGGTGGATACAGTTTCTATTCTTTCACTTTTGGTTAAAAGATGCAGATATGTATAACAGCATTCCACGATCAACAATGGCTTTAGGATAAACTCGAGTCAATACATACATACATACCTTGTATTCAAATAAATCACTTTCCTATAGAGAGACTAGAAGGTTAAAGACATAAGTTACACAGTTAAGCAGTCTTTTAAGATTCATGCCTATGGCAAGTGGCTATCCTAGAGTCACCCAAAGCTCTGTGGGCTGGAGGGCCAGGACCCGCTTTTTGCTATCTGGCAGAGAATTATCTCCTGCATAAGTTTTGGATGGACAGTGGATTGCCCAGTGAAAGCCTTTTTTATAGCATGGACATTTAGTAGATGGGGGTTTTGAATATCTATCATTTCTATTTAATCTATAGTTAGGCTGCGGGAAATTAGCTTTACAGTCTCTCTGGATATGACCCTCATTGTTGCACTTAAAGCAAACCGGCGTAGCCTGTGCTGAGCCAGCAACAAATGTGGTGTGATTTACTGCGGCCATGACCTGTGTCTTATGGGTTTGTATCCCAATTGCACTACATGCCTTTATCATTTGAGGAATATTTAAATGTTGACCCTTAAGTGGTCCAAGGATGCCCTTACAGTCTTGATTTGCATGATCATAAACCAGTTGCTTGATAAGGATTTATCAATTTGTCTGTCAATCACCTCCTGTAATCAATAAAATCCATGTAGGATTCTGTAACTTTCTGGAAGATAGCACTGAAGGAACCAGCTGGAGTGCTTGGACCAGGAATTTTATTCCAAGCTTTAACTGCTGCCTGGGCAGCAAGCCGCATCCCCTTTCATCCAAGGTTCACCTGTTCACTGGGAGAGGCAAAATTACCCTCACCTACTAATTGATTGGGGGGAATTTTGTTCTCTATAGCTAAAGCTATTACGAGCTCCTTATATTCATGAAACCACAGAGCACTCGCAGAATTTGGCATAACAGTTTTCACCAGTTGTTTCCAATCATATGGGAGAAGACAGTCAGTGTCTGCACTGTATGTGACGCAGCCCCTAGTGAAAGGAGCCTGCAAGCCATTCTGCTGAACTGACTGTCTAAGAGCTTTCTAAACCTGACAGGGCAAGGCTTCATATTTCATCGCAGCCCCTTCCCCTGTAGTGAGGACAGGAAAAGCATTAAGTTCAGACAAACCTTTTTTTTTAAGTCCTTCTTCTAGACATCTCCCTAATGCAGTTTTGAAAGAGAATTTTCTGTTTTCATAACTGGTAGCAGGCAAATCCGAGTCTAAAGCAGGTGAAGTCAAGGGAGAATGAGGAGGAGGAGGAGTTAGGAAGGGTCACATGGCACAGTAGGAAGAGGTGGTAGTTGTAAGGAGTCAGGTGTAACATTAGAGGAAGGGGAGGAGCAAGGAGAGGAGAAAGGATTTCCATAAATTATAAGTGGCATCACCCCACCCCCCTTTCTTTGTTAAAACCATGGATAGCCAGGCATGGGCAAGTCTATAAGGTAGCTACAGGTCCAGCAGAAAAATGGGAGAACGTTTTGGTTTCAGGCACGACAGAAACAGTTTGTGTCTGAGAAGAGGAGGAGGAAGGAAAAGTGGAGTTGGAAGTTTGAGGAGAAGGATTTAGGGAATAGTTCTGCAAAGAAACGTGTAATTGATTTAGAGCAGAAAGGCAGAGCTTATAAATCCGAAGTTGTTTTGCTGTGACTATACCAATATTTTTAAATAAATAATCTCCAATTTGACCAAGGGATTGAAAGACAATAGATGAGGCTGGAGATAGATAATGGTTGCATAATGGTTCTACAAGGAGACCCTCAGGCCTGAGGTTTCAACATCCTAGGTTCAATCCCCCACACCACTATAAATAAGAACTGAGCAGTGCTCTGCTTAAAAGAGAGAGAGAGAGAGATTTTACTCATGTGTCAACAATTGTAAATTATTACCCCACTGCAATGAAATGATGGGGGGAAAAGTAAGCAGGAATAAATTATGAAGTGTTCCTAAAATCCTGAAATGGGAGGGGGGGAAAAAGCAGTAGAACTGAATTTTCTTCATCCCAGCACTGTGAATTTTCTTTCTGGATGATTCTTCTATGATTGGGGGTGGGGGGCGGCTCCTGAACCCTGTATATTGAGGATCATCCTGGACTCTATTCAGTAGACATTAATATAATATTAGTTCTCTTGGTTGTGACAACTCCCAGTGACCTCCACCATTGCTTGGTGTCCCCAAATGGGTCGTTGAGAATTTCTGTGCTAAAGAGATGAAGTACTTCTTGGAATTCTGCTGATACGAAGATCTGTTACCCTTTTCTTACACTTTTTATGGGAGGGAGGGAGGAAGAGAGAGAGCGAGAGAGAGAGTGAGACACAGCATGACTCATCTCTGCTATATATGATGCCAGGGGTCACATATGAGAAGTCTGGGACCACAGACATTCAGGTCCTGAGCTCTGACACTCACCTGCCTCCACAGCCCTTTAAATTTGTTTGAAGATTTATTTATTTATTTATTTATTTTATTAGCAAAAGAGCAAGAGAGTTGAGGGAGATAGCATAATGGTTATGAAAACAGTCTTATGCTTAAGACTCTAAGGTCCCAGGTTCAATCTCCCACACCACAGCTGAGCTGTGCTCTGGTAAAAAAATAAATAAACAAATAAATAAAAAGTAATAAAAATAAAATAAAAAAACAGGAGAAATTTCTTTCATTTTTTTTTTTTTTTTACCATCTGAGCTTTCTTTTCACTTCCGGAATAAGCTGCTTAACAGACTCTGAGCCTAGCATGTTCATCACTGTTGCTTAAATAGCTGAATCAAAGAAAGAAAGAAAGAAAGAAAGAAAGAAAGAAAGAAAGAAAGAAAGAAAGAAAGAAAGAAAGAGTAGTCGGGCAGTGGCGCAGCAGGTTAAGCACGTGGCGCAAAGCGCAAGGACCAGCTTGAGGATCCGGTTTGAGCCCCTGGCTCCCCACCTGCAGGGGAGTCGCTTCACAGGCGGTAAAGTAGGTCTGCAGGTGTCTGTCTTTCTCTCCCCCTCTCCGTCTTCCCCTCTCTCTCCATTTCTCTCTATCCTATCCAACAATAACGACATCAGTAACAACAACAATAATAACCACAACAATGTTAAACAACAAGGGCAACAAAAGGGAAAGTAACGCAAAGCACAAGGACCGTTGAAAGGATCCCGGTTCGAACCGGCTCCCAACCTGCAGGGGAGTCACTTCACAAGTGGTGAAGCGGGTCTGCAGGTGTCTTTCTCTCTCCCTCTCTGTCTTTTTTTTTTTTTTAATTTATTTTTTATTTAAGAAAGGATTAATTAACAAAACCATAGGGTAGGAGGGGTACAACTCCACACAATTCCCACCCCCTCCCCCATAGCTTTCCCATTCTCTATCCCTCTGGGAGCATGGACCCAGGGTCATTGTGGGTTGCAGAAGGTAGAAGGTCTGGCTTCTGTAATTGCTTCCCCGCTGAACATGGGCGTTGACTGGTCGGTCCATACTCCCAGTCTGCCTCTCTCTTTCCCTAGGAGGGTGGGTCTCTGGGGAAGCTGAGCTCCAGGACACATTGGTGGTGTCTTCAATCCTCTCCCTCTCTGTCTTCCCCCTCCTCTCTCCATTTCTCTCTGTCCTATCCAACAACAACAACAATAATAACTACAACAGTAAAACAACAAGGGTAACGAAAGGGAATAAATAAATAAAATAAATATTTTTTAAAAGGGAAAGTAAATAAATAAATATTAAAAAAGAAAGGAAGGAAGGAAGGAAGGAAGGAAGAAAGAAAGAAAGAAAGAAAGAAAGAAAGAAAGAAAGAAAGAAAGAAAGAATGGAAGAAAGAAAGAAATTGCACTGAGGGAGAAGCCGGAAAGGTAAAGGACATTCAGAGGGGATTCTCATCAGTTGTATGTAAAGACGTCTTTGCTGGACTGATGAGAGGCTTGGTTGGTGCCAGAAATCCCAACCAGGGTCTCCTGCAGGTGAAGCCTGTGCTGCTCCATGACTGAGTGATTTCTCCAGCCATACTAAATGTTCTTTGAAAGTTATCCACTGCAGCTTTAGTGTGGGGTTTGCTGAGCCCCTGTTGTTTGCCTGTAGCTCCAGCCCCAGGGGGCAGGTTAGGGGTGGGGTGAGCAGGTGGTGGGACCTCCCTAGTGGTGAATGGCAGAGGGGCTCCCCTACCAGAGCAGGTTAGAGGCTAGAGTACAGCCAGGGGATTACAGAGAAGTTTGGATGGGTAGTTTCC
The DNA here is from genome assembly GCF_950295315.1 of Erinaceus europaeus. NCBI lineage: Eukaryota > Metazoa > Chordata > Mammalia > Eulipotyphla > Erinaceidae > Erinaceus > Erinaceus europaeus. The sequence continues at coordinate 13,464,753 of NC_080173.1, forward strand.
AGGTAGGGGGCTTTCTGGGTCTGTAAAGACACTTGTTTTGGGGGGGGGCAAAGCTCAGTATGGGGCACCAATTCCCTGACCATCTGTTGTCAGCATTGTTTTATAAGAGAGAGGACCCAGGGTGGGGGAGATAACATAGTGGTTATGCAAAGAGACTCTCAAGCCTGAGGCTCCAAAGTCCCAGGTTTTATACCCCACACTACCATAAGCCAGAGCTGAGAGCAGTGCTCTGGAGAAAAAAGAAAGAGAGAAAGAAAGAAAGAAAGAAAGAAAGAAAGAAAGAAAGAAAGAAAGAAAGATAGAAAGAGGAAGACACTAAAGGGCCAGGTGGTAGTGCACTCAGTAGAGTGTACGTGTTACAGTGCACAGGGATCTGGGTTCAAGCCCTGGTCCCCACCTGCAGGAAAGAAGTTTTACAAGTGGTCAAGCAGTGTTACAAGTCTTTTTGTCTCCTCCTTCATTCACTTCTCTCTATTTCTATCCAAAATAAAATAAAATAAAATATGATTTAAAAAAAAGAAAGGAAAAAAAAGAGGATATTTTAGCACCAAGAATTCAGGAACTCCTTCTTAAAGATTTGGGCTGGGAAGACAGAATAATGATTATGCAAAAAGGCTTTCATGCTTGAAGCACCAAAAGTGTCAGGCTCAGTCCCCAGCACCACCATAAGCTAGAGCTGAGCAGTAACAGTGCTCTGATAGATAAATAAATGTCAGGGGGATTAAAAAAAATGTAAGGGATGTGGTGGCGGTGCAGCTCATAAAGCACATGTGTTATAGTGCACAAGGGTTCCGGGATGCCCCTAGTTCCTAGCCGCAGGGAGGAAGTTTCATGAGCAGTGAAGCAGAGTTGAAGGTGTCCTCTCCATCTCTGTCTCCTGCTTCCCTCTCAATTTTTCTGTCTGTATAAAAAATGAATTAAAAAAATTTTAAAAAGATAGATTTATCGAGAGAGAGAGAGAGAGAGAGAAACAGTATATACTTCTAGCAAATGTTATGTCAGGGATCAAGCTTGAGGCAGCAGACTTGCAAATTCTGCACTCTCTCTGCTCTGCCACCTCCCAAGCTAACCCTTTATATTTCTTTTAAGATTTATATGGTTTTCATGAAAAGGGGAGAGGGAGGGATCCCCCAGTGCACTGCTCAGCTTTGGCATATGGAGATTAAGCCAAAGACTTTGGGACCTCAGGCATTTGAGTCTGGTGTCCTGTTGTTGCTTTTTCTCTCTGATCCTGGTCCAAGAATTCCCAAGACTGTGTATGCTCTCAGTTGAAGCCCTATTTAGATTGATGACACCTGTACTACTTGTGCTGGTAGACCTTCCAAGGAGAGTCAGAGGTGGGTTGCTTCTAGAAGCCTTGGATCCTCCCAATTGTGTAAAGTCCCAGAGCTGAGGAGGCCTCTGGGAGATGTGCCATCTTCTCAGGATGGAGGAGTGAAGAGCAGCACCACAGCATGGGGCGGGGCAGGGTAGCGGTGACTGGCCTCATCTGCAGTGCTTCCCTCAGGCCCTCCACCCTGGTCACACTTTAGACTCACATGGAAGCGAGTCCAGCCCCAGCTTGGTCCAGACCAAGAACAGAACCTCAGGGTGGAAGTTGGAGGCAGGGGTTGGGTGGTGTGTGTGTGTGTGGTGATAAGAGAAATAGCTCAACTGGAAGAACATCTGACTTGCATCCCTTAGCTTCCCAGTTCCATCCATAATGCCACAAGTATCAGAGTGGTGCTGTGGCTACTCTGTTTTTCTTTTTATGTCTCATGGATCTCTCTCTCATGTAATATAAATAAAAAATAAAGAGGGGCTGGTGGTGGCACACCTGGCTGATCGCACATGTCCCCACCTGCAGGGGTGGGGGAAGCTTCACAAGCTGTGAAGCAGTGTTGTAGGTCTCTCTCTCTCTCTCTCTCCTTCTTTATCCCCCTTCCTTCTCAATTTCTCTCTCTTTGATCCTGACAGAGTTGGCCAGCCCTTGTTGCTGAGGAGTCAGTCAGACAAAAGATCTCTAGGGCAGGGGAGACCCCAGGACACATAGGCCCCCTGGCAAACCCTGACTTTACTTCTGCAGTAAAGCACCTGGTTGAACACAAAGACCCTGGTTCAAGCACCACTCCCCAGCTTCAGTGGAGGGGGAAAAACTTCATGAACAGTGACCCAGTTCTACAGGTGTCTCTCAGCCTCTCTCCTTCTCTATCTCCCCCTTCCCTCTCATTCTTCCTGTCCTATCAAATAAAAAAAATAGAAAGAAAAAAATGGATGGATTTGTAGTGCCAGCACTGAGCCAAGAGTGTGCCAAGAGGCATGATAAGTTAGTATCTGACTCTGAGCTTCCTGGTGGCCACAATGAAGTAATTTTGTCCTCACTTTCATGAGATGAAAATCGAGCCCGCTTCCCAGATGAAGCACAGCCTTCAGGTATGGAGACTCGGGAATATTTATGTTAGAGCCTAGTCCAGAAAGCCCTGGAAAGCTTCTCTATAATAAATGGAACAGTAGAGAGATTAGTAGTCAGTTCTGCTATGAGGTTTGCTCTGAAAATGTGAATTTATTTTAGCAAGATGGGGACATTAAGAAATAACTTGAGCTTTGCCACAAGTTCCATGTTTACTTAGGAGCAGTTTTGCCAGCAAGAACCCTTAGGCCAATGCAGAAAGTCACTCCCAACAAAGGCATCAGAGAGGGCTGATGAAGCAGACACATCCATCCACACATGCCATCACTGCATTGGGAATTCCAATACTTCACTCCCACCTTTTGTTGTTGTTGTTGTTGTCCCAGGGTTACCAACGGGGCTCAGTGCCTGCACTATGTATCCACTGCTCCTGGCAGCCTTTTTTTTTTTTTTTTTTTAATAGGACAGAAATTGAGAGGAGAGGGGAAGATAGAGAAGGAGAGAGAGAGTAGACACCTGCAGACCTGCTTTACTGCTTGTGAAGCGACTCTCCTGCAGGTGGGGAGTCGGGAGGGTTCGAACCAGGGTCCTTGCCCTTCGTATTATGTGAGCTTAACCTGGTATGCCACCATCTGGCCCCCAGAATTCCTGTTCTCTCTCCACCACTTCACAACACACAAGCTACCATTCTTCTTGCACCCACTTCCACAAGCAAACTCAAGCCTTCACCATATATATTATGAGAATCAGCACTACAGAGACCAAAAGTCATGGGTATACTGTGTTGTAGAGAACTAGGGTTATAGAGTAAGGTTAGGGGTTGGGTGGTGGCACACTTGGTTGAGTGGTAGGTCACAGTAAACAAGGACCCAGGGTCAAGTCCCTGGTGCCCAGCTGCACAGGGATAGCTTTGCAAGTGGCTAAGCAGGACTGCCAAGTCTCCCTGTCTCTTTCCCTCCCTGTCTCCCCTCCCCTCTCAATTTCTCTCTGTCTCTATTCAATAAGTATACATATGGGAAATGGCCGCTGTTTGGAATGGTGAGTTGTGCAGGCACCATCAGCCAGTCCTACCCTGGTGGTAGCAACAGCAGTAGCAGTATTCAGGGGCATGGCTCAGCAGGAGAGTAGCACATACATGCAATACTGAGTTCAGTCTCCTGCACTGCATTTATAAAGGGGCTAGTTCACCTGGTAGAGATCTTACCTCATCCTGCCTGAGGCCCTGGGTCTCAGAGTGTGTGTGACCTGCTCTGAGGCTTGATACCTGGACCCCTTCCCGTGGCAGAGAAACCCCTTAATAGTCACAAGTCTCTTTACTGGTCCAAGGCTACACTATTGCTAGAAAGGAAGCCCCTTAGGCCGGGGTGGGGCTGGAGGGAGGAGCACAGCAGCTGATAACAGACTTTCAGGCCTGAAGCTCCAGGTTCAGTTTCTGGCATAAACCAGAGCTGAGCAGTGTTCTGGGGGGAGGAGGAAGAAGAGGATGAGGAAGAAGAGGAGGAAGAGGAGAGGGGAGGCAGAGGGGAAAGGGTAGAGGAGGGGAGAAGGAGAAGAAGGAGGAGACAGAAGAACCAGAAGAAGAAGGAAGAACAAGGAAAAGGAGTAAAAGACAAAGGAGGAGGAGGAGGAGAAGAAGAGGAGGAGGAAGAAATCAATTCATGTGTTCCCACTTCCTTCTTCCAGTAATTACAGTAATCTCACCAGGCCCCATCTCCTACTGAAATTCTTTCCCAGCTCCTCCTCCTCCTGGACAAGGAGACAAATGAGAAGTTCTCAGCTCCTCCCTCTGACACACAAAGCACCTCAGGACCTGGGCTGGCATTCCTGTCTGGGACCATGCCCTTCCCTCTCCCCCACCCCCACTGTTTCAGAAGGACTCCACAGCTCCCACAACCCTGACCTTCCGCGTTTCTGGGGTTGCTGGCTGCTCTGGCCCTTCCTAATGCTCTTTAGAAGAAAGCTGAGTATCCCTCCGTGTCTATCCCCTGGGGCCATGCTGAGTTCTGTGTGACAACCCAAGGCCTGTCTCCTCCCTGGCATTCTCCTCTCTTCCCTGTGGCCAGGAAACATGCCTTTCAGCCCTGAGCCCAGCGTCTGCCATGAGATGTGCAAACAGGGCAGACAGACACTTGCTGAGCATGTCGATGTTTCTTGCAGGCCATGAGATGTGCAAACAGGGCAGACAGACACTTGCTGAGCGTGTGGATGTTTCCTGCAGGCCATGAGCAGCAGTTTGGTTTGGGGCTGGGGTTGACTCCTGGCAGTGTGTAAGGACATCTCTAGAGAGCTTTCAAAGCAAAGCTGGCAGCTAGTGATTTTATTTCATTTTATTTTTATTTCTCCAGATTTCCTCCCTCTCTCCCTCCCTCCTTTCATTCCTTCCCCTATCTCTCCCTTTCTTCCCTTTCCTTTCTTTTTCCTTTTCTTCCTAATTTCACCTCTCCTGGATTCACACGGAATGTGCTCCAGTAGCTCAGGCTCTCGCCATTAGTTCTCATGAAGTGTGTTTCACTCAGGAGGTGGCCCAGTGGGTAAAAGCACTGGACTTCCAAGCATGAGGTCCTGAGTTTGATCCCAGCATCACATGTCCCGGAGTGATACTCTGGTTCTCTTTCTCTGCACTTCTTCTCATGAACTAATTAATAAGTCAATCCTGGGGTTTGGAAAGAAGTGCAGGGGATAGAGTATTGGCCTCCACAGGGGAGGCCAATATGACAATATTATGATGTCAGTCCCCAATGTTGCACATGGTTCTCTCTTCTTCACCTCATTCTCTCGCATTAGTTAAGAAACCTTTTTTTTTTTTTCTTTTTTAAGCGACCTTCTCAGGGTGCAGCAGGCTGGCTGTTTAAGCAGGACACCAGTATATTTCTCTTTGAATTCCTTTATTGTTCCGGTCATTTTCCTCCCTGGGTTTTAAGAAATAAGTAATCTGGGGGTCGGGCGGTGGCGCAGTGGGTTAAGCGCATGTGGCGCAAAGCGCAGGGACCGGCGTAAGGATCCCGGTTTGAGCCCCCGGCTCCCCACCTGCAGGGGAGTCGCTTCACAGGCGGTGAAGCAGGTCTGCAGGTGTCTATCTTTCTCTCCCCTTCTATGTCTTCCCCTCCTCTCTCCATTTCTCTCTGTCCTATCCAACAACAAATTGTGTAAACAAGGGCAATAATAATAACCAAAAACGAAGCTACAACAAGGGCAACAAAAGGGGGGAAAAAATAAGTAATCTTAACTTTTAGTGTGCTCAATATTCCTGCTCACATTACTATTTATTTGTTAATGTTGTTGTTATTATTTATTATTTCACCTTAGCTTAGCTGCTTAGCTCTGGCTTGTGTTAGTGTTGGGGGTTAAACCTGGGACTTGAGAGCATGAAATTCTTTTGCGGAACCATGCTGCTATCTCTATCACACTACCACTCGTGAATAAGCACGTGAACGGAAGGCCATCTGATGTTAGGCGACAGCACTAGGATGCCACAGGCTCGTTCTTGGCACTCCCTGGGACACAGTGTGTGCTGGGGCCACCACAAAGCAAGCCCAGAGAGATGGGCACAGTGCTGGGCACACAGCCCAGCTGCACTCTGGCTACCCAGCTCCAGCTCTTAGACGCCCTGCTGCCACCAGGGTCTCTTCAATGCTCAGAGCTGAGCTTCCAGACACGTGGCTGACAGGAGCAGACTGAGTGGTGGTAACAGGTGGTAAGAACCCTCCGCTCGCTCCCTCTGTCTGACCTGAATCTGCCTGAGACACCAGAACAAACACTGGGGGGCTGGGGAGATAGCATCATGGCTATGCAGAAAGACTCTCACGCCTGAGGCTCCAAGGTTCCAGGTTCAATCCTCAGCAGCAACATAAGAAGCCAGAGCTGAGCACCAGTGCTCTGGTAAAAGAAAAAAAAATTTAAACAAACACACAAAAAGTGGTTATGCTTCTGAAGTTTCTGTAGTGCTCAGTCTTCATCCACAATTGTCTGTGTCCCTAGGCCAGGAAATAGAAAGAACATTCAAGTGAGCCCCCCAGAGGCCACGGAGCAGGTGCCCCACAAGGGAAGGAGGATCACCATCCAGGGAGAGGAGGTGCACCAGGTCACAGCCCAAGGCACTGGAGCCCTCAGAGGAGCAGAAGCCAGAAGGGCCCCGGCAGAGCAGCAGAGCACAGGGCCTCAGGAGAGAGGGGGAAGCATGCTGGAAACGCTGTCACCCAGAAAGCAAGAGAGAGGGACGGCTACCAACAGGACAGGAGCACGGTCACTGCACAGCCAGGACACAAGGACAACCAGAGGGAGGAGACAGCAGCCCAAGAAGCCCCCGGCCATGAGGCCAATTCAGGTGAAGCCTCGGGGCCAAGCCAGAACCACAGGGAGCCCACAGCCAGCTCAGGGCCAGAAGGCCACCATCCTCACCACTGTAGTAGCAAGGTCCACGATGAGGCGCATCAAAAGAAGTACCGCTGCACGTGTGTCACCTGTGAAGAGAGCCCAGGCCTCTGCACGCAATGCCCCTTCCCAGAGTTCCGCTGTACCGAGGAACCAGGAGCTGCGTGCTGCCAACTTCAAGTCTCAGCCCGAGTGGGATTTTGAGGAGCAATACAGCCTGGATGTGGGAGGCCTGCAGTCGGTGAGTTTTTGCCACTGCCTGGCCCTCGTGCCTCCCTACCTTACAGCTCCCCTGAGAGACCGCACACCCTGCCCTCTCCTTACTGCCCTGCCCCTGCTGCCAGGCCTGTCTTGTCCCAGCCCCCACTGCCCAGTGAGCAGAGACCACCTGCCTGGCTCCCATCCTCCCTGCCTTCCTGTAAGGGCTGACATGGGAGAGGAAGGCAGGCTGAGACTGTGTGGGGGGGGGGGTGGCGTGGGTGAGAAGGAGCCTGCTCTGGAGCCCCTGGAAGGCCTGGGAACCATTGGTGGGGTGAGAGAGTGTGGCCTGCTCTGAGGCTTGATACCTGATCCCCCTCCTCTGACAGGGAAGGGGGTGAAAACTGAAAGGTAACTAGAAGGTCAGGGAGACCCTGTAGTGGTTATGCAACAGACTTTCATGCCTGAGGCCACAGAGGAACCAGGTTCAATCCCAGCAACATCATAAGCCAGAACTGAGCAGTGCTTTGGCAGAGAGAGAGAGATAGAGGAGAAGGAAGAGAAAGAAGGGAGGAAAGAAGGGAGAGAGGGGAAAAAGGAAGGAAGGAAGGAAAGAAGGAAGGAAGGAAAAAAGGAAGGAGGAGAAAGGAAGAAAGAAATAGAAAGAAACAAAGGAAGGAAGGAAGGAAGGAAGGAAGGAAGGAAGGAAGGAAAGAAAGAAAGAGGCTGAACGGCAAGAATCCAAGAGTCAGGTGGTAGAGCACTCAGTGAACACACATTTATCCTGCTCAAGGACCTGATTCAAGCCCCCACTTCACTTCATGGGGTGTGAGGTGTGGAGGGTGGACTTCACAAGCAGTGAAGCAGTGATGCTGGTGTCTTTCTCCCCCTGTCAGTCTCCCCCTCCACTCTCAATTTCTCTCTGCCCTATCAAAAACTTACTTAATTTTTAAAAATGGTGACCAGGAATGGTTGATTTGTTACACAGGCACCAAGCCCCAGCCACAACTCTGGTGGCAAAAATAAATAAATGAAAAGAATACCCAGCTCACTCCCAGATGGCCAAGTCTAATACCCAAGACACCTCGCGTTCCCAGTCTGGCCAATAGCGTGACCTTCATGCTCTCTTAGCCCTCTAGCAGCCTTGTGCCACACTCACAAGAGGGAAGCCCCAAAGCATATGTGTTTGCTCACACACTTGCAATGTGCACAGCGACAGCACAAAGAAATCGGGCCACACACAGGGCATTGGCGCAAGGCAGGTTGGACCCAGGTGCTGACTACATGGGAGACCAAATGACAGAGGAAGCTCTGGTGCTGCAGCCTCTCTCTCTCTCTCTCTCTCTCTCTCTCTCTCTCTCTCTCCCTCTCTCTCTCTCCCTCCCTCCCTCCCTCCCTCCCTCCCTCCCTCTCTCTTTCTCCCTCCCTCTCTCTCTCTCTCTCTCTGCCTGGCAGCTGTGAGACTGCCCATGTGGGAAGCCCCAGAGCCTCCTGGAACCCTGCAGACTACAGTGGGGCTGGACACTGGCAAGGGAGGGTCAGCAGACTCTGGGGACGCAGAGGCGGTGCCTTCCCACCTTGGAGACCTGCTTTCTGCAGCCCCCAGCCCTTGGCCATGACCCCCTTTCCCCTCTGTAGAAATGCCCTGACTCAGTGAAGGCCAAGGCCTCCAAGTCCCCTTGGCTCCAGAATCTCTTTCTGCCCAACATCACCCTCTTCCTGGACTCCAGACGCTTCAACCAGAGCGAGTGGCTACGCCTGGAGCACTTTGCACCGCCTTTTGGCTTCATGGAGCTCAACTATTCCTGTGAGTCCCCACCCAGGCCTGGCTGAGCACACCTGGCCTTTTGTCTCCACTCTGCTCTTCCCCTGGGCGCCAGTCCTGGAGAAATGGTGGGCCAGACGTCTCCCCTTCCAGGGCTCTGAGTGGGACCCCCTCCTGTAATTCCAGTGGTGCGGAGTGTGGTGGCACACTTCCCTGCGGTGCCCCAGCAGCAGCTGCTCCTGGCCTCCCTCCCAGCGGGCAGCGCCAAGTGCATCAGCTGTGCCGTGGTGGGCAACGGGGGCATCCTCAACAACTCGCGAATGGGCCGGGAGATCGACAGCCACGACTACGTGTTCCGGTGAGCTGCCCTTCCTTCCTCCACGCCCCCTCGCTCCTGTGCTGCGGACACGGGCTCTTCTGGGACACCTGACATATTGGGCACATTTCCAGCCTGTCTCCAGGGCCTGGAATTCTGGGGTCCTCCAGAGAGTCTCATTCATCGAAGACACACACACACACACACACACACACAGTTTCACAAGAGACAGAAAGAGAAGGCAGAGCACCACTGCAGAACATGAGATGCCAGGGATCCAGCCAGGAGTCTCAGTCATGCAAACCCAACACTCTGCAGTGGAGCTCTTCCCCCAGTCACTCTCCCAGTCAGAGGATTTTTGTTCAGAACTCTGTCACTCCCATTTCTCCTGCCTCTTCCCTCCCTCTCCTCCCTCCCCTCCACTCATCTCCCTCCTCCCCTCAAGTCCCACCTGATGTCTTTCTGTACAGACTGAGTGGCGCTCTCCTGCAGGGCTATGAACAGGATGTGGGTACGAGGACATCTTTCTATGGTTTCACTGCCTTCTCCCTGACCCAGTCAGTGATCAGTTTGGGCCAGCGGGGCTTCAAGCATGTGCCTCAGGACAAGGTGAGCCAAGGGGAGTGAGACAGGCAGAACATTGACTCTGGTCAAGGGAGCACACCTGAGAGAGAGAAGCCATCACCGTGCCGGAGTGGCCAGACGGCTGAAAGACAGCACAGTGGTTCTGCAAAAGACTTTCATTCCTAGGGCTCTGAGGTCTCAGGTTCAATCCCTGGCACCACCATAAGCCAGAGATGACCCATGTTCTCCTCTCTGTCATTCTCTCTCTCTCTCTCTCTCTCTCTCTCTATCACACACACACACACACACACACACACACACACACACACACACACACACAAGAATATATTTTTTAAAAAAAGAAAAAAAAAAGGAAGTGTCCAAAGCAGGCAGGACAGCCAGCCCAGCTGAGGCAGAGCATGCTGGGAGCACGTGGTTTACCTGCCTGAGGACCTGGGTTCAAGATGGCGCCCACCTGCAAAAGAGAAGCTTCATAAGCATTTGAGCAGGGATGCAGATGTCTCTCTTCACTATCTCTTTATCAGTCTGGATCTCACCATTGAGGAAAGGAAGAAAGAAAGAAAGAAAGAAAGAAAGAAAGAAAGAAAGAAAGAAAGAAAGAAAGAAAGAAAAGAGGGTGGGTGGGTCAGGCAGTGGCACACCAGGTGAAGTGCACATATTACAAAGTACAAGCAACCACATGAGGATCCTTATTTGAGCCACTGGCTCCACACCTACAGGGGAGTTGCTTCATAAGCAGTGAAGCAGGTCTGCAGGTGTCTCTTTCTCCCTCCCTCTCTATCTCCCCATCCCCTCTCAAATTCTCTCTGTCCTTTGCAACATAAAAATTGGAGGGGCTGGGTGGTGGTGCACTTAGTTGAGCACACACATTACACTGTGCAAGGAGAGTGCAGGTTTGAGTCTCCAGTCCCCACCTGCAGGGGGAAAGCTTTGCGAATGCTGAAGCAATGATACAGGTGTCTCTCTGTCTCTTTCCCTCTCTATCTCCCTTACCCTCTCAATCTCTGTCTGTCTCTATCCGATAAATAGAGGGAAAAAATGAAAAAATGGCTGCCAGGAGTTGTGGATTCTTTGTGCCGACACAAAGTCCCAGTGATAAGCCTGGAGGCAAAAAGTGAAAAAATAAAATAGAAAAAAAGGAAGGGAGGGAGGAAGGGAGGAAGGAAGGGAAGAAAGCAGGGCCATTGGGAACTCTGGAGTCAGGCAGACACTGAGTCCCGGTGAGAAGCCTGGTGGCAAAGAAAAACAGACAAACAGAAAAGCAGTGGGCACCCCAGAACGGGGAGCTGTGATGCTGAGGGCACTACCCTGGGTCTCTCACGGCCCTTGGTTCTCAGGACACTCGATACCTGCACTTCTTGGAAGGCACCCGGGACTATGAGTGGCTGGAAGGACTGCTTCTGAATCAACCCATGAGGACAAAAAACCTGTTCTGGTTCAGGTATCTGGCACCCCTCCACGCCCCTTTGCCCAGGCAGGACTGTTCAGGGAGCAGCTTGCTGGTTGGTCAGGTGGAACAGACTCAGCTGTCCCCTGGCAGCAATGGCCCCTCCCAGAGGAGGTGAGAGGGCTGAGCCTGGCTGACCAGTCCCTGATCTGACCGCAGGCGCCGGCCCCTGGAGCTTTTCCCCCCAGACTTACCCCTGAGCCGATACCTGTTGCTTCACCCAGACCTGATGCGCTACATGAAGAACAGGTGAGAGAGAGAGAGAGAGACAGTGCGAGACAGGGGAGGGCCGGGTCCCTGCGGCCTCCTGATGGCGGGTGCCTGGACTGTCCCACAGATTTCTCAGGTCTAAGACTCTGAACACAGTCCACTGGAGAATCTACCGGCCCACCACTGGAGCCCTCCTGCTGCTCACCGCCCTTCAGCTCTGTGATCAGGTGAGGCTCTGCTCCAGGGGCAGGAGAGCCTGGGAAGCTGCTCTGGGTCTGCTGGGCGCTGGGAAGGAAGGGGAAACAAAGTCAGTCGGGCTGTGAACACAGGTGTGGGCAGGGGCACAAGCATTGTGTGCAAGTGCATCTAAGAGGCCAGCATCCAGACCAGTCTAGGGAGGGCCCCCGGGTGAAGAGACCAGGCTGGGGAGACAGCACAGTGGTTCTGCAGAAGACTTTCATGCCTGAGCATCTGAGGTCGCAGGTTCAGTTCCCAGCACCACCATAAGCCAGAGCTGAACAGTGCTCTGCTCTCTTCTGCTCTCTCTCTCTCTCCCCATATCATTTCCTCTGAATGTCTCCCATTAAAAGAAATAAACTAGTATTTTTTCCAAGCGGGAACCCCATTCTCCCGACACACAGCAGCCACAGGCCCTGTTTCTGTTCCCACTTGGCCCCAGGTGAGTGCTTATGGCTTCATCACTGAGGGCCACGAGCGCTTCTCTGACCACTACTACGACAAGAATTGGAAGAAAACAGTCTTCTACCTGAACCATGACTTCCGGTTAGAGAGAGAGACCTGGAAGAGATTGCACGATGAAGGAATAATCCGGCTGTACCAGCGTCCTGTGACACCCAAACCCAAGGTCTGAGGGGAGCCCAAGGTGCTTGCAGCTCCTCCAAGGTGTGAGGGGGCCCTCAAGGCTCTCCTGCCATCTCCTCAGGCCTAGGCCAGGCCCCCAGGCCCTCCAGACTCCCCAAACACCACTTGTGAGAGGAGAAGCTGCCCCCACCATGGCAGGTGCTGAGCCAGGTCTGGGAGAGCTTAGAAAGTGGAGGCAGGATCTGTGCCTCAGAGAGAACTCCACCTGGGAGGCCAGGGATGATTGACTAGCTGCAGTGATGAGGCCTCAGTGCTGCAGACTCTGCTGAACATTCCCTCCTCTGGCCATGGCTGCCCTGCCCAACCTAGAGGAGAGAGCTGAAGGGGCAGGGTAGGGCTGCACTCCAGACCCTCCACTGAGAAGCTGTGAAATGGTAAAGACATTGCTCCTGTCACTCTAAACTCTCAGCAGGGCTCCTCTCAGGGCTCTCTGATTCTAGAAGAATCTGCTCTGTTCCTTGTCTTTGAGCCATTTGACAACTCTCTGGGTTGTAGAGATCTGACAGTAATAAACAATTATTCTTGTTGGGGACACAAATAAATGTCCATAAGATGCAAACATTATGACTTGGTTTTTTTCTACTGAGAAGCAAATGTCTATCAGCATTGGTGATGGTCTCCATGTGTGTCTGCACTTTTTCAAAAAAAAAATTTACGGAGAAAAGAATGACTTGCAGGACTGTCTCAGGAGTCCCGTCACTTACCTCCGGTGACAGGTGTCTGCATGGAGACTCAGTGTCCTTTCCCCCAGCCAGAGTCCTGTGCCTTGATGCAGTGCCCCCCCCCCAGGGCTTTCACATTTCCCTCTGGGTTTCCCTTTTCTTCCCTTGCTTCTTCTTCTTCTTTTTTTATAATTCTTTTTTAATTTTATTAAAATTTTTTAAATATTTATTTATTCCCCTTTTGTTGCCCTTGTTTTATTGTTGTAGTTATTATTGTTGTTACTGATATCATTGTTGTTGGATAGGAACAGAGAGGAATGGAGAGAGGAGGGGAAGAACAGAGAAGGGAAGAGAAAGACGCCTGCAGACCTACTTCACTGCTTGTGAAGCGACTCCCCTGTAGGCGGGGAGCCGGGGCTCAAACCGGGATCCTTCTGCCAGTCCTTGTGCTTTGCGCCACCTGCACTTAACCCACTGCGCTACCACCCGACTCCCCTTTTTTATAATTCTTAAAAAATATTTATTTATTTCCCCTTTCGTTGACCTTGTTTTTTTTTATGTTGTTGTAGTTACTATTGTTGTTACTGATGTCATAGTTGTTGGATAGGACAGAGAGAAATGGAGAGACGAGGGGAAGACAGAGAGGGGGAGAGAAAGAGACACCTGCAGACCTGTTTCACTGCCTGTGAAGCGACTCCCCTGTAGGTCGGGAGCCTGGGGCTCGAACCGGGGCCTCGCACTGGGATCCTTATGCCAGTCATTGTGCTTTGCAGCATGTCCGCTTAACCAGCTGCACTACTGCCTGACTCCCTCTTCCCTTGCTTCTTAAGCAACACCTGCAAGTGAGATCATCTGGTGAATATTTTTCTTTCCCATATCATGGGTGGAACTTGAAGGAATCATGTTAAGTGACATAACTCAGAAGGTGAACTTGTTCCTACATCTTGTCGGTGACTTCATTCATTAAGGAGTCTGATGGGTGTTCATTTTGTATTTGTCTGAGAACCACAATTTTACCTTTTAAATTATCTGTTAACGTTTCCTTGGCAACTTCTTCCTCTCTTCTTCTCTCTCTCTCTTCCTTCCTTCCTTCCTTTTTTATTTCTTTCCTCTTCCTTTCTTCCTATTTTTTCCCCAAAGTTAGTTCAGCTCTGACCTATGGCAGTGCTAGGAAGTGAACCTGGGACCTCCAAATCTCAGGCATGAAAGCCTGTCGTGTGAGCACGGTACCATCTTCTTGGCTGCACAGCTGTTTTTCTAATCTATGAAATGACTGGCAGGGGGCAGCTCACCTGGGTGGGTGCCTGCTTTGTCGTGCTCACAACAGCCAAGGTTCTAGCTCCCAGTACACCACATGGGGGCACTATGACTTGGGGGTGGCCTGGATGCTGCAATCTCTCTCCCTCTCTCTCTGTCTCTCTCTCTCACAGTTTCTGATTCAGAGAGAAATCAGAAATCCTTTTCAATAAAAAGAAGACAATTTGTTCAACAAACCTCTGTCTCTCAGCAATACTACAATGGTTTACTCATGTAGATTTTGAACATTTCTTGATTTCTTATAAAATGTTTTGTTCCCCTTTTTAAAAAACATTTACTTTTATAGTTTTATTAATTTATTTATTTTAATTTTTTATATTTGTCCTTTTCGTTTCTACGATAGATTGTGTCTATATTATGTTTATGAAAAGTATTGCTATACATTTTTTTTCCTCCTCCAGGGTTATTGCTGGGCTTGGTGCCTGCACCATGAATCCACCGCTCCTGGAGGCCATTTTCCCCCCTTTTCGTTGCCCTTGTTGTTGTAGCCTCGTTGTGGTTATTATTATTGCCATTGTTGATGTTCTTCTTTGTTGGATAGGACAGTGAGAAATGGAGAGAGGAGGGGAAGACAGAGAGGGGGAGAGAAAGATAGACATCTGCAGACCTGCTTCACCGCCTGTGAAGCGACTCCCTGCAGGTGGGGAGCTGGGGGCTTGAACTGGGATCCTTACGCTGGTCCCTGCGCCTTGTGCCACATGCGCTCACCCCACTGTACCACCGTCCGACCCTATATTAATTATATTTTACTGCATTTTCTAACTACTGAAAACCTTTTGCAAAAGGGTAATCAGGAAGTTTCGCCTCAGGCTGACAGCACCTGAACCCAATGATTAAGCTTGTAAAAGCAATCTGTTATTCCAACAACAAAATGGGCTTATTCTAAAACAGACAACAGGGGAGGGTAGGTTGGCAAAAGCTTGAGCAGAGGACCTGTTACACTTCCCCCAGGGAGCTGCTTCCCAGCTCTGCTGGAGGAAGCAACAGAAGCACATCCTGTGGGAGAGGAACAGAATGGTAAATCCTAGAGTTTATTGAGCTTCCCATGGAGGGCTTGCTTCTCCTAGCCTCTCTGTAAGAGTGCTTCTGGACAGAAAAGGCCACGGGTGTGATGCCAGAGATGAGAGACAATCAGACAATGTACCTCATGGCACGTTGCAGTCAGAAGTGCATGGCTCTACCTCCTGCTGTTAACTGAAACATTCAAGTTCACTCTAATCAAGTCTGCCCATCACAGTTTGCACAGAGAAGCACAGAGGACATAAGTAACATAGACGTGGAGCGTCGAATCCAAAATGTGGGACATTGTGAGGCCAGCGATTCAGCTTGTTTTGCTTTTACAAGGAAATGGCAAGCAGACATAAAGGAGGTGTGACTAATGTGTACTAAAGACCTTAGAGGCACATTGCCCAATGGCAATATGTGAATCTGGACTGAATCTAATTTGAACAGATCAATGATAAAAATGTGTTCATGAGGAGTGGAGCGGTAGCGCAGCAGGTTAAGTGCAAGTGGTGCAAAGCGCAAGGACCAAAGTTCAGGATCCCAGTTCGAGACTCCGGCTCCCCACCTGCGGGGGAGTCACTTCTTAAGCAGTGAAGCAGGTCTGCAGGTGTCTATCTTTCTCTCCCCCTCGCTCTCTTCCCCTCCTCTCTCCACTTCCTCTGTCCTATCCATCAAGGACGACATCAAAAACAACAAGGCAACAAAAGTTAATAAATAAATATTTTTTAAATGCATTCATCAGGGTAGGGAACTAGCACAGCGACAATGCACAGTACATACATGGCTCAGACTTCAGGCTAGAATCACAGAGCTAAGCAGTGCTGTGGTGGTGGTGTGGGGGCGTAGCACCTCAACCTGGAACTATAAATCCATAGGAGAATACACTGGAGAAACATCCCAGGACCTACACATGAAAGATGGTTCTGAAGAAGGAAAAGGAGAGGGACATATGAACGTAGCTATGATGTTATGAGTGGCTTAGAGGGGAAGAGAGGATTGAATCATAAAAAGAAGGGGAAACTATGTATAAATGTGGACAGATAGTTGTAGAGAAGATGGTTGGCCCATGTCTACAACCTTAGGTGAACTGTGGTAGATTGCAGTGGGGAGACTGAAGATTCAGAACTCTGGTGGTGGAAAATGGTGTGGATTGAAAGCCCTGTCGACATGTAATTCTGTAATATAAAAATATAAAAAAACAGTCGATTGCATATACACACACACACATATACACACACAGATCTGGAAACTCCACATCATGGGCAAGGGTAACCAAGACAAAAATGAGTAAATGGGACTATATCAAATTAAAAACATATTTTTTAACTTTTTAAAATTATCTTTGTTTTATATTTATTTACCTTTAATTATCTTTATTTATTGGATAGAGACAGCCAGAAATCAAGAGGCAAGGGGAAGGTAGAGTGGGAAAGAGACAGACACCCTACCTACACTATTGCTTCACCACAAAGTTTTCGCTTGCAGGTGGAGACTGGAGGCTTGAACCCGGGTCTTTGCACATTGTAACAAGTATGCTCAACCAGGTGCGTGGCACCACCACTCAATGCCCTTAAAAAGCTTTTACACATAAAAAGAAAATTCTATAAGGTTAAACAGGAAACCCACCAATGGGAAAAGATATTTGCGCAGTAACTTCAGACAGGAAGTTAATATCAAACATCTAAAAAAAAAACACAAACCTCATAAGCTCAACAAAAAGAAAAAGAACATCCCAATAAAAAAGTAGGCAGAAGATATGAATAGAAGTTCTCTAAAGAAGAGATACGCATGGCCCACAGACATATGCAGAAATGCTCCAGCTCACTCACCATCAGAGAAATGCAAATGAAAAACACACTGAGAGTCCATCTCAGACTTGTGTAAATGGGCTCCATCAATAAAACAAGAGAAGAGAAGAGTTGGAGAGGATGTGGAGAGAGAGGGGCTCTATTACACTG
This sequence comes from Erinaceus europaeus, assembly GCF_950295315.1. NCBI lineage: Eukaryota > Metazoa > Chordata > Mammalia > Eulipotyphla > Erinaceidae > Erinaceus > Erinaceus europaeus. The sequence goes on from NC_080173.1 coordinate 13,481,858, forward strand.
CTGGTGGGAGAACAGTATGGAGAATTCTTAAACAAATACAGATGGAGATGCCATATGATCCAGCAGTTCCACCCTTAGGCATCTACCCAAAAGATATAATAACACTGATTTGAAGGGACACATAGCACCCCCCATGTCTATAGCGACTTTATTCACAATAGCAAAGACCTGGAAACAACCAAAATGCCCTTCAACAGTTGACTGGATAAAAAAGTTATCAGACATATACTAAACAGTATTATGAAGCAATAAAAAAAAGATGATATTGGGGGGGAGAGTGGTGGCGCATCATGTTAAGCGCATATAATATGAAGCACAAGGACCTGCACAAGGATCCCAGTTTGAGCCCCCGGCTCCCCACCTGCAGGGGAGTCACTTCACAGGCGGTGAAGCAGGTCTGCAGGTGTCTGTCTTTCTCTCCCCCTCTCTGTCTTCCCCTCCTCTCTCCATTTCTCTCTGTCCTATCTAACAATGATGACATCATCATCATCAACAACAAAAACAACTACTACAACGATAATAAAAAAAAAACAAGGGCAACAAAAGGGAAAATAAATAAACAAATATGAAAAAATGGGACGTTGTCCAGTGATGGTGCTCTGGCTGGGCACTCAGAGCAGCAGTGTGCTGGCTGCCTGGGAACCAGGAAAGCACAACCTTTGCCCTGAGCCTCCCCTCCTCCTCTCCCACCTCTCTTTTTTTCCTCCTTCTCCTCCTCCCCCTCTTCCTCCTCCCTCCCTCCTCAAACACACTCTAGCTTCCTCATGATTGAAAGCACATAACCCACCCAGGGAGATGCACAAGAATTTCCACTTTGAGCTGAATTTGAGTGCAGGAGAAACAGACCCGGGGCCAGCAAAATAGCTCACTGAGATAGTGTGCTGCTTGGCCTTGTGCGTGACCCATGGCTGAGCCCAGCTCCCACCACATTGAAGGATGTTTCAGTGCTGTGATTTCTTTTATTCTGTCTGTATGTAGGAAGGAAGGAAGGAAGGAAGGAAGGAAGGAAAAAAGGAAGGGAGGAAGGAAGGGAAAACACAACCCTGCATGCCATTTAATATGTGTAGGCACCACATTGCGTCCCCATGTGGGGGAAATGGAAGCAAAGCTCCTGATGTGGCCAAAGTCATGTCACAGATGGGGCTTCCTCTCCCACAATGCATCTCACTTACCCAGCATGCTTGCTGTCCTGGAGGGTGAGGGGATGTCACAAAGCCTAAGCAATGATCAGTTCCTCAGAGCCAAGGCTCGTGCAAACAGAAAAACCACAGCAGATGGAGAAGTGAGTTGAGAGCAGAGTCTCCCCTGTACTGTGAACTCCACCTGCCAGAGAGCAGGGAGAGGCACGGCCCTTCAGTTTCTGTGGTGAAGGTGAGGCCCTCCCTAGTCTGCTTGACAACTGCCAAGCAGCCAGTTGTTTAGAGTTTAGATAGCCTAATGCATGGCAAATCTGCATTACATGCGAGTTTCCTTATTTCTTTGCTCAGTGTTAGCCCAATAGATTTGTTGACTATTGTTATTATTGCTGTTGTTTTCTTTATTAGTTATTTTAGAGACGGAGAGTGAGAGAGGCCCAGAAAGAGAAAGTGTAAGGGATCAGAGCACTGAAGCTTTCCTGAATGTGGTGGTGGGGGCCAGGCTCAAACCTGGGTCACACACATGGTAATGTAACACACTGTCCAAATGAGCTCATGTTTTTACTTCTGGGAGAGAGACCCGAGTACTACTTGGCCATATTCAGCTCCTGGGGTAAGACATGTCACACATGCCACGAATATGCTCTACTGCTAAGTCAGCTCCCGATACAGGTCTTTAAAATGATTCCAGTACAAAAATATATATAGTAAGAGAGAGTAATCTTTGATGAAACTCATATTATCAGCACAAAAGGTAAAAAAAGAGATTAAGGGTGGTCTGGTGGTAGTGCAGCGGGTTAAGCGCATGTGGTGTGAAGTGCAAGGGCAGGCATAAGGATCCCAGTTCAAGCCCCCGGCTCCCCACCTACAAGGGAGTGAAGCAGGTCTGCAGGTGCCTTTCTCTCCCCCTCTCTGTCTTCCCCTCCTCTCTCCATTTCTCTCTGTCCTATCCAACAGTGAGGACATCAATTAAAACAACAATAATAACAACAACAATAACAAACAACAAGGGCAACAAAAGGGGAAAAAAAGAGATTAAGTTTTAAATAATAAAATACTAGACTGAACTCCACAGATGGTAAATTAGTGCTTTGCACCATCCTCTCTTTTTTCTTCTTTTTCCTCTTCTTTTTAAACAACAACAGTTGGACCAGAGAGGTGGTAGAGGACAGAGGGCAAGAGTGTGACACTGGATTTGATCACACACACACACACACACACACACACACACACACACACACACACACACACACACGAAAGGGGACAGGGAGGGAGAGACTTGTGAAACAGCTGTGATGAAAAATAAGTGAAAGGAGAGGGGGAAAAACACACATTAGTTGGGAAATGACAAAGACTTTCCTGATCTCAAAAGAAAAAAGAGAAAGAAAAGAAAGAGAAAAAAAAAAGCAATCTGGGTGTTGATATGTGAAGGGCTCACAGCCACCCGAGACGATAACAGTTGTGGAAAGCTCGACATCTAGACCATCCTGATGAGACTCCAGAATTCTGAGGGGAAAGAAGGATCCAAGGGGAAGGTCACTTACAAAAGGAAAAGAGAATCTGTCCAACACTGGTCTCTTTCAGATCCCCAGCCATGGAGGCAGGAAGACAATAGGGCAGGGCAGAGAGTTTCCTGTGAGCTGTGTGGGTGGGCTGTTCATCAGTCCCCAGTGAGGGCTGACCTGTGTCTCAGCACCCAGGCAGGGCTGCAGTCAATGGCTCTGCCTGCCTGTCCACATGGGGCTCCTCCAATCAGAAGTTCCCTATTCCCTTGTCCCCAAGACCCATCTGCTTACTCTGCTGTCACCTCACTTCACCTTCTGCTGTGGTTTTTCTGGTTGCATGAGCCTTGGCTCTGAGGAACTGATCATTGCTTAGGCTTTGTGACATCCCCTCATCCTGCAGGACAGCAAGCATGCTGGGTAAGTGAGATGCATTGTGGGAGAAGAAGCCCCATTTGTGACGTGGCTTTGGCCACATCAGGAGCTTTGCTTCCATTTCCTCAACATGTGTGAAGCAATGTGGTGCCTACACAAATGGAATGGCATGCAGGGTTGTGTTTTTCCTTCCTCCCTTCCTTCCCTCATCTCTTTATTTCTTTCTCTCTCTTTTGTTCTTTCTTTTTTAAATTTTTATTAGTGACTTAATATTTATTTACAAAATGATAAGATAACAAGGGTATAACTCTGCCCCTTCCTTCCTTCCTTCCTTCCTTCCTTCCTTCCTTCCTTCCTTCCTTTCCTTCCTTCCTTCCTTTCTACATACAGAAAGAATAAAAGAAATCACAGCACTTAAACCTCCTTCAATGTGGTGGGAGCTGGGCTCAGCCATGGGTCACGCACAAGGCCAAGCAGCACACTATCTCAGTGAGCTATTTTGCTGGCTCCAGGTCTGTTTCTCCTGCACTCAAATTCAGCTCAAAGTGGAAATTCTTGTGCATCTCCCTGGGTGGGTTATGTGCTTTCAATCATGAGGAAGCTAGAGTGTGTTTGAGGAGAGAGGGAGGAGGAAGAGGGGGAGGAGGAGAAGGAGGAAAAAAAGAGAGGTGGGAGAGGAGGAGGGCAGGCTCAGGGCAAAGGTTGTGCTTTCCTGGTTCCCAGGCAGCCAGCACACTGCTGCTCTGAGTGCCCAGCCAGAGCACCATCACTGGACAACGTCCCATTTTTAGTGTAAGCTGGCCTGCAAGCACTTCTGTGGACAATTAAATACAGGTGCTCAAGATTGGGAAGGTGTACTGCTCACCTGTGAACACACCTGTAAATACCTTTGTAAACTGCACACTAGGACACATGAGAACACCACCCGTCCAACCACAGCCACGTGGAATGTGGTAACTGGGCCACTGTCCTCTCCTAAGTAAACTTCAGGCCTTTCGTTACTAACAAGGACATCCGTCCTACATAATCTCCCTAGATCTCTCCGACACACTCTTGACACAGGAACAATATCTGTATCCTGTTACCTAAGCTTATAAACTCAGGAAGTGCTAAAGGATTTCTCACTGTGAAAAATAGTTATCAATACACAATTGATATTATTTAATCTCTAGATTCCTCCCACCTTCTGGATTATTATTATTTTTTTCCTTCTGGATTATTTTAAAGCTAATCCCAGACCTCGTGTCACTCTCCCAATGAGTACAAGTGAGTCTTTGAAGGGGCGGGACTACAATACCTTTAATATATCTAAAAATCTCGGGGGCCGGGTGGTGGCACACCTGGTTGAGCACATGTTTTACAATGCTCAAGGACCCAGGTTCGAGTCCTCCATCCCCACCTCCAGGGGGCAAGCTTTACAACTGGTGAAAGCAGGGCTGCAGGTGTCTCTCTGTCTCTATCACCTCCTTCTCTCTTGATTTCTGGCTGTCTCTATCCATCAAATAATGATTTAAAAAAAGAATTAAAAAACAGAATATATCTAAAAATCTCATCAGTCCACGAATGTGATCTAATTTTCAGTCAATGTTAAATTTTCACTCTTGTCTCATAAATGTGGTTTATTATTATTTACTTATTCATTCATTTTTCATCATCCTTACCTCCATAAAAAACTACAGTTCTTCCACAGTCTTGGAAATAGGTTGACATTTTTTTTCTCATAAGCATATCCTCAATTGTCTGTATTCCACATACAGGTGAAACCATTTCTGTAGTTGTCCTTCACCTCCTTACTTGCCTCACTGAGCATCATCTTCTCCTACCCCATCCACTTCAATCTCAAAGAACGCAATACCATCCCTTTTTATTGCTGCATAATACTCTGTTGAGTATATGTCCCATAACTTTTTAATCCAGTCAACTGCTGAAGGGCATTTTGGTTGTTTGCAGGTCTTTGCTATTGTGAATAAAGTCGCTACAGACATGAGGGGTGCCATGTGTCCCTTCAAATCAGTGTTATATCTTTTGGGTAGATGCTTAGAAATGGAGTTGCTGGGTCATATGGCATCTCCATTTGTATCTGTTTAAGGAGTCTCCATAGTGTTCACCATAGTGGTCGTACCAGTTTGAACTCCCACCAGCAGTGCAGTAAAGCTCCTCTCTCTCCACATCCTCTCCAACACTTCTCTTTTCTCGTTTTATTGATGGAATCCATTCACACAGGTGTGAGGTGGGATCTCAGTGTGGCTTTCATGTGCATTTCTCTGAGGATGAGTGAATTGGAGCATTTCTGCATATGTTTGTGGGCCATGTGTATCTCTTATCTAGAGAGTCATCTATTCAGAGGCCAGGTGGTAGTGCATAGGGTTAAGCACACAGGGTGCAAAGCACAAGGACTGGTCTAAGGATCTTGGCTCAAGCCCTTGGCTCCCAACCTGCCGGTCACTTCATAAGCGTCTGCAGGTGTCTATCTTTTTTCCCATCTCTGTCTCCCCCTCCTCTCTAGATTTTTCTCTGTCCAATAACAATAACAGCAAGGGCAACAAAATGGAAAAAATGGCCTCCAGGGGCAGTGGATTCATAGTGCAGGCACTTCTTCTTCTTCTAGCGTTTGCCCTTCTTCCATAGCCAGTCAACAGCGTCAGGTTGAGCCTGATGTCTGCTTGTTGCTGGCTTTGAAAGTGACTGGGATCCATGTGGATTCAGTCGGCTAGGAAGGATGGTCAGTTTCCCCAATAAATGGGTACTCACAGGATGCACCACGAGAAGGTTGATCCAATGCATCCCAGTGCAGGCACTGAACCCCAGCAATAACCCTGAAGGCAGTGGTCTGGCGAGTGGCTCATTGGACTCTCAAGTATGAGGTCCTGAGTTCAATACCCAGCAGCACATATACCAGAGTGATGTCTGGTTCTTTCTCTCTCTCCTATAATTTCTCATCTGTGGGATAATTGTGAAAGCATGGTAAGTGCATAGGGGAGCTCCCATCATAAAAATGAAGGTCTGAAAAGACACCCCACCTGTCAGCCTCTCCCTTTTAGGAGTTGAGCATGGAGGGAAAAGCTTTCCTGACTCAGTTTCCTCTTGTCAGTTTCCCAAGCATCACAAAAACCTACGCCCACTAACAATTAACTCATTCCCTTGTTACAAACCAAATGGTTATCTGCTTAAAGTTCACTATAAGTTCAGCATCTCTGATCACATACAGACTATACTCCATCATCCCGCCCTGTCAGTAGAATAATAGTAAAGCCCACTCTCCATTTCCTCATTCCTTGATCACATACACTCCATACGTCAATATTCTACCTTAAGGCTTTCTCTGTCTACCTCTCCCTTGCTGGTATAATTAGCATGGTTCTAAATACCTTCAGTTCATTAACTCTCTTACCCAATGGCCACTAATCATCTCTGAACTCTCCTCTACCCCCATCAATTCTCATCACTGTCACATGTGAAAATTGTCCTTTGTTCCCTTCTGCTATTTAAACCCTGCCTTCTGTACAATATATTGGATTGTTTGCAACTAAATAGTCCCCTGGTCTCTTCCTGTTGTTAGCCACTAGAGCTAACACGAGAGGTCAGTCTGGCTTACCTTCTGCTGCGAGGCCCCCCATGCGAGTACCAGGACTCATCATAGTAAATAAAAAAAAACAAAACCAAGAGGCAAAAAAGAAAACCATCTATTCATATCTTCTGCCCACTTTTTTATTAGGCTGTTCTTTTTCTTTTTGTTGAGCTGTATGAGTTCTTTATAGATGTTTTTCTTCTTAATCGATTAATAGTGTAGATTAACATAGTTCCCACCACCATAGATCTATGTCCATAAGCCTGCCCCCTACAAATGAGCTAAAAGCTACCCTTCCTCCCCCCAGAGTCTTTTACTGTCATGCAATACTCCAAATCTAGTCCAAGTTCTGCTTTGTATTTCCCTTTCTGTTCTTCTTTTTCTTTTCTTTTTTAAAAAAATATTTATTTATTTATGTATTCCTTTTTTTTTTACAGCTTTATTATGATGAAAGAAACAGCATAACTCTGGCATTTGGGGTTTATAGGACCTCATGCTTACAAGTACTGCCTCTAACACCATCCAAGAGGTAGAATTTAGTAAGGTGCTTTCCATGCTTATCTTTCTAATTTTATTTTATTTTTATTTTTAAAATTTATTTCTTTATTGGGGAATTAATGTTTTACATTCAACAGTAAATACAATAGTTTGCACATGCATAACATTCCCCAGTTTCCCATATAACAATAAAACTTATGTATTCCTTTTTGTTGCACTTGTTGTTGTAGTTATTATTGTTGTTACTGATGTCATTGTTGGATAGGACAGAGAGAAATGGAGAGAGAAGGGGAAGACAGAGGCGGGAGAGAAAGATAGACACCTGCAGACCTACTTCACTGCCTGTGAAGCGACTCCCCTGCAGGTGGGGAGCCTGGGGTCTGTTCTTCTTTTTCAACTTCTGCTTATGAGTGGGATCATCCCATACTCATCTTTTTCTTTCTGGCTTATCTCACTTAATATAATTTCTTCAAGGTCCATCCAAGATGGGTCAAAGAAAGTGGATTCATTATTCTTAACAGATGAGTAGTAGTTCATTGTGTAATATACCACATTTTTCTCAGCCACACGTCTGGACCCTGGGGTTGCATCCAGCGTTTGGCTATTACAAACTGTGCTACTATGAGCATATGTATACACAGATATTTTGGGATGAGTGTTTGATTCCTTAGTATATATCCCTAGGAAAGGAATTACTGGGTCTTAACAAAGGTCCATTTCTAGCCTTGTGAGAGTTCTCCAGACTACTCACCACAGGGGTTGGACCAATTTACATTTCCAGCAGCAGTGCAGGAAGGTTCCTTTGTCCCCACAACCTCTTCAACATTCATTGTTGCTGTCACTCCCAATGTATGACTTTCTCACAGAGGTGAGGTGGTAACTCACTATTGTCTTTATTTGCATTTCCCTGATAATAACTTGAAGCATTTTTTCATGTCTGTTGGCCTTTTGGATCTCTTCTTTGGTGAATATCCTGTTCATATCTTCTCCCTACTTTTGAATGCAGTCATTTGTTGTTGTTGCTAAGTTTGGTGAGCTCTTTATATATTTTAGTTATTAGTCTTTCATCTGATGTATGGCATGTAAAGATCTCCCATTTTGTATGGGTCTTTTTGTTTGGGTGGTGGTTCCTTTTGCTATGCAGAAGCTTTTCAATTTGATGCAGTCCCATTGGTTTATTTTTGTTTTAGTCTTCCTTGCAGTTGAGTCTGTATCATCAAAGATGCCTATGAAATTTAGATGGAAAAGAGTTCCACCAGTAGTTTCCTCTAAGTATTTGATAGTTTCTGGTCTAATATCCAAGTCCTTGATCCATTTGGAGTTTACTTTTGTTTCTGGTGATATATGGTGGTTCAGTTTCATCCCTCTGCCTATTTCAATTGTTCCAAAACAATTTATTGAAGAGATTCTCCTTTCTCCATTTAAGTTTGGGCCCCCTTGTCAAAAACTAGATGACCATAACTGTAGGGGTTTATTTCTGGGCTCTCAACTCTGTGCTAGTTGTCTGTGTGTTTATTTTGTTCCAGTACCATGCAGTTTTGATTATAATGGCCTTATAATATAGTTGGAGAACTGGGAGCATGATACGTCAATTTCTGTTTCTTTTCCTCAAGACTGACTTGGTGATTCTAAGTCTTTTCTGGCTCCACATATTTATAATTTTTGTTCTATTCTCTCTTTATAGATGTTTGATATTAACCACTTGTCTGAAGTACAATGTGCAAATATCTCTTTAACCCATTTGCTGGGTTTTCAGTTTATCCTTACAGAAGTTTCTTCTGATGTCTAAAAGCTTTCTGATTTGATATAGTCCCATTTATTCATTGTTGCTTTTGCTTCCCTTGCCCATGGGGTATAGTCTCCAAATCCATCTTTAATGTGAAGGTCCTGGAATGTTTCTCCAATGTATTCTACGGATTTTATAGTTCTAGGTTGCGGTGCTTTTTCCTTCCTGACCACAGCACTGCTTAGCTCTGTGATTCTAGGTTGAAGTCTGAGCCATGTGCGTCCTATGCATTGTCGCTGTGCTAGTCCCCCTCCCTGTGAACGCATTTTTATCATTGGTCTGTTCAAGTTAGATTCACACTTTGCCTTTGGGCAATGTGCCTCTAAGGTCTTTAGTACACATTAGTCACACCTCCTTTATGTCTGCTTGCCATTTCCTTATAAAAGCAAAACAAGCTGAATCGCTGGCCTCACAATGTCCCATATTTTGGATCCGACGTTCCATGTCTATGTTACTTATGTTCTCTGTGCTTCTAGTTTCTGCAAACTGTGATGGGCAGATTTGATTAGAGTGAACCTGAATGTTTCAGTTAACAGCAGGAGGTAGAGCCATGCACTTCTGACTGCAATGTGCCATGAGGTACATTGTCTGATTGTCTCTCATCTCTGGCATCACACTCGTGGACTTTTCTGTCCAGAAGCACTCTTACAGAGAGGCTAGGAGAAGCAAGCCCTCCATGGGAAGCTCAATAAACTCTAGGACTTACCATTCTGTTCCTCTCCCACAGGATGTGCTTCTGTTGCTTCCTCCAGCAGAGCTGGGAAGCAGCTCCCTGGGGGAAGTGTAACAGGTCCTCTGCTCAAGCCTTTGCCAACCTACCCTCCCCTGTTGTCTGTTTTAGAATAAGCCCATTTTGTTGTTGGAATAACAGACTGCTTTTACAAGCTTAATCATTGGGTTCAGGTGCTGTCAGCCTGAGGCGAAACTTCCCTTTTGCAAAAGGTGTTCAGTAGTTAGAAAGTGCAGTAAAATATAATTAATATAAAATTACTATCGTAGGACTGGCAAGATAGCTCACTCACCTGGGCAGGTGCCTGCTTCACTGTGTGTATGACCCGGGGTTAAGTCTGGTCTCTGCTGCATTGAGGAAAGACTCTGTGTGTGGGACCTTTCCCTATGTCTCTATCTGAAAAAGTTGGCTGCAGAGGTGAAGCTCTGGCAATGACGAAGAAAAAAAAAACTATCTTAACTGTTAAAAAATATGTATAGCAATAGTCTTCATAAACATAATATAGATGCAATCTATAGTAGCAACAAAAAGGACAAATATAAAAAATTAAAAATAAATAAATTAATAAAAATACAATTTAAAAGTACATGTTTTTTAAAAAAGGAACAAACATTTTGTAAGAAATCAAGAAATGTTCAAAATCTATATGAGTAAACCATTGTAGTATTGCTGACAGAGGTCTGTTGAACAAATTGTCTTCTTTTTATTGAAAAGGATTTCTGATTTCTCTCTGAATCAGAAAACGTGATAGCAATAAATATAGCAAAAAGCATGTGCGTGTGCGTGTGTGTGTGCTTGTGTGTGTGCGCGCATGTGTGTGGGTGCACGCACAGGCACCCACACGTGCCCTGGGGATGGAACTCAGGGTGTCAAATAAGCACAGTATATGTTCTACTAGTGAGATACATCCCTGACTGAAACCTTTTTTTAGAGCCCCAACGGATACTAAAAGTCACAGGTAAGAACAAAACATGTCAAACTTGCTAACAAAACCTGACAAAGGGTGTTTGGGTGCTGAGGAGCATGCCGCCCCCTGTCTGCCAGAGCAGGCACCGCACCCCATCCAGCAAAGGAAAGCCAATCCTGATGGGTTGCAGTGAACTAGCTTTTGAAGTCAGCATGAAGGCTCAATGGCAGTGTTCTTCTCTTTTCCCCTCTGTTTTTCTGTTCATGCCATCACCCAAGTCCCTTATTCAGTTTAGCGTCTTTATAAAGTTCTTTTGGGCTTCAGAACTTTGGAGCTAGACCTCAAAGGGATACACAAGGTAAGCTGCAATAATGTATCTGGCTTGGCCTCAACTCTCACTGAGGCAGGAGAAGTGGCACATCAGGGGAGGACAGAATGAAAGAGGAAGGAAAACTAGGGAAAACTGTTGTGTCAGCTTTCACAGTATTGTTGATCTTTGTGAAATGAAGACCATGAAAGTAAGTTTCTTTCTGTTGTCTTTGGGGAGTCAGACTTTATCAGACAGAAAGAGAGAGAGAGAGAGAGAGGGAGACAGAGACAGACAGAGAGAGAGAGAGACAGAGAAAGAGAGAGGGAGAGAGAGAGATTGCAGCATCCAGGCCACCCCCAAGTCATAGTGCCCCCATGTGGTGTACTGGGAGCTAGAACCTTGGCTGTTGTGAGCACGACAAAGCAGGCACCCACCCAGGTGAGCTGCCCCCTGCCAGTCATTTCATAGATTAGAAAAACAGCTGTGCAGCCAAGAAGATGGTACCGTGCTCACACGACAGGCTTTCATGCCTGAGATTTGGAGGTCCCAGGTTCACTTCCTAGCACTGCCATAGGTCAGAGCTGAACTAACTTTGGGGAAAAAATAGGAGGAAAGGAAGAGGAAAGAAATAAAAAAGGAAGGAAGGAAGGAAGAGAGAGAGAGAGAAGAAGAGAGGAAGAAGTTGCCAAGGAAACGTTAACAGATAATTTAAAAGGTAAAATTGTGGTTCTCAGACAAATACAAAATGAACACCCATCAGACTCCTTAATGAATGAAGTCACCGACAAGATGTAGGAACAAGTTCACCTTCTGAGTTATGTCACTTAACATGATTCCTTCAAGTTCCACCCATGATATGGGAAAGAAAAATATTCACCAGATGATCTCACTTGCAGGTGTTGCTTAAGAAGCAAGGGAAGAGGGAGTCAGGCAGTAGTGCAGCTGGTTAAGCGGACATGCTGCAAAGCACAATGACTGGCATAAGGATCCCAGTGCGAGGCCCCGGTTCGAGCCCCAGGCTCCCGACCTGCAGGGGAGTCGCTTCACAGGCAGTGAAGCAGGTCTGCAGGTGTCTCTTTCTCTCCCCCTCTCTGTCTTCCCCTTCTCTCTCCATTTCTCTCTGTCCTAACAATAACGACATCAATATAACAATAGTAACTACAAAAAAAAAAAAAACAAGGGCAACAAAAGAGAAAATAAATAAATAATTTTTAAAAATTATAAAAAAAAAAAAAAAGCAAGGGAAGAAAAGGGAAACCCAGAGGGAAATGTGAAAGGCCTGGGGGGGGGGGCACTGCATCAAGGCACAGGACTCTGGCTGGGGGAAAGGACACTGAGTCTCCATGCAGACACCTGTCACCGGAGGTAAGTGATGGGACTCCTGAGACAGTCCTGCAAGTCATTCTTTTCCCCGTAAAATTTTTTTTTGAAAAAGTGCAGACACACATGGAGACCATCATCAATGCTGATACACATTTGCTACTTGGTAGAAAAAACACAAGTCATAAAGTTTGCATCTTTTTAATTTTATTTATTTATTTATTTATTTAATTTTTAAAATAATTTATTTCTTTATTGGGGAATTAATGTTTTACATTCAACAGTAAATACAATAGTTTGTACATGCATAACAATCCCCAGATTCCCATTTAACAATACAACCCCCACTATGTCATTCATCATCTTTCTTGGACCTGTATTCTCCCCACCCTATTTATTTATTTTTAATGAAAGAGAAAAAGAGAGAAAGATAAACACAGAGAGCTACCAGAGCACCTCTCAGTTGTAGTTTATGGTGGGGCTGGGACTGAACCTGGGACTTTGGAGCCTCAGGCATGAAAGTCTTTTCCATAATCATTATGCTGTTTCCCCAGCCCTAATATTTGCATCTTATGGACATTTATTTGTGTCCCCAACAAGAATAATTGTTTATTACTGTCAGATCTCTACAACCCAGAGAGTTGTCAAATGGCTCAAAGACAAGGAACAGAGCAGATTCTTCTAGAATCAGAGAGCCCTGGGAGGAGCCCTGCTGAGAGTTTAGAGTGACAGGAGCAATGTCTTTACCATTTCACAGCTTCTCAGTGGAGGGTCTGGAGTGCAGCCCTACCCTGCCCCTTCAGCTCTCTCCTCTAGGTTGGGCAGGGCAGCCATGGCCAGAGGAGGGAATGTTCAGCAGAGTCTGCAGCACTGAGGCCTCATCACTGCAGCTAGTCAATCATCCCTGGCCTCCCAGGTGGAGTTCTCTCTGAGGCACAGATCCTGCCTCCACTTTCTAAGCTCTCCCAGACCTGGCTCAGCACCTGCCATGGTGGGGGCAGCTTCTCCTCTCACAAGTGGTGTTTGGGGAGTCTGGAGGGCCTGGGGGCCTGGCCTAGGCCTGAGGAGATGGCAAGAGAGCCTTGAGGGCCCCCTCACACCTTGGAGGAGCTGCAAGCACCTTGGGCTCCCCTCAGACCTTGGGTTTGGGTGTCACAGGACGCTGGTACAGCCGGATTATTCCTTCATCATGCAATCTCTTCCAGGTCTCTCTCTCTAACCGGAAGTCATGGTTCAGGTAGAAGACTGTTTTCTTCCAATTCTTGTCGTAGTAGTGGTCAGAGAAGCGCTCGTGGCCCTCAGTGATGAAGCCATAAGCACTCACCTGGGGCCAAGTGGGAACAGAAACAGGGCCTGTGGCTGCTGTGTGTTGGGAGAATGGGGTTCCCGCTTGGAAAAAATACTAGTTTATTTCTTTTAATGGGAGACATTCAGAGGAAATGATATGGGGAGAGAGAGAGAGAGCAGAAGAGAGCAGAGCACTGTTCAGCTCTGGCTTATGGTGGTGCTGGGAACTGAACCTGCGACCTCAGATGCTCAGGCATGAAAGTCTTCTGCAGAACCACTGTGCTGTCTCCCCAGCCTGGTCTTTTCACCCTGGGGCCCTCCCTAGACTGGTCTGGGTGCTGGCCTCTTAGATGCACTTGCACACAATGCTTGTGCTCCCGCCCACACCTGTGTTCACAGCCCGACTGACTTTGTTTCCCCTTTCTTCCCAGTGCCCAGCAGACCCAGAGCAGCTTCCCAGGCTCTCCTGCCCCTAGAGCAGAGCCTCACCTGATCACAGAGCTGAAGGGCGGTGAGCAGCAGGAGGGCTCCAGTGGTGGGCCGGTAGATTCTCCAGTGGACTGTGTTCAGAGTCTTAGACCTGAGAAATCTGTGGGACAGTCCAGGCACCCGCCATCAGGAGGCCGCAGGGACCCGGCCCTCCCCTGTCTCGCACTGTCTCTCTCTCTCACCTGTTCTTCATGTAGCGCATCAGGTCTGGGTGAAGCAACAGGTATCGGCTCAGGGGTAAGTCTGGGGGGAAAAGCTCCAGGGGCCGGCGCCTGCGGTCAGATCAGGGACTGGTCAGCCAGGCTCAGCCCTCTCACCTCCTCTGGGAGGGGCCATTGCTGCCAGGGGACAGCTGAGTCTGTTCCACCTGACCAACCAGCAAGCTGCTCCCTGAACAGTCCTGCCTGGGCAAAGGGGCGTGGAGGGGTGCCAGATACCTGAACCAGAACAGGTTTTTTGTCCTCATGGGTTGATTCAGAAGCAGTCCTTCCAGCCACTCATAGTCCCGGGTGCCTTCCAAGAAGTGCAGGTATTGAGTGTCCTGAGAACCAAGGGCCGTGAGAGACCCAGGGTAGTGCCCTCAGCATCACAGCTCCCCGTTCTGGGGTGCCCACTGCTTTTCTGTTTGTCTGTTTTTCTTTGCCACCAGGCTTCTCACTGGGACTCAGTGTCTGCCTGACTCCAGAGTTCCCAATGGCCCTGCTTTCTTCCCTTCCTTCCTCCCTTCCTCCCTCCCTTCCTTTTTTTCTATTTTATTTTTTCATTTTTTGCCTCCAGGCTTATCACTGGGACTTTGTGCTGGCACAAAGCATCCACAGCTCCTGGCAGCCATTTTTTCATTTTTTCCCTCTATTTATCGGATAGAGACAGACAGAGATTGAGAGGGTAAGGGGAGATAGAGAGGGAAAGAGACAGAGAGACACCTGTATCATTGCTTCAGCATTCGCAAAGCTTTCCCCCTGCAGGTGGGGGACTGGAGACTCAAACCTGCACTCTCCTTGCACAGTGTAATGTGTGTGCTCAACTAAGTGCACCACCACCCAGCCCCTCCAATTTTTATGTTGCAAAGGACAGAGAGAATTTGAGAAGGGAGGGGGAGATAGAGAGGGAGGGAGAAAGAGACACCTGCAGACCTGCTTCACTGCTTGTGAAGCAACTCCCCTGTAGATGTGGAGTCAGTGGCTCAAATAAGGATCCTCATGTGGTTGCTTGTACTTTGTAATATGTGCACTTCACCTGGTGTGCCACTGCCTGACCCACCCACCCACCCTCTCTTTCTTTCTTTCTTTCTTTCTTTCTTTCTTTCTTTCTTTCTTTCTTTCTTCCTTTCCTCAATGGTGAGATCCAGACTGATAAAGAGATAGTGAAGAGAGACATCTGCATCCCTGCTCAAATGCTTATGAAGCTTCTCTTTTGCAGGTGGGCGCCATCTTGAACCCAGGTCCTCAGGCAGGTAAACCACGTGCTCCCAGCATGCTCTGCCTCAGCTGGGCTGGTTGTCCTGTCTGCTTTGGACACTTCCTTTTTTTTTTCTTTTTTTAAAAAATATATTCTTTGTGTGTGTGTGTGTGTGTGTGTGTGTGTGTGTGTGTGTGTGTGTGATAGAGAGAGAGAGAGAGAGAGAGAGAGAATGACAGAGAGGAGAACATGGGTCATCTCTGGCTTATGGTGGTGCCAGGGATTGAACCTGAGACCTCAGAGCCCTAGGAATGAAAGTCTTTTGCAGAACCACTGTGCTGTCTTTCAGCCGTCTGGCCACTCCGGCACGGTGATGGCTTCTCTCTCTCAGGTGTGCTCCCTTGACCAGAGTCAATGTTCTGCCTGTCTCACTCCCCTTGGCTCACCTTGTCCTGAGGCACATGCTTGAAGCCCCGCTGGCCCAAACTGATCACTGACTGGGTCAGGGAGAAGGCAGTGAAACCATAGAAAGATGTCCTCGTACCCACATCCTGTTCATAGCCCTGCAGGAGAGCGCCACTCAGTCTGTACAGAAAGACATCAGGTGGGACTTGAGGGGAGGAGGGAGATGAGTGGAGGGGAGGGAGCAGAGGGAGGGAAGAGGCAGGAGAAATGGGAGTGACAGAGTTCTGAACAAAAATCCTCTGACTGGGGGAGTGACTGGGGGAAGAGCTCCACTGCAGAGTGTTGGGTTTGCATGACTGAGACTCCTGGCTGGATCCCTGGCATCTCATGTTCTGCAGTGGTGCTCTGCCTTCTCTTTCTGTCTCTTGTGAAACTGTGTGTGTGTGTGTGTGTGTGTGTGTGTGTGTGTGTGTGTGTGTGTGTGTGTCTTCGATGAATTCGATGAATGAGACTCTCTGGAGGACCCCAGAATTCCAGCCCCTGGAGACAGGCTGGAAATGTGCCCAATATGTCAGGTGTCCCAGAAGAGCCCGTGTCCGCAGCACAGGAGCGAGGGGGCGTGGAGGAAGGAAGGGCAGCTCACCGGAACACATAGTCGTGGCTGTCGATCTCCCGGCCCATTCGCGAGTTGTTGAGGATGCCCCCGTTGCCCACCACAGCACAGCTGATGCACTTGGCGCTGCCCGCTGGGAGGGAGGCCAGGAGCAACTGCTGCTGGGGCACCGCAGGGAAGTGTGCCACCACACTCCGCACCACTGGAATTACAGGAGGGGGTCCCACTCAGAGCCCTGGAAGGGGAGACGTCTGGCCCACCATTTCTCCAGGACTAGTGCCCAGGGGAAGAGCAGAGTGGAGACAAAAGGCCAGGTGTGCTCAGCCAGGCCTGGGTGGGGACTCACAGGAATAGTTGAGCTCCATGAAGCCAAAAGGCGGTGCAAAGTGCTCCAGGCGTAGCCACTCGCTCTGGTTGAAGCGTCTGGAGTCCAGGAAGAGGGTGATGTTGGGCAGAAAGAGATTCTGGAGCCAAGGGGACTTGGAGGCCTTGGCCTTCACTGAGTCAGGGCATTTCTACAGAGGGGAAAGGGGGTCATGGCCAAGGGCTGGGGGCTGCAGAAAGCAGGTCTCCAAGGTGGGAAGGCACCGCCTCTGCGTCCCCAGAGTCTGCTGACCCTCCCTTGCCAGTGTCCAGCCCCACTGTAGTCTGCAGGGTTCCAGGAGGCTCTGGGGTTTCCCACATGGGCAGTCTCACAGCTGCCAGGCAGAGAGAGAGAGAGAGAGAGAGAGAGAGAGGGAGGGAGGGAGAAAGAGAGAGGGAGGGAGGGAGGGAGGGAGGGAGGGAGAGACAGAGAGGGAGAGAGAGAGAGAGAGAGAGAGAGAGAGAGAGAGGCTGCAGCACCAGAGCTTCCTCTGTCATTTGGTCTCCCATGTAGTCAGCACCTGGGTCCAACCCGCCTTGCGCCAATGCCCTGTGTGTGGCCCGATTTCTTTGTGCTGTCGCTGTGCACATTGCAAGTGTGTGAGCAAACACATATGGTTTGGGGCTTCCCTCTTGTGAGTGTGGCACAAGGCTGCTAGAGGGCTAAGAGAGCATGAAGGTCACGCTATTGGCCAGACTGGGAACGCGAGGTGTCTTGGGTATTAGACTTGGCCATCTGGGAGTGAGCTGGGTATTCTTTTCATTTATTTATTTTTGCCACCAGAGTTGTGGCTGGGGCTTGGTGCCTGTGTAACAAATCAACCATTCCTGGTCACCATTTTTAAAAATTAAGTAAGTTTTTGATAGGGCAGAGAGAAATTGAGAGTGGAGGGGGAGACTGACAGGGGGAGAAAGACACCAGCATCACTGCTTCACTGCTTGTGAAGTCCACCCTCCACACCTCACACCCCATGAAGTGAAGTGGGGGCTTGAATCAGGTCCTTGAGCAGGATAAATGTGTGTTCACTGAGTGCTCTACCACCTGACTCTTGGATTCTTGCCGTTCAGCCTCTTTCTTTCTTTCCTTCCTTCCTTCCTTCCTTCCTTCCTTTGTTTCTTTCTATTTCTTTCTTCCTTTCTCCTCCTTCCTTTTTTCCTTCCTTCCTTCTTTCCTTCCTTCCTTCCTTTTTCCCCTCTCTCCCTTCTTTCCTCCCTTCTTTCTCTTCCTTCTCCTCTATCTCTCTCTCTCTGCCAAAGCACTGCTCAGTTCTGGCTTATGATGTTGCTGGGATTGAACCTGGTTCCTCTGTGGCCTCAGGCATGAAAGTCTGTTGCATAACCACTACAGGGTCTCCCTGACCTTCTAGTTACCTTTCAGTTTTCACCCCCTTCCCTGTCAGAGGAGGGGGATCAGGTATCAAGCCTCAGAGCAGGCCACACTCTCTCACCCCACCAATGGTTCCCAGGCCTTCCAGGGGCTCCAGAGCAGGCTCCTTCTCACCCACGCCACCCCCCCCCCCCCACAGTCTCAGCCTGCCTTCCTCTCCCATGTCAGCCCTTACAGGAAGGCAGGGAGGATGGGAGCCAGGCAGGTGGTCTCTGCTCACTGGGCAGTGGGGGCTGGGACAAGACAGGCCTGGCAGCAGGGGCAGGGCAGTAAGGAGAGGGCAGGGTGTGCGGTCTCTCAGGGGAGCTGTAAGGTAGGGAGGCACGAGGGCCAGGCAGCGGCAAAAACTCACCGACTGCAGGCCTCCCACATCCAGGCTGTATTGCTCCTCAAAATCCCACTCGGGCTGAGACTTGAAGTTGGCAGCACGCAGCTCCTGGTTCCTCGGTGCAGTGGAACTCTGGGAAGGGGCATTGCGTGCAGAGGCCTGGGCTCTCTTCACAGGTGACACACGTGCAGCGGTACTTCTTTTGATGCGCCTCATCATGGACCTTGCTACTACAGTGGTGAGGATGGTGGCCTTCTGGCCCTGAGCTGGCCGTGGGCTCCCTGTGGTTCTGGCTTGGCCCCGAGGCTTCACCTGAATTGGCCTCATGGCCGGGGGCTTCTTGGGCTGCTGTCTCCTCCCTCTGGTTGTCCTTGTGTCCTGGCTGTGCAGTGACCGTGCTCCTGTCCTGTTGGTAGCCGTCCCTCTCTCTTGCTTTCTGGGTGACAGCGTTTCCAACATGCTTCCCCCTCTCTCCTGAGGCCCTGTGCTCTGCTGCTCTGCCGGGGCCCTTCTGGCTTCTGCTCCTCTGAGGGCTCCAGTGCCTTGGGCTGTGACCTGGCGCACCTCCTCTCCCTGGATGGTGATCCTCCTTCCCTTGTGGGGCACCTGCTCCGTGGCCTCTGGGGGGCTCACTTGAATGTTCTTTCTATTTCCTGGCCTAGGGACACAGACAATTGTGGATGAAGACTGAGCACTACAGAAACTTCAGAAGCATAACCACTTTTTGTGTGTTTGTTTAAATTTTTTTTTCTTTTACCAGAGCACTGGTGCTCAGCTCTGGCTTCTTATGTTGCTGCTGAGGATTGAACCTGGAACCTTGGAGCCTCAGGCGTGAGAGTCTTTCTGCATAGCCATGATGCTATCTCCCCAGCCCCCCAGTGTTTGTTCTGGTGTCTCAGGCAGATTCAGGTCAGACAGAGGGAGCGAGCGGAGGGTTCTTACCACCTGTTACCACCACTCAGTCTGCTCCTGTCAGCCACGTGTCTGGAAGCTCAGCTCTGAGCATTGAAGAGACCCTGGTGGCAGCAGGGCGTCTAAGAGCTGGAGCTGGGTAGCCAGAGTGCAGCTGGGCTGTGTGCCCAGCACTGTGCCCATCTCTCTGGGCTTGCTTTGTGGTGGTCCCAGCACACACTGTGTCCCAGGGAGTGCCAAGAACGAGCCTGTGGCATCCTAGTGCTGTCGCCTAACATCAGATGGCTTTCCGTTCACGTGCTTATTCACGAGTGTTAGTGTGATAGAGATAGCAGCATGGTTCCGCAAAAGAATTTCATGCTCTCAAGTCCCAGGTTTAACCCCCAACACTAACACAAGCCAGAGCTAAGCAGCTAAGCTAAGGTGAAATAATAAATAATAACAACAACATTAACAAATAAATAGTAATGTGAGCAGGAATATTGAGCACACTAAAAGTTAAGATTACTTATTTCTTAAAACCCAGGGAGGAAAATGACCGGAACAATAAAGGAATTCAAAGAGAAATATACTGGTGTCCTGCTTAAACAGCCAGCCTGCTGCACCCTGAGAAGGTCGCTTAAAAAAGAAAAAAAAAAAAGGTTTCGTAACTAATGTGAGAGAATGAGGTGAAGAAGAGAGAACCACGTGCAACATTGGGGATTGACATCATAATATTGTCATATTGGCCTCTCCTGCTTGGGAGGCCAATACTCTATCCCCTGCACTTCTTTCCAAACCCCAGGATTGACTTATTAATTAGTTCATGAGAAGAAGTGCAGAGAAAGAGAACCAGAGTATCACTCCGGGACATGTGATGCTGGGATCAAACTCAGGACCTCATGCTTGGAAGTCCAGTGCTTTTACCCACTGGGCCACCTCCTGAGTGAAACACACTTCATGAGAACTAATGGCGAGAGCCTGAGCTACTGGAGCACATTCCGTGTGAATCCAGGAGAGGTGAAATTAGGAAGAAAAGGAAAAAGAAAGGAAAGGGAAGAAAGGGAGAGATAGGGGAAGGAATGAAAGGAGGGAGGGAGAGAGGGAGGAAATCTGGAGAAATAAAAATAAAATGAAATAAAATCACTAGCTGCCAGCTTTGCTTTGAAAGCTCTCTAGAGATGTCCTTATACACTGCCAGGAGTCAACCCAGCCCCAAACCAAACTGCTGCTCATGGCCTGCAGGAAACATCCACACGCTCAGCAAGTGTCTGTCTGCCCTGTTTGCACATCTCATGGCCTGCAGGAAACATCCACACGCTCAGCAAGTGTCTGTCTGCCCTGTTTGCACATCTCATGGCAGACGCTGGGCTCAGGGCTGAAAGGCATGTTTCCTGGCCACAGGTAAGAGAGGAGAATGCCAGGGAGGAGACAGGCTTTGGGTTGTCACACAGAACTCAGCATGGCCCCAGGGGACAGACACAGAGGGATACTCAGCTTTCCTCTAAAGAGCATTAGGAAAGAGCAGCCAGCAACCCCAGAAACGTGGAAGGTCAGGGTTGTGGGAGCTGTGGAGTCCTGTGGAGTCCTTCTGAAACAGTGGGGGTGGGGGAGAGGGAAGGGCATGGTCCCAGACAAGGATGCCAGCCCAGGTCCTGAGGTGCTTTGTGTGTCATAGGGAGGAGCTGAGAACTTCTCATTTGTCTCCTTGTCCAGGAGGAGGTGGAGCTGGGAAAGAATTTCAGTAGGAGTGTGTGCGTGTGTGTGTGTGTGTGTGTGTGTGTGTGTTTACTGGAATTACTGGAAGAAGGAAATAGGAGCACATAAACTGATTGCTTCTTCCTCCTCTTCCTCCTCCTCCTCCTCCTCTTCTCCTTTTCCTTCTCCTCCTCCTCCTCCTTTGCCTTCTACTCCTTCTCTTCCTTGTTCTTCCTTCTTCTTCTGGTTCTTCTGTCTCCTCCTCCTCCTCCTTCTCCTTCTCCCCTCCTCTACCCTTTCCCCTCTGCCTCCCCTCTCCTCTTCCTCCTCTTCTTCCTCATCCTCTTCTTCCTCCTCCCCCCAGAACACTGCTCAGCTCTGGTTTATGCCAGAAACTGAACCTGGAGCTTCAGGCCTGAAAGTCTGTTATCAGCTGCTGTGCTCCTCCCTCCAGCCCCACCCCGGCCTAGGGGGCTTCCTTTCTAGCAATAGTGTAGCCTTGGACCAGTAAAGAGACTTGTGACTATTAAGGGGTCTCCATGCCACGGGAAGGAGTCCAGGTATCAAGCCTCAGAGCAGGTCACTTCTGAGACCCAGGGCCTCCGGCAGGGCGAGGTAAGCTCTCTACCAAGTGAACTAGCCCATTTATAAATGCAGTGCAGGAGACTGAACTCAGTATTGCAAGTATGTGCTACTCTCCTACTGAGCCATGCCCCTGAATACTGTTACTGCTGTTGTTACCACCAGGGGTAGGACTGGCTGATGGTGCCTGCACAACTCACCATTCCAAACAGTGGCCAATTCCCACATATATGTACCTATTATTGAATAGAGACAGAGAGAAATTGAGAGGGGAGGGGATATAGGGAGGGAAAGAGATAGAGAGACTTGGCAGCCCTGCTTCACCACTTGCAAAGCTTTCCCCATTGAAGGTGGGGACCAGGGGCTTGAATCTGGGTCCCTGCAACTGTAGCTTGTATGCTTAATCAGGGGCTCCACTGCCTGCCCCCTCCTTTTCTTTCAATAGAGGATAAGAGATGAGGGTGAAGTGAGGAGAGAGACAGAGGTAAGGATAGATTCTTGCAGCACTACTCCAGTCCTTCTGAAGCTTCCCCTTCTGCAGGTGGGGACTGGGGTTTGAACCTGGGTCCTTGTGCATGGTAATGTGTGCACTCTAGCTGGTGCACCACCACCTGGTCCCTAATATTATTTATTTTTTTAAGATTTGTATATGAGGGTAAAAAGATTTATTTATGAGAGAGAGAACCAGAGTATCATTCTGCCACACATGATGCCAGGGGTCCAATTTGGAACCTCGTGCTTCTAAGCCCAATGCTCTAGCCACTGTGCCACCTCTTAAGCTGCATACTTTTGACTTTGAAGAGGGAGACACTTCCTATAAAGACAGAAAACCTTTCAAAGAACCCAAGAGCAAAAAGTGGTTGACCTTTAGAAAAAGTTGAAGGCATTTATCTCCCTGTAAGTCTGTTTCTTGCACCAAAGTAAAAAATCTCTGTGTAGAGCATGAGGGTAGATGTTCAGCTTCACTATGGGGTTGGGGAGGGGGAAGGGACACAGACCTTTGGTCACAGGAATGGTCTTAATATACAGAGGAAAGAAAAAAGAAAAGAAAAGAAAATAGACTTTGTTTCTGTTCCTTTTATGAGAGAGAAAGAGAGAAGAAAAAGAGAACCAGAGCATTACTCTGGCACATGCAGTGCTGGGGATAGAACTCACGCTCCTACCCAGAGGGTTAAACCACAGGGCAGGTGACATCCAAGGTCCAGCTTGCACACAAGAGGCGGCCAGTTTCAGGAGGAAAAGGGGGCTGCTGGGCCATGAGCTGAAAGCGTACCCTCAATGCAGAGAGGAAAACCTGAGATCAGAACACCTTCCTTCATGACTTTGTGCCACCTTCTCTTTACAAAAAGGCTGCGTCATGCGTATGGGGTGAAACTCACTCTACTCCCTTTTAATCTGATAATTGAGTTTAAGCTCCAAGCTTGCGTGTGCCCCTGGACTAAACAAAAGCCAAGGTGTTAACTCCATTTAGAAAGCTGCTATTGTTCCTGAACTCTAATTCCTGGTGGATTTACATCCGCCTCCACTTCCCTCATTCAACCTCAAAATGCTGATTTTTTTTTTTTTTTAATTCATTGATTGGCTAGAGACAGAGAGAAACTGAGACGGAGATAAAAACATCCAACACTGCACTTCAAATACACATGTATTGGTGGGCTGGCTGGCCTGCTCACCCGGAGAGTGTATCTGCTTTGTCATGGGCACAGCCCCCTCAGGAACCTTCGGTGCTATGGTATCTCTCTCTCTGTTTCTATCTGAAAAAAAGTCAACCTGGAGTAGTGAGATGGAATTGAGAGATAGAGAGTCAGAAAGAAAGAGAGACCTGCAGCACTGTTCCACCACTTGCAAAGCTTCCTCCCTGCAGCCGGGGACCAGGGGGCTCAAACTCTTGTCCTTGTGCATAGTAACATATGTGCAAAAACCAGTATCCCCCACTGTCCAGCCTCCACCAACAGTGTTTCCTTCTCAACTGCCAGGACCTTAGCAGAGCTGTGCTCAGAGAGGTGATGAGACAGGGTGGTCATGAACATCACAGCTAGTAACACACAGCTTGAACCCCCACCCCCAGCCCTTCCCTGCCACCCAGCATGATACCTGGGGGCCTGCCTGGAGCCAGAGCACTCTGCACCCTGTGGGACCACTCTGCCTGCCAAAGTCACAAGTCACTGAGGACATCCCAGGACTTGTTTTACAGGAAGTCATAGTGATGACCTGAGCAGCGGCAAAAGTGTATAATTACCCTTTATCCCATTCCCTATAATTTAAATACCCCACTGATTGCCAGGGATGTGGGTGTTTGTGGTGTAGGCCTCGCCCCAGGCTCATGCCTAGCAGTTACTAGTACTATGCACGGTCAGATTGTGTGTTAACATTTTAATATTGGTTTATAAGATTACAGGGATGTAGTTGTTTTATTATTATTATTCTTGTTTGCCTCCAGAGTTATCGCTGGGGCTTGGTGCCTGCACTATGAATCCACTGCTCCTGGAGGCCATTTTCCGCATTTTGTTGCTCTCGTTGTGGTTTTTATTGTTGTTATAGCTGTTGTTGTGAGATAGGACAGAGAGAAATGGAGAGAGGAAGGGAGGATGGGGGGGAGAAAGATAAGACACCTGCAGACGTGCTTCACTACCTGTGAAGAGACTCCCCTGCAGGTGAGGAGCTGGGGGCTCAAACCAGGATCCTTATTCCAGCCCTTGCGCTTTGCGCCACCTGAGCCTAACCCGCTGCACTACCGCACAGCTCCCAGGGATGTAGTTCTACACCAAACCCAGTACCAAAGTTCTGTGGCCAGTTTGACAAAAGAAAAAAAATTTTTTTTTTTTGGCAAGTTCATGTGTTTCAGTTCTCTGTATCCATATCTGAGTGAAACCACTCCCCCATCTGCTTACTTTACTAGCATAGTAAAGTAAGCATAGTCACCTCCGCTTCCATAAGTTTTGCCCCAGCCCCATAAGACGCTATATGTTTTTTTGTTTGTTTGTTTTTAATGAGCAAGAGATACAGAGAGAAAGATCAGAGCAGAGATAAGCTCCGGTTTCTGGTGATGCTGGGGATTGAAACTCGAGATGCTCAGGCTGGAAAGTCTTTTTGCATAACCATTATGTAATCTTCTGTCATCTTCCCAGCCTCATATTTTAAAATGCAGAGCAGTATTCTACTGATATAATATATGCCCTGTATCCTTTTTTTTGTATTATCTTTATTTATTTATTGGAGAGAGACAGCCAGAAATCAAGAGGGAAGAGGGAGATAGAGAGGGAGAAAGAGAGACACCTGCAACACTGCTTCACCACTCGCAAAGCTTCCCTTGCAGGTGAGGACGGGGGCTCGAATCCTGGTCCTTGCGCATTATAACATGTGTGCTCAACCAGATGTGACAAACACCCAGCCCCTATCTTTTTTTAATTAATAGTTTTGTTTCTCCTTTATAATTAAAATTTTACTTATATAATTATTAGACAGAGACACAAATTGAGAAGGGAATAGGGCGAACAGGAGGTAGACAGACACCTGCAGCCCTGCTTCACCTTTTGCAAAGCTTTCCTCCTGCAGGTGGGGATCAAGGGCTTGAACCCAGGTCTTTACACTCGTAACACGTGACTTAACCAGGTGCGTCACTGCCTGGCCCCCTTGTCCCATAACTTCTTTAGCCAGTCATCTGTCAGTGGGCATTCAGGCTGCTTCCATTCTCTGGTTACTAGGTATAGTGCAGCTACAGAGCACAAGAGTGCATGTGTCCCTTTGAATTGGTATGTTCCTGGGATGCATTGGATCGACCTTCTCGTGGTGCATCCCGTGAGTACTCATTCACTGGGGAAACTGACGATCCTTCCTAGCCGACTAAATCCACATGGATCCCAGTCACTTTCAAAGCCAGCAACAAGCAGCTCCTGACAGCTTTCAACCTGACGCTGTTGACTGGCTACAGAAGAAGGGCAAACGCTAGAAGAAGAAGGTATGTTCCTGCCCTATGCATGTGCAGGTAGGAGTGGTGGGTGCTAGATTGTATCCATATACTGAGCGCCTCCTCTGGTTCAGACTCTTTGGGCCTGAACTTCTGTGCCTTCCATCTTGTATGCTATGAAGGGCTTGTACTTCAGAGGAATTGGCAAATCATTCACAGATCACAACCAAGCAGAAACTAATCTGATACCATTCTGATCAATTTGAGAGGTGAAAACATCCAACACTGCACTTCAAATACACATGTATTGGTGGGCTGGCTGGCCTGCTCACCTGGAGAGTGTATCTGCTTTGTCATGGGCACAGCCCCCTCGGGAACCTTCGGTGCTATGATATCTCTCTCTCTCTCTCTCTCTCTCTCTCTTTCTGTCTCTCTGATAATGTCACCCTGGAGTAGCAGTGAAACTCTGACAACCACAACAGCAAAATAAAAGATTGATTGGGACCTACTTAGTGAGACATACCTCCAGCCCTATTTCTAAAAATTCCACAAGAATTTGGGAGCCAGGCGGTGGTGCAGCAGGTTAAGCGCATGTGGTGCAAAATGCAAGGACCGGCATAAGGATCCCGGTTCTAGTTCCCGGCTCCCCACCTGCAGGGGGTTCACTTCACAGGTCTACAGGTGTCTATCTTTCTCTCCCTCTCTGTCTTCTGCTCCTCTCTCGATTTCTCTCTGTCCTATCCAACAACGACAGCAATAACAACAACAATAAACAAGGACAACAAAAGGGAAAAAATAAAAAGAAAAGTATAAAATTTTAAAAAGCACAAGTTATCATTAAAAACAAAAATAATCTAAAAACCACGAAGCAACACATGTTTATTGTGCAGCTGTTACACGCTAGGCACGTAGAGCTGTTAGGAGACAGAAATGCACACAAACCTCAGCAAGAAAATGCCCTCTGCCTCGAGCCTGTGTGTGTATGAGCTCAAGGGGCTGGCGACCTTGGACAAGTTCTTGAGCCTCTGCCTTTTTGCGGAGGGAGAGTGATGGTGCCGGTGGTGATAACTGTGTCTATCAGGAAGGTTTGCTATAGGATTCACAGTCAGAGCTTTCTGAGCCCAGTATCTGGCACACAGCAGGGCCAGACCACTCTCCCAAGCCTGAACACATCCTGTTTTTTGTTCCAGCACCACCGTGCAGACTCTCCTTCCATAGAAAGCACTTGCGTGCTTCTCGCTGTTAGAGTATGAGGTGTGTTGACGTGCAGTGCTGTCTCTGCTGCACTGTCACAGGGCCTTATCGCGGTGCCGCCGTGTCCACAGAATCCCCTGCCCACACACTCTGCCCCTCAGCGAGTCTTCTCTTTACTCTGCACTTGCCTACTCTGAGCTCAGTGAGACTAATCACTGCTACCAGAACAGCACACGTTCTTGACAACTTCCTTTTTTTCTCTTTTAATTTTTAAAAATCTATTTATTTAACCAGAGAGATACAGAGAGAGAGAGAGAACAGTACTGTTCAGCTCTGGCTTATGGTAGTACTGGGTATTGAACCTAGAACTTCAGAGCCTTAGGCATGAAAGTTTTTGTATAACCACTATGCTCTTTCTCCCTCTCTTTCTTTCTCTATTTCTCCCTCCCTCCCTTCCTTCCTTCCTTCCTTCCTTCCTTCCTTTCTTTCTCTCGTTCATATTTGCTTTCTCCTTCCCTCCCTTTTTTTTTGGGGGGAGGCATTGGGGCTTCACAACTGCATGGTTTTACCATAACCTCCTTTCTCTCTTTCTCTCTTCATCCCTCCTCCACTTTTTAAATTAGGGAGAGAAACAGAAAAGGGGGGAAGGTCGGGGAGACAGCAGAATGATTAAAAAATATATTTTCATGCTTGAGGCTCTGAGGACCCAGATTCAATCCCCTGCACCACCATAAGTCAGAGCTGAACGTTGCTCTGGTCTTGCGCTCTCTCTCTCTCTCTCTCTCTCTCTCTCTCTGTGTGTGTCCCTGTATCTTGTTTCAGAAAGAAAGAAAGGAAAAGATGGGGCAGGAGAGATACCTGGGTCTAGGTGGTGGTGCACCTGGTTGAGCGCACATGTTACAGTGCACAAGGAGCCGGGTTTAAGCCCCCGTCCCCACCTGCAGGGGAACCTTTATGAGCGGTGAAGCAGCGCTGCAGGTGTCTCTCTGTCTCCCTCCTTCTCTTCCCCTACTCTCTTGATTTCTAGTCGTCTCTATCCAATAAGTAAATATAATAAAAAATTTTTTTAAAGAATGAGTAATGGAGGAGGCGGTAGCACAGCGGGTTAAGCACACATAGCGCCAAGTGCAAGGACCAGAGTGAGGATCCCGGTTTGAGCCCCCCCGCCCCGTTTCCCACCTGCAGGGGGAGTCACTTTGCAAGTGGTGAAGCAGGTCTACAGGTGTCTATCTCTCCCCTCCTCTCTCAATTTCTCTCTGCCCTATCCAACAACGACAGCAATAACAACAATAATAACAACAACAATAAACAAGGGCAACATAAGGGGAAAATGGCCTCCAGAAGCAGTGGATTCGTAGTGCAGGCACCGAACCCCAGCAATAACCCTGGAGGCAAAAAATAAAAAATAAATAAATAAAAGTAAAATAAAATAGAATAGAATAGAATGAATAATTGGGGCCAGGCAGTGGCACCTGGCTAAGCACACACATTACAGTGCACAAAGACCCAAGTTCAAGTCCCTGGTCCCCGTCTGCAAAGGGAAAGCTTCACGAGTGTTGAAGTAGGGCTGTAAGTGTCTCTCTGTCACGCTCCCTCTTTACCTCTCCCTTCCTCTCAATTTCTGGCTGTCTCTATTTAATAAACAAATAGAGATAGGGAGCCGGGCGGTAGCACAGCGGGTTAAGCACACGAGGCACAAAGCATGAGGACCGGCGTGAGGATTCTGGTTTGACCTCTGGCTCCCCACCCGGAGGAGTCTCTTCACAGGCGGTGAAGCAGGTCTTCAGGTGTCTGTCTTTCTCTCCCCCTCTCTCTCTGTCTTCCCCTCCTCTCTCCATTTCTCTCTGTCCTATCCAACAATGACTACAACAATAAAAACAACAAGAGCAACAAAAAGAAAATAAATAATATTTTTAAAAATCTTTTAAAAAAACCCCAAACAAATAAAGGTTAAAAGAAAGAATGAGTAATTTATAAAGAGAGAGAGAGAAGGGGAGACACCACAGCACCACTGCACCATTCACAAGGGGAGTCAGGGGCTCGGACTCTGGTAAATTGTGCGCTCTGCTGAGTGAACCATCTCCCAGCCCCGGTTTCCTTTTGTTTCTGATTTGCTGTCCTGTTCTGCCCGGGCAGCACTGTGGAGAATAACAAATCCCTGCCTCTTGCTCTCCTCTCCCTCAATGCCTCTCTTGATTTCTCACTTCTTACTCTTCCCACTGTCACTGTCCTTCACAGCTAAGGTCTCCCGAGGCTACTGTTGTGGGCTCCAGTCCTTCTTTTATGTCCAGGTCATTAGCTCTTGAAGTCTGTCCCCTACTTCTGGCCGCCACTGCAGATCCAAGGGACCAATCTGTTCTACCCTCTTCTGACAGACTGATTGTTTCCAAAGACCATGTTCAGGATGCCACCTCTCAGCCAAAAGCCGTCAGTCCCGGCTGCTTCAATGTCTTCTCTTCTCCTGCACCCCAGAGCCAGCCCTTCACTTCAGACACAAGTCCTCCATGGGCTCAGCAAAGTCAATATCCTCACTCCAGGCTGGCCTCTGTGTTTGCTCCAGCGTCCTCGCCACTTCTCCAAACACTCCCTGGAGCCTTTCCTGTCTCCTGATTCTCTCTTCTCTTGGCAGCTTCCAAAGTACACAGAGCCCCTTGCTCCAGGGGCCTCATGTGCTCTGGCCTCATGCATTTTATTCAGTTTGGAGTACAATTAGGTCAGCCGTCACTGTTGTGGCCCTGTTTCTACCTCTCAATGCCTTGAGCAAATTCTATAACTTCACAGCTACCTTTGATGATTAAAACTTAACCTAGTGGAGAGGAAGATGGTGCTGTGGCTAGAACATTCAGTTTAAAAAACATGAGATCCTGGGGCTGGGTGGTTGAGCACATATGTTACAGTGCTCAAGGACCTGGGTTCAAGCTTCAGTCCACCACCCCCTGCAAGGGAAAAGCTTCACAAATGGTGAAGCAGTGCTGCAGGTGTCTGCCCGTCTGTCTGCCTGTCTGTCTGTCTCCTATCTATTTCCTCTTCCCTCTCAATTTCTGGCTGTCTCTATCCAATAAATAATAAAGATAATAAAAATGTAAATAAATAAATAAATAAATGCATGATCCTTGTAAATAAATAAATGTGTTTGATCCTTGGCATTTCATGTGCCAGAGTTCTGAGACTTCCTCTCTCTCTCTCTCTCAGAAATAAATAAGGGTATCAGGCGGTAGCATAGCAGGTTAAGCGCACGTGGCACAAAGCACAAGGACAGCAGTAAGGATCCCAGTTTGAGCCCCCGGCTCCCCAACTACAGGGGAGTCGCTTCACAGGCGGTGAAGCAGGTCTGCAGGTGTCTATCTTTCTCTCCCCCTCTCTGTCTTCCCCTCCTCTCTCCATTTCTCTTTGTCCTATCCAACAACAATGGCATCAATAACAACAACAATAATAACCACAACAATGAAAAACAACAAGGGCAACAAAAAAGGAAAAAAAGCAAAATTAAAAAAAAAAGTAAATAAATAAACTCAATCTAAAAAAACACAGGACAGATCAAATAAACAAGAAAAAAAAAAAAAGCATCTGCCTAGCCCAGCTTAAAGCTCCAGATACCCAGTAGGGTTCAGAGATCTTTCTCTGCAACCCCCAGCCCTGCTTTGGTCAGGCCAGAGCTAAAACCATACTTTTAGTAAAAGGGAAATGGGGATAGAGGGGTTTGGAATCATGGTCTGGTACTAAGACCTCCCCTTCATTTTCAAGAATGAATAGTCCTAGCATTACTACTTTAAGTGAGCATCTGTCTGGGGTGGGGGTCCAGGGGGTAGCCCTACTGGTATGCTCAGGGAGCTTCCGTCTGATGCCGTGAGGCCTCAGCAGTCATGTGGTTTCTCTGAGTGGGGGGCAGATACCTTCTAGATGGCCCACCCTATACTATATCTTCCCTGCAGTATTCAGTGCCCCCAGAATACATCCGGCTCATTACTTGGCCTCAGGAGAGAACAGTGCTGTTCTGGGACCCTGGTTGCCACAAGACACCACAGAAGAACTGTGCTCACCTCCATGCCTTACTCAGCTATGAAGACATCCCCTCCCGCTCCCATCCCCAGGTAGGGCAGGGTGGTTTCTCTCTTCTGCCTTGACATCATACCATGACCATTCCAACCACCTTCTGTGGGCACCAGTTTAATCACAACCCCCACCCCCATATAGTTCTGGGTTGCTTGCTGGGAAAAGGCACTAGGTGGCCTATCATCGAGTGGTTTGCCTGAAGCCCACACCCTCTCCTGAGCTACCTCTCCAGGGAACTGCTCTCCCTCACCATCTTCTATAAGATGGATTGAGTCCAGCTTTTATCTCTTGCCACCAAGAATTCTAAGCATACAGACCCATGTTCACACCACGTGCAAAAATTAATTTCAGATTGGTTAACAAAACTGAAAGAACAAAAATATGAAAACATAGATGTTAATTTATACTATTTGGGGTGGACAAGACATTTCCTGAATATTGCACAAAATCGAGTAACCATGAAGGAAAAGATTGGCATTTTTGTCTACAGAAAACTGCTTGTGTGTTGTACTGCACCAAAGAAAAGGACTCTGGGGCAGAGGTGGAAACTGTAAAACATTAATCCTCTCAAGAAAGGAAAAAAAAATGACTTGTGGTGACCACGGGAAATAGTCCCCTTGATAGAGCATCAGACTTGCTTGTCTCCAGTTTCCAGTTGGATCCCCAGTGTGCATGTACCAAGGTGGCTTCTCTCTCTCTCTCTCTCTCTCTCTCTCTCTCTCTCTCCCTCTGTCTCCCTCTCTCTCACCATCTCTCTTCTCATTCTCTTTCATGAGCCAACAAAGCAGCTCACTTGGATATCATATTTCTTTGCCATATGTGGGACCAAAGTTTGAGGAAGCTTCAATGTTGTTGTCTCTTTCATTCTCTCTTTGCCTCCCCCCTTCCCCAGAGATGATATCCTGCAGTGTGAAGCCCCAGCAGCAACAAAAAAGCAAAACAGGGGATTGGGCAGTAGTGCACCAGGTTAAGTGCACATAGTGGTGCAAGGTTCCTGGTTCGAGTCCCTGGCTCCCCACCTGCAGAGGGGTCACTTTACAAGTGCTGAAGCAGGTCTGATGGTGTCTTCTTTCTTTCCCCCAATCTTCCCCTCTTTGTGTCCTATCCAATGAAATGGAAAAAAATGGCCTCCAGGAGCAGTGGATTCATAGTGTAGGCACTGAGCCCCAGCAATAACCCTAGAGGCAACAACAAAAACTCTCTTATATGGAATAAAATAAATAAGAATAAATATTTAATAAATTACTCAAGTGTGACATAAGATACAATATACAACACAAATATCAGACCGGGGGAGGGGGGAAACACTTGAAATAGTACAATATATATGACAGAAAGTACTAAGAACTCTCACAAAAAGAAAAAAACATATAGATGGAGCCGGGCAGTGGTGCAACCAGTAGAGTACACATGTTACAGTGCACAAGGACCCAAGTTCACGTCCTTGGTTCCCATCTGCGACAGGGTGGGGTGGGGTGAAGCAGTGCTGCAGGTGTCTCTCTTGTTTCTTTCCTTCTTTATCTCCCCCTCCTTTCTCAATTTCTCTCTGTCTCTATCCAAAATATAATAAATAGGAAGTATTGAGTCAAAGAGTATTAAATATTTTTTAAAAGATAAGTTAAGTCAGTTTTGAAGAAGAGCAAGAGTTAGGAACAGGTCATCAAAGGACCAGGGAAATCATGCAGCAGTTGAGAAGGGAACATTTATGCCTTAAGTCCTAGAGGTCCTGTACTCACTCTGAGTCACAACTGAGCAGGGCCCTGGTCTCTGTCTCTTTCTGTCTCTCTCTCACTCAAATCACACAAGTAAAGTTGATTTTCAAAAGTTTTTTGAGTTTTCTAAAGCTGATTAAGCTTAGACCCTCAAACTTACCAGTGGCCTGGGGTGGGGGTGTTGGTAGCACAGTGGGTTAAGTGCACCTGGCACAAAGCACAAGGACCAGCATAAGGATCCCGGTTTGAGCCCCCGGCTCCCCACCTGCAGGGGGGTGGCTTCACAAGCGGTGAAGCAGGTCTGTAGGTGTCTATCTTTCTCTCCCCCTCTCGGTCTTCCCCCTCCTCTCTAGATTTTTCTCTGTCCTTTCCAACAACAATGACAACAACAAGAACAACAACAATAATAATAACAACAAGGGCAACAAAATGGGAAAAATGGCCTCTGGGAGCAGTGGATTTGTAGTGCAGGCACCGAGCCCCAACAATAACCCTGGAGGCAAAAAAAAAAAAAAAAAAAGAGAGAGAGAGAAGCACACGTCCATCTCAGATAGCTAGACTCTGAAAACATGTGACCTTCAGTGTTGCTAGAGGGAGAGTGTCTCGCACCCCTTGGTGTAGGTCTACTCAGCAGACATCTGACTGACATTCATCAGAGGGCAGACCCACTGTCTTGGCAACTCCAGTTCTAAAAATCTACCTACAGAAATGTTTCTGGAAGTGCACCAAGATCCATGGAAAATGAGCAGATGTCCAAGACCAGTGGCTAGGAACCTGCTAAACAAAACACCAACCATTCTATGGAATGCTAGGCAACTGTGAAAACAATATAGATTTGTATGTGCCATGGAAAGGTGTCAGTGATCTATCAATTTAAAAAGTCAGACGGGGCAGGGGGAGTGCAGTAGGGGAAGGAGGCCATTAGGAGCACACATATCATTATGCACAAGGGTCTGGGTTTGAGCCCCCACTCCCCACCTGCAGGGGGAACACTTCGTGAGCAGTGAAGCAGTGCTGTAGGTGTCTCTCTGTCTCTCTCCCTCTCTATCTCCCACTCTCCCACTTCCTCTCAATTTCTGGCTCTCTCTCTCTCTTTTTTAGACCAGAGCACTGCTCATCTCTGGCTAATGGTAGTGCTGAGGATTGAACCTGGGACCTTTAGTGCCTCAGGCATGAAAGTCTTTTGCATAACCATTACGCTGTCTCCTCAGCCCGATTTCTGGCTGTCTCTATCTAATAAATAAATAAATAAATAAATAAATAAATAAATATAATAAAAAAATTTTAAAAAGAGCTAGTCCCAGAGTTGCTCTGAATACTCCGAGTCCTGGAGAGGGAAATAATCGTTCTTAAACCATGTCTTTTTGGAGAACTGATTCACTAGGTCTCAACCCCACCCCACCCCCCACCCCCGTCCTCCAACAAGCTCTGTGGCATCTAAGAGCATCTTGGCTACTCACCACCACCATCTTCATGTTCTCTACGTCTTCCTTCTGATCACCCTTCCCCCTGCCTCTTGACCACACTTCTGATGGTCGAGATCCCTATGTGACACAGGGGTGTCTCAGAGTCCCTAACGCCCCCATCCCATTCTAGCTGTTCAATGTTCTGAGATTAGTGGCGATGGATCTGGAGTGGGTTGGTTTGGACCTTACCTGAAAGGGCTGGTGTTGGGCTCCTTAATAAAGGAGGGCAGATTGAAGAGCAGGCAGATCAACACAGCCAAAAGTAAGAACCACTGGACAGCTTGGCCCAGACGAGCAAATATTCGCAGGTAGGACTTCATCATGATGGATGGGGCCCTGCAGAAAACCTCTTCATATCCTGGGGTTTTAGTACAAACAGCACAGCATTTAGTGGTTCTGCTCCTCAGACCCGGGAGAGCACACTTCTGTTCTGAGGCCAAGCCACTCTGTCAAGTGTGTCTCCCCACGTCTGCTGGAGAGAGGAGGAGCCACCGCCACGGCTTCATGGAGGCTTATAGGTTGGCGAGGCTTGAAGGAAGAGAAACCCTTTTTTTGTTCAAACAAGTTCACCTTCCTTCTCTTTGTCTCTGAAGCCAATTTCTGAGTGTAAAACTTGACGAGAGACACAGACGTGACACAGAACCCTGTTTTCATCAGTTTCCAAACCCTTAGGGACATGGGGCAAGTGAGCACTTGGGCTGGGATAATCTCGTGAAGCCTTGATGCCCAATCTAAGGGTTTTAAAATATATACAATTTATGTGTTTTTGTTTGTTTGTTTAGGATAGAGACAGTAAGACATTGAGAGGGAAGGGGGAGCTAAGGAGAGAGAAAACCTGCAGCACTGCTTCACAGCTCCTGAAGCTTTCCCCTTACAGGTGGGGACCGGGGGCTTGAATCTGGGCCCTTGTGCACTGTAATGTGTCCGCTCAGCCAGATGCACCAGCTCCCAGCCCCCCAAACATAAGTTTTGGTTTTATTTTTTGCCTCCAGGGTTATCGCTGGGGCTTGATGCCTGCACTGTGAATCCACTGCTCCTGGTGGCCATCCTTTCTTTTTTCCATTGTTATTGTTACTGTTATTGTTGTTATCACTGCTGCTGCTGTTGTTGGATAGGACAGAGAGAGGAGGGGGAAGACAGAGAGGGGGAGAGAGAGAGAGAGACACCTGTAGACCTGCTTCACCGTTTGTGAAGCGACTCCCTCTGCAGTTGGGGTGCTGGGGTCTGGAACCGGAGACCTTGTGCTGGTCTTTGTACTTCGCACTATGTACACTTAACCCACTGCGCTACCACCCCCCTCCAACATAAGTTTTATAAAAAAAATATATATCGATAGGGGCTGGGCGGTAGCGCAGTGGTTTAAGCACCCGTGGTGCAAAGTGCAAGGACCAGCACAAGGATTCTGGTTCAAGCCTCCAGCTCCCCACCTGCAGGGTGGTCGCTTCTTAAGCGTTGAAGCAGGTCTGCAGGTGTCTGTCTTTCTCTCCCCCTCTTTGTCTTCCCCTCCTCTCTCCATTTCTCTCCGTCCTATCCAGCAACGATGACATCAATAACAACTACCACAACAACAAAAAACAAGTGCAACAAAAGGGAAAATATTAAAAAAAAAAAAAAAAAAAGAAAGAAAGAGAAGAAAAAAAGAAACACCTGGGACATTGAAAGCACATTAGCTAATCACACCTGGATCTCTGGGGTGGATATTTTTCTAGTCACAGGTGATTTTTAATTTTTATGTTTCCCAGGTGATCCCAACACGTGACCAGGTGGAGAACCCCTGCTTTGTAAGTTACTGGGGGTCTGTCACAACAGTGTTTTTAAAATAATCCAAGTGCTATTATATAGTTTGCTCTCAGAACAAGGCACATAAAATGTACATGGAATGTTCTGTAATCTGCTGCCATCTTTCTGTGACCTTAGAGATATTGCTTAACCTTGTTTCATCGATAAAAGGGCAAAGCAGAGGCCTCTACCTTGTGGGATGATCATGAAGTGACCTGTACATATGCAGAAGTGATTTGAGCCACTCACCCCACATGCTTCAAGGGCACTTGAGCTAGACACTTAAGAACACCATTCCCAGGCCAGGGAGATAGTGAAGCTTATAGCATGCCAGATTTTTGTGCCCAGGTTCCAAAGGTCCCAAGTTCAATCTCCTAGTAACAACATAAGCCAGAGTTAAGCAGTGCTCTAGTTACTCTCTCTCTCTCAAAATAAGTAGATATGGGACAGCAAAATAGGCCACTAATATAGTGTGCTGCCTTGCCACATGTGTGATCTAAGATTGAAGCCAGCCCCCACTGCATTTAAATTAAATTAAATTTTTAAAAGGGGGAACCAGGAGATGGTTAACTGAACTTGGAAACATGAGGTCCTGGGTTTGATCCCTGACATCCTATGTGCCAGAGTGAGGATACTGGTTCTCTTTCTTTTTCTCTCTTTAAAAAAATTAGTATTATTATTATTATTTATTGGATAGAGACAGAGAAAGTGAGGGGGAGGGGATGATAGAGAGAAAGGGAAAGAGACAGGGAGACACCTGCAGCCCTGTTTCACCAATTGTGAAGCTTTCCCCCTGCCAGTGGAAGCCAGGGGCTTGAATCTGGGTCCTTAGGCATGAGATGTGTGAGCTTAACCAAGTGCACCACCACCTGTCCCCCTGGCTCTCTTTCTATTTTTTGAAATCTTGTATAAGTAAATAAATATGTAAACATACCATTTACAGTTAAAGAAATTGCATCTGCAGCTTGTCCATGATTTTAGAGTAAATCACAGCCAAATATAACTGATGTGTGTGTGTGTGTGTGTGTGTGTGTGTGTGTATTTATATTTTAAGAGACCTGAGTACTCAGAATACTGCTCAGTTCTGGCTTATATCAGCATCCTCAGTCTATTACACTACCATCATACTCCATGCCCATAGACTGCCTTCTTACCCACAGCAGTACTTTTTAAAGATTTTTAAAATATTTATTTATTTCCTTTTGTTGCTCTTGTTTTATTGTTGTAGTTATTATTATTGTTGTTACTGATGTTGTTGTTGTTAAGATAGGACAGAGAGAAATGAAGGAGGGGAAGACAGAGAGGGGGAAAGGAAGACAGACACCTGCAGACCTGCTTCACCGCCTGTGAAGTGACTCCCCTGCAGGTGGGGAGCCGGGGGCTCGAACTGGAATCCTTATGCCAGTCCTTGCACTTTGCGCCATGTGTGCTTAACCAGCAGTACTTCTGAGAAATCAGCTTACTTTGATATAAAATACTAATAATAGCAATAATAAATCAAACATACTGGTGTACCAGGTTGAACATACATGTTGCGATCTGCAAGGACCAGGGTTCAAACCAACCCCCACTCCTCATCTGTTTCACAAGCTGTGAAGCACGTCTGCAGGTGTCTGTCTGTCTCTCTCTCTCCTATCTTCCCCACCCCTCTCAATTTCTCTCCCTGTCCTATAAAATACATTGTTTTTTAAAAAGGAAAACATACTGTTTGAAGAAAATGTACAACTCAGAGAAACCACTTCAAAATCAATTATAGAAAAGCTAAGGAAATACAGAGGTAGATAGCATAATGGTTATGCAAAGAGACTCTCATGCCTGAGGTTCCAAAGCCCCAGGTTCAAACCCCTGAACTACCTAAGCCAGAGCTGAGCTTTTTGTTTTTAGAAGAAAAGCTAAAGAATTCAGGGGAGCAACTCTCTATTAAGCACTGCAGGCTGTTAATTCGTCAAATACAGCTGACAGTATTGTGCTAGTGTTTTTGTGCAGCTGAGGTAGGAAAGGTGCAGCTTGAGAGAATGGGGGCTGCAGGGGTGGGGTTGGGGTTCATTTCTGAACACATTGCTTCCCATTCGGTATGTAAATCCCTTGGCCTTCAGCCAAAATGTGCACCAGCAAATGCTTAACCACTTTCCCCAGGGGAGACGAGAAAGAAAATGCTTTTAAGCATTTAAACAGTTAAAAGTAACATAGACAGGAGTCAGGCTGTAGCAC
This sequence comes from Erinaceus europaeus, assembly GCF_950295315.1. Classification (NCBI taxonomy): domain Eukaryota; kingdom Metazoa; phylum Chordata; class Mammalia; order Eulipotyphla; family Erinaceidae; genus Erinaceus; species Erinaceus europaeus. The sequence continues at coordinate 13,519,753 of NC_080173.1, forward strand.
AGTAAGTTAAGCGCAGGTGGCACAAAACGCAAGGACCAGTATAAGGATCCCGGTTCAAGCCCTGGCTCCCCAATTTCAGGGGAGTTGCTTCACAAGTGGTGAAGCAGGTCTGCAGGTGTCTATCTTTCTCTCCCCCTCTGTCTTTTCCCCCTCCATTTCTCTCTGTTCTATCCAACAATGACAACAACAATAACTACAATAATAAAACAACAAGGACCACAAAAGGGAATACATAAATAAATATTTTTTAAAAAAGAGTAACATAGATAGCTAGCCTCCATTAGCTCACACAACACAGGAACTCATGGCACAATTCCAGGGAATGGGCTGGGAGAGAGGAGGAAGATCCCTCTGAGGACACCTAGTCTGTAAGTGCACAAACATCGGTCACGCTGTGACTCTGTCTTAGGTGAACCTTTATACCAGGCAGTTGAAGTGGGGGTGGCAGCCCTCCTTACCTCTGGCATTACTTAAATGGGTTCCCTCTTTGTTGTAACTCTATGTTTGGAAGTAGGGCCTGCTTCTCAGTGTTCTCTCTCCCAGGGAGCATGGAGAGCTCATTGAGCTCCTGGGTGACTGTGAAGGAGCTTTGCTCTCACCCCTCCACCCCGAAGGGGGAGTGCACTTGGAGATCCTGAGGTCAGCTGTTGGTGGCAGGGTCATCCAGAATTCTCAGGCTTTCCCGGTTCTCAGGCTCCAGCCCAGCACTGCTGGTGTACATGTGTCTCTACAGGATGGGAGAGCCAGAGACAGGCAGATTTTAGTGAAAACAGACTTTCCAAAAGATTTGTAAACCATCTCAATTTTCTTTTTTTTATTTTTAATTTTTATATATTTTACATATTTTTATATTTATATAAAATTTTATATTTTATATATTTATGTTTTTGTTGCCCTTGTTGTTTTATTATTGTAGTTATTATTGTTGTGGTTATTGTTGTCATTGTTGGATAGGACAGAGAGAAATGGAAGGTGGAGGGAAAGACAGAGAGGGGGAGAGAAAGACACCTGCAGACCTGCTTCACCACCTGTGAAGCGACTCCCCTGCAGATGGGGAGCCGGGGGCTGGAACCGGATCCTTATACCGGTCCCTGCGCTTCGTGCCACGTGCGCTTAACCCGCTGCGCCGCCGCCCAAAGCCCTCCATTTCAATTTTCATGTTGGCAAGGTCTTTCCTTTTTCTTTTTTTTTTTTTAATTTATTTCTTTATTGAGGAATTAATGTTTTCCATTCAACAGTAAATACAACAGTTTGTACATGCATAACATCCCCCAGTTTCCCATTTAACAATACAACCCCCACTATGTCATTCATCATCCTTCATGGACCTGTATTTTGGTGCGATATACCAATTCCATTTCAGATTCTACATGTGTTTTCAGGTCTTTCCTTTTTCTTCCCGCCTTCTTCCTTCCTTCCTTCTTTCCTTCCTTCCTTCCTTCCTTCCACTCTCCTTTCCACCCTCCTTTCCGCCCTTTCTTCTTTTATTTATTTATTTTTTTAATCTCTGCCTCCAGGGTTATTGCTGGGGCTTGGTGCCTGAACTATGAATCTACTGCTCCGGGAGGCTTTTTTTTTTTTTTTCCTTTTTGTTGCCCTTGTTTTATCGTTGTTGTTATTGTTATTATTGTTGTTATTTTTCTTCTATAATTCTTTCTCTTTTAAAAAAAATACTTATTTCCTTTTGTTGCCCTTGTTTTATTGTTGTAGTTATCACTGTTGTTGGATAGGACAGAGAGAAGTGGAGAAGGAAGAGGAGGGGAAGACAGAGAGAGGGAGAGAAAGATGGATACTTGCTGCACCGCTTGCGAAGCGACTCCCCTACAGGTGGGGAGCCAGAGGCTTGAACCGGGATCTTTTCGCCGGTCCTTGCACTTCGCGTCACGTGCGCTTAACCTGCTGCGCTACCGCCCGACTCCCTCACTCTCTCTCTTTAGCTATCGCTTTTGACTTTTGAATTCTTCATAGACCAGCCAACAGGATACAAGAACTTATATACAGATAGAGTTGTTAAAAGATAATTTCCAGTAATTTACCTCCTATATGAAACTATACCTCCTATATGCAGGTATGAAACACGAATGTGTTAAAATGTTTTATTCAACTCACGAGAGTAACCCACTAAAAAAAAGTGCATTGGCACAAATTGTTGTGAAGGGTAGGCATAATGAATTGCAAATGAAGAACGGGTTTTTCCACAAGCAGAAGAGAAGTCAGAGACAGACCAGAATTTGCAGTTTGACCAGCTACATACAGTTGTTTCTGCATGTGTGACCAACTGCAAACAGAATTTACAAATTTACAAAGTCTAAACAAAGCCCACTATTTCATTAAATCCAGCATTTTTTTCCTTTTTTTTTAATTGCCATGACATGCCATCTCTCTCTCTTTTTTAATTTTTAGCTTTTAAAATAATTTTAATTTTATTTAATATTGGGAGGAGTCAGAAACTGAGAGGGAGAGAGAGGGGAGATGGCGAGGGAAAGAGACCAAGAGATACCTGAAGACCTGCTTCACCACTTGTGAAGCTTTCCCCCTGCAGGTGAGGATGAGGGGCTTGAACCCGGGTCCTTGTGTACTGTAATGTGTGTGCTCCACCACCTGGCCTCCCCAGCAGTTCTTTTTTTTTTTTTTTTTCTAGAATGACTGTGACTTAGAAATCACTCTAGGACTGGAATTCTTGATATCAGCTGTTAAAACTGTCTGTTATATGATCCATTTGATGTCCTAGCCATAGCAATCAGATAGGCAAATAAATAAAGAAAATTTAGAATTGGAAGAGAAGCAGTAAACTACCATTAGACACAGATGATAGAAAGTATACATAAAAAATGCAAAATAATCTAGTAGAAAACTTTGAAACTTATTAGGCAGCATAGTAAGGTGACAGGCTACAAAATTAAGATACAAAAGCCAATGAATGGCATTCTTTTATGTATTAAACTAGAAGACATCTAGATATCAATACTTTTTAGAATATCAGCAAAAAATTAGATATCTAGGAAGAAACTGAATAAAGGAAGTGGAGACCTGTATGCAGAGAACTATAAGTCACTACTAAGGGAAGTAGAAGATTCGAAAAAAATTTCATTGAATTTAAAAAAGGGAACAGTAGTCTATGTGTGTTATAAGAATTAATATAAATGGGGGTCGGGCGGTGGCGCAGTGGGTTAAGCGCATGTGGCGCTAAGCGCAGGGACCGGCGTAAGGATCCCAGTTCGAGCCCCGGAGTCGCTTCACGGGCGGTGAAGCAGGTCTGCAGGTGTCTATCTTTCTCTCCCCCTCTCTCTCTGTCTTCCCCTCCTCTCTCCATTTCTCTCTGTCCTATCCAACAACAAAGCAACGTCAACAATGGCAATAATAACCGCGACCAGGCTGCAACAACTAGGGCAACAAAAAGGGGGAAAAATGGCCTCCAGGAGCGGTGGATTCATGGTGCAGGCACTGAGCCCTGCAATAACCCTGGAGGGAAAAAAAAAAAAAAAAGAATATAAATAAAATAACCATTCTGTAGCCTGAGAAGAGGTCCAGTGGATAATGCATTGAACTCTCAAATATGAGGTTTCTCAGTTTCTAAGTCAGTATGAATTTGATGATTTAGAGAGATGCTGGATTAAATGAAAAGTTCAACTTTCTGAAAAGCCAATTTATTGGCTACAATGAAAAATTGCATCAATGTTCCCCATGTGTCCTGTCTTCTCAAATTCTTTTTTTTTTTTTTTTTTTGCCTCCAGGGTTATTGCTGGGGCTCGGTGCCTGCATGCACTATGAATCCACTGTTCCTGGGGGCCATTTCTCCCATTTTTGTTGCCCTTGTTGTTATTGTTATTGCTGTTGTTTTCGGATAGGACAAAGGGAAATCAAGAGAGGAGGGGAAGATGGAGAGGGGGAGAGAAAGACAGACACCTGCAGACCTGCTTCACCGCTTAGGAAGCAACTCCCTTGCAGGTGGAGAGCCGGGGGCTCAAACCAGGATCCTGATGCCAGTCTGTGTGCTTCGTATGTGTGCTTAATCCACTGCACTACCGCCCAGCCCCCTAATTTTATTTTTTAGCAACTTGACTGAGATATAATTTGTATGCTATATAGTTTACCCACTTAAGTGTACAGTTCAATGAATTTTAGTATATTTACAGAGTTGAGTAACCATTATATGGTCTAATTTGAATTGTTTTCATCATGCTCAGAACACTCTCTCCCTAAACTGTTGGCCTTCAGCTTCTAGCTGAAGCAACCACCAATATATTTCCTCTATAGGTTTGCTTTCTCTGCACATTTCCTTTTTAAAAATTTATTTATGGACTGGAACATGGCATGGTAGATAAAACATTAGACTCTGGAGCATGGGGTCCTGAGTTTAATCCCCAGGATCACATGTGCTAGAGTGATGCTCTGATTCTCCCTCTTCCTCATAAATAAAAGATGTATTGGTTGATTAATGAGAGAGAGAGAGAAAGACAGAGAGAGAGAGAGAGGAACATGAACCAAAGTATCACTCTGACATACTTCTGCTGAGATTCAACTTGGGACCTCAAGCTTGAGAGTTCAATGCTTTATCTACTGCACTGCCTTTTGGGACACTATTCTGAACATTTTATGTAAAGGAAGTCATATAATACAAGGTAATTTGTGACTGATTTCTCATTTACTCTGTTTCCAAAGCTTCCCTTCTGTAGGTGGGGACTGGTGCTCGAATCTGGGTTCTTGCACATTATGTGTGCTCAACCAGGTGCACCACCACCTGGCCCCTGTATTTCTTTTTTAAACGTTATTTTATGCACTTTACTATAAGGAGGGAGAGTGAGGGAGATACACAGAGGAAGGGGGGTGCACTGCTCACCTCTGGATTAAGGTGGTGCTGGGGATTGAATTTTGGACCTCAGAGCCTCAGGCATGATAGTCTTTTGCAGAACCATTATGCTACTCTGAAAGGAACTGACAAGCTGACTAGTCTTTTCCCTTAATCACTCACTGCTCCAATTCTTCCCACTCTTTTTAAAGCAGAACTTGTCTCTGAGGAGACTGCAACACTGTACAACATCCAGACACTATTGCCTTTGGATCACAAATGTGAACAGATGTGGAGATACCTTGCTATGGGGTCTAAACAGTGTTAAGTCGAAAAAGCACGTTGGCAGTTCTGGGTTATTGTTGACTAGCACTGAGCACCTGTCACGTGGCACAGATGCATGCTGGTTTCTGATAAATTTGTGGCTTGTGGGGCCTGGGATGTAACTCAGTAGTGGAGCACATGTTGTATGTCTGTGAGCCCCTGGTTTAGGATGGGGGAAATGGTATAGTGGTCATGCAAAAGGAATTTCATGCCTGAAGCACCAAAGACCCTGAGTTCAAATCCCAATTTCACCATAAGCCAGGGCTGAGCTGTGCTATGTAAAGAAAACAAATAAACAGTGGTCCGGGAGTTGGCGCAGTGATAAAGCTTTGGACTCTCAAGTATGAGGTCCTGAGTTCAATCCCCGGCAGCACATGTACCAACCAGAGTGATGTCTTGTTCTTTCTCTCTCCTCCTATCTTTCTCATTAATAAATGAATAAAATCTTTAGAAAAAAAAAAAGAAAACAAACACGCAGGTGTGACTCACACATGTTAACAATGTGCCAAGGGCCCTGGTTCAAGCCCCTGTCCCCACCTACTGGGGGGGGGTTGAGCTTCCAAAAATGGTGAAGCAGGCAGGGCTGCAGGTGTCTCTCTTTCTCTTTCCCGTTCTATCTCCCACCTCCCTCAGAATTTATGTCTATCCAAAATAAATAAATTAAACTTCTTAGAAACTATTTATAAAAATAAAAGTCATAGTGCTTGTAACAGAATCAACTGACACATCAACTTCTTTTTTTAAAACATTCTTTATATATATATATATATATATATATATATAGACTTTCATCTCTGAGGCACTGAAGGTCTCAGTTTCTTTTTATTTATTTATTTACTTTTTGAGATAGATGCAGACAGAGAGAGAGAGAGAGAGAAGGAAACACCAGAGTACTGCTCAGTCCTGGCTTATGGTGGTGCGGGGGATTGAACCTGGGACTTAGGAGCCTCAGGCATGAGAGTCTGTTTGCATAAACCATTATGCTATCTCCCCTGCCAGACACATCAACTTCTTAGGAAGCAACAGAAAGGCATAAAGAATGCTGTTTGGTAAGGAAAAAAAAGAAAAGAAAAAGAAAGAACTTTAACTCATGACTATTTGTTGTTTAAGAAGGGTTGATGATTAAGGGTGCCTGAGGCAAGGATTCCACATTAAGTGAGCTCTAGCGTTTCTCACACACAGAATGTTCTGCCTCCTAGATGGCCATGGCCAACAGGGTGCATTTGTCTTGGAACACTGAGTCTGGATCGTATGATGTGCTCAGAGTCCTCTTTGCTGTGGCCTTCATTGAAGAGATCATAAAGACCAGGCAGGCCCTGGCAGACTTAGCTGACATTTCTTATCATAAAGAATGGTTGTTTGTTTATTTGTTTACTTATAGGAGAGAAAGAAAAACAAACAAACCCAGAGCATTATCTGACACATAAGTAGCTGGGGATCAAACTTGCTAAACAGGCTTGCTAATCCAAAACTCTAGCTACTGTACCACCATCCAGGTCACCTCTACGCCTTTCCTGAGTCATGTAACCTCCCTTGTCCTCTCCTTTTGGAGGATCTGGTATGATAGACAGGTCTGCTATATAATGCAGCATCACGGCACCAGCATGGAATCAAAGTGTTTGCTGGTGAATTCATTTATTTTACATTTATCAAGAGAGTACTACAGCCTGTACTCCTAGAGTAGAAACTATCAACAAGGGGCCAGGGGTGGTACACCCAGTTAAGTGCACATGTTACCATATGCAAGGACCCAGGTTCAAGCCCCCAGCCCCCACATGCAGAAGGGCAGTTTCATGAACGGTGAAATAGTCCTCTCTTCCCCCTCCTTTCCTCTCAGTTTATCTTCTTCCTAATCAAAATAATATAAAAAAGAAAGGAAAAAAGAAAGAAAGAGAGAGAAAAAAGGAGAAAGGAAGAAAGAGAGGAAGGAAGGAAGGAAGGAGGGAGGGAGGGAGGGAGGGAAGGAGGGAGGGAGGAAGAGCCAGCCAGTGTGCAGGGGTATGACAGAAGACAACAGGGCCATTAGAGGCAAATAAGAAGGGCACGAGTCAAAGAACTCCCCTTGTGGTGCTGCTATGGACACAAAACTGGCAGGCTAGGGGTGGGTCATAAGCGGGAAAGCCTCGGCCCATCTAGCCCCAGGTTCCACCTGCGCCCGGAGGAATAGATGAGACTTGATGGGCAAACTGCACTGCAATTCGACTGCAATCTCAAAAACTCTCAGGTTGAAGACACCTTTGTAGAGAAGTTGTCTCAGTTGGCAGGAGGCTTGTCTTCTTACTCGTAATTCCCCAGAACCAGGCACCATAGCAGTTGCAGACTCAGCTCTGAACAGCCAGCCCAGCCACCACACGGAGCTGACCTGTCGGAGCGGGCAAGGATGAGAATCAGGACCAACCTGGCAGGGGTTCGGGTGTGAGGACCAATGAAGGCTGTGGGCTGAGGACTGTAGACTGGGCCTGTTTCTGAGGAGTGACCAAGTCAAAGAAGGAAGCAAGCCACTGGAAGCACTACAGAGCAGAAACTGAGCTGAGCCCAGGGAAGCAGAAAAGTGAGGCTCTGAGTCAGAGGCACTCTTTAAAAAGGAATACAAAGGGAGCTACTCTCTGCCCTAATCCAGCTTCCTGGCCCTTTTCTCAACTCTGACACTATCTTCCCAGACAATACTTTTAGTCCACCTGCATGTTTGTTAGCTGTCGGGCTCAGGCAAAAATTGATAAAGTCATGGGCCCGTTGAAACATACTTAAAATCAACTTCCTAGCTGCTTCCCATCTGGAGACTCCTAATTTTATCTGCTCTAGTCCTACCTTTGGGTTCCTGTTGATTAAACAATTTGTCCTGTTTTATATTTTATCACCTTTCAGCCACCAACTTGCAGATGCTACCATGGCGCCATCCTGATTTCCTTGGGTAGAAGACCTCACCAATGTGTCCCAGAGCCTCCCCTCCCCAGACCCCTACCCCACTAGGGAAAGACAGAAACAGGCTGGGGGTATGGATCCACCTGCCAATACCCATGTCCAGTGGAGAAGCAATTACAGAAGCCAGACGTTCTACTTTGTGCTCCCCATAGAGAACTTTGGTCCATACTCCCAAAATAGCTCACCTGGATAGTGTGCCGCTTTGTTATATGTGAGACTCAGGTTCTAGCTCACCCCCACTGCACTGAAGGAGACTGGTGCTCTGGTCTCTCCTCTACATCCTGTTTCTTGTACACTGTACTATGTGTGCCCTGCTAGGTGCGCCAGCCCTACCTGGACTTTCTTCTTTCTGTTTTTGAGGAGAGGCAGAGAGAGAGAGAGAGAGAGAGAGAGAGAGACCACAGCATCAAAAATTCCTTCAATATGGTGGTGACCTGGGTTCCAACCTGGGTTCTATACTTGGCAAAGTAGCCTACTATCCAAGTAAGGTTTTTTGCTGGCCCAAATCTGTTATTTATTTATTTTTTTACTTACTTTCCCTCAAAGCCTGGAAAACCAGAGCATGCAAGAGAATGAAACTCATTCTTGAAGGTCTAAACCTCACCCCATGTACCATTCAAAGTAAGCTTTCTTTTAAAAAAAAAAAAAATTCTCTTTCGTTGCCCTTGTTGTTTTATTGTTGTCGTAGTTATTATTGTTGTTAATGACATCATCATTGTTGGATAGGACAGAGAGAAATGGAGAGAAAAGGGAAGACAGAGAGGGGGAAGAAAGACAGACACCTGCAGACCTGCTTCACCACCTGTGAAGTGACTCCCCTGCAGGTGGGGAGCTGGGGGCTCGAACTGGGGAGCCAGGGGCTCGAACCGGAATCCTTACACCAGTCCTTGTGCTTTGAGCCACGTGTGCTTAACCCACTGCACTGACGCCCAACTCTCCAAAGTAAGCTTTCTATGTGGACAGGCTCTCTATAGGACAGGCAGATTGTTACAGAGCATCTATTGTTATGGAGCATCTGCTCCTTATCATGTGAGTCCACCCTCCATGGATAGTAGCCTGCCTCTTTCTATCTGAAAAAAAAGTTGGTCCAGAGCAGTGAGGCCCCAGTAGCAACAAAAAGGAAGTCACAGTGGGTAAAGTATTGGGGATTCAAGAGTATGAGGTCCCTAGTCCAACTCCCAGCATTGCATGTGCCACAGTGATACTCTGGTTCTCTCTCAAATAAACAGATTAATTCATTAATAAGGTGTTTGACATCAGGGATATTTGCAGGTCAGTTTGGGACCTTAGAAGCTATCTAAATAGCTCATGAGACAAGCAGATGACACTGAGGTTCCGCTATATCTTGTGACTGTATAGGGCAGTGGTGCAGATGCCAAGGCCAGATTCTCTAAGTTCAAACCTTGCCAGTGGACACTGGGCAGTAGCGCACCTGGTTAAGTGCACATGGCGCAAAACACAAGGACGGTCATAAGAACCCTGGTTTGAGCCCCCAGCTCCCCACCTGCAGGGGGGTCACTTCACAAGCAGTGAAGCAGGTCTGCAGGTGTCTATCTTTCTCTTGCCCTGTCTTCCCCTCCTCTCGATTTCTCTCTGTCCTATCCAACAATGACAGCAATAACAACAATAACAACAACAGCGATAAACAACAAGGGAAACAAAAGGGAAAAAAATAGCCTCCAGGAGCAGTGGATTTGTAGTGCAGGCACTGAGCCCCAGTGATAACCCTAGAGGAAAAAAAAACAGAAACCTTACCAGTGTTATTTCCTCACTGAGGCCTCAGAAAGGTGACTTTTGCCTCTCTTACCCTTTCTTTCTTTTCTTTTCTTTCTTTTTTTATCTCACTTTATCTATGAAATGGGTATTTTAATTGCCAGCTTCATTGGGGTTGTTATGAGGAATAACTGTATTTGTTAGCATGTAGAGTCTGTGCCCTTGTATAACCACTAATGAATCGTCTGCTCAGAGTTACACAGCTAAGTACCAGCAAGAAGTAATGAGGGAGGCAGAGGAAATGCCTTCTGCATTCTGGCGGGAGGAGCAGAGTCCACGCATGCCCAGTCAGAGCTATGGCTGCAGACAAACAGCTTCCCTAAGAAGGGAGGATAGTGCAGGAGCCTTAGTGGACTTTCATTTCCTAGTGGCAGAAGGTCTGTCTTGTTACATAAGTTAGCAAACAGATGCCTTTATTGGTGGCAGTTGTAAAATTAGGCCCTGGAGGGGATTACCCAGCATCCTTGTCTGCTGTGGAATTAAATGTGCACTTCTGAGAGCTAAAGCTTTCAAGCAAATCTTCTTTTAGATGTAGAGAACAGACCCAATTATCTTACTGTCTCTGAACAGACTGCTATTGAGAAATGAGGTCAGTGCTCTGAGACAAACAACAACAAACAGCCCCCCTAGAAAAAGGGGAGGGACAGCGACAGCCCAGATGGTGCTTGAATTCAGGTGAGCAGGTTGAATTCAACAGGTAAGAATGAGCCTTCAACCCAGAAGGCAGAGAGAAAGCCTTCCAAGTGCTATCAGTGTTGAATTCTATTTGTGATCCCATAATGAAGCACTGCTAATTACATCCAGCAAAGGAACTGTGTGTAATTAGTTTGCTTCTTTTCACAAGCTGGTTAAATGGCGTGCGCCACTGGCAAATGGTTACATAAACAATGATGTGGGCCAAAGGACCCAAGTGGAAAACTTGTAAAAAAGAAAAAGAGGGGGCAGGGCGGTAGCACAGCGGGCTAAACACACATGGCACGAAGCACAAGGACTGGCGTAAGGATCCCGGTTCAAGTCCCCTCCCCCCGCCCCCCCACCTGCTCCCCACCTGCAAGGGAGTCACTTCACAAGCGGTAAAGCAGGTCTGTAGGTGTCTTATCGCTCTCCCTCTCTGTCTTCCTCTCCTTTCTCAATTTCTCTCTGTCCTATCCAACAACAACAATAACAGCAATAACAACAACAACAAGGGCAACAAAATGGGGAAAATGGCCTCTAGGAGCAGTGGATTCATAGTGCAGGCACGAGTCCCAGAGATAACCCTGGAGGCAAAAAAAAAAAATGCACTTGGTCTGATCCGGATAGAAATAATCTTCCTGTAGTGGATTTCCTGAAGGTGGTGCACCCTTTGCCATGCTCCCTAAGTAAATACTAAGGCTGTGAACTGCATTCTTTCAACTTGACTCCTCTCTCTCTTGTCTTTCTTTTTTTGCCTCCAGGGTTATCGCTGGGGCTTGGTGCCTGCACTACGAATCCACTGCTCCTGGAGGCCATTTTCATTTTTTCCCATCTTATTGGATATGACAGAAAGAAGCTAAGAAAAGAGCAGAGCTAGGGAGAGAGAAAGATAAAACACCTGCTGACCTGCTTCACTACTGTGAAGTGACCCCCTGCAGGTGGGGAGGGGACTTTTGTGCTTAGTATTATGTGTGCCACCACCCGGCCCCACAAGTCTCCTCTGTCAACATGTGGCACATTAGTTGAATGAAAGCGAAGCAAGGTCCAGCAAAATAGTTCACTTGGATATAGTGCTGCTTTGCCATGTGTGCGATCCAGGTTCAAACCCAGCCCCCACTTCACTGAATGAAGGAAGCTTTAGAGCTTTGTTTTGTCTTTCTCTCTCCTTCCCCCACCTCACTGCCTCTCTGTCTTTATCTTAAAAATAAAAAAAAGCAAATAAAGAAAAGAAAGCAAAACAAATACACATCAATGTCCAATACTCATCTGTCATCTGCAGTGATAAGATTAGGTGTGAACAAAGAAATGCCTTATCCTGGAAAAGAACTTGGGAGGAGAATAAACTAAAGTCCTCAGGCCTTTAGATTACACTCCCCAAACTTCCTCACAGGTGGATATTTCATGTTGGTGAGGGGTAGTGACCCGTAGCACTGTGACCTGACATTCCCCAGGATTCTTTTCCCGACACACTAGGGTGTCCTACCCCAGGCTCTTAAGAAGAACTTGTGAGAAAGTAAAAGACAAGGGCCTTTTTGTTCTTAAATAAAAATGTATGTAAACTTACTGTTGAATGTAAAACATTAATTCCCCAATAAAGAAATAAATTATTTAAAAAAATGTATGTAAACCTATGGGACTACATCAAATTAAAAAGCTTCTTCACAGCAAAAGAAACCACTACCCAAACCAAGAGACCCCTCACAGAATGGGAGAAGATCTTTACATGCCATACATCAGACAAGAGGTTAATAACCAACATATATAATGAGCTTGCCAAACTCAACAACAAGACAACAAATAACCCCATCCAAAAATGGGGGGAGGACATGGACAGAATATTCACCACAGAAGAGATCCAAAAGGCCGAGAAACACATGAAAAAATGCTCCAAGTCTCTGATTGTCAGAGAAATGCAAATCAAGACAACAATGAGAAGATACCACTTCACTCCTGTGAGAATGTCATACATCAGAAAAGGTAACAGCAGCAAATGCTGGAGAGGGTGTGGGGTCAAAGGAACCTTCCTACACTGCTGGTGGGAATGTCAATTGGTCCAACCTCTGTGGAGAACAGTCTGGAGAACTCTCAGAAGGCTAGAAATGGACCTATCCTATGATCCTGCAATTCCTCTCCTGGGGATAGATCCTAAGGAACCCAGCACATTCATCCAAAAAGATCTGTGTATACCTATGTTCTTAGCAGCACAATTTGTAATAGCCAAAACCTGGAAGCAACCCAGTTGTCCAACAACAGATGAGTCACTGAACAAGTTATGGTCTATATACACAATGGAATACTACTCAGCTGTAAAAAATGGTGACTTCACCATTTTCAGCCGATCTTGGATGGACCTTGAAAAATTCATGTTAAGTGAAATAAGTCAGAAACAGAAGGATGAATATGGCATGATCTCACTCTCAGGCAGAAGTTGAAAAACAAGATCAGGAAAAAAAAAAAAAAACAACACAAGTAGAACCTGAAATGGAATTGGCATATCACACCAAAGTAAAAGACTCTGGGGTGGGTGGGTGGGGAGAATACAGGTCCAAGAAGGATGACAGAGGACCTAGTGGGGGTTGTATTGTTATATGGGAAACTGGGGAATGTTATGTATGTACAAACTATTGTATTTACTGTTGAATGTAAAACATTAATTCCCCAATAAAGAAATTTTTAAAAAGTATGTATCTGTGTGGTCCAGGAGGTGACGCAGTGGATAAAGCATCGGACTCTCAAGCATGAGGTCCTGAGTTCAATCCCCAGCAGCACATTTACCAGAGTGATGTCTGGTTCTTTCTCCTTCTATGTTTCTCATTAATAAATAAATAAAATATTTTAATGTATGTATTTATATTTTAAAATATACTTTTCAATTTATTGAGAGAGAGAGAGAGAATTAGAACATCACTCTGGCACACAGGGTGCTGGGGGTAGAACTCAGGACCTCATGCTTCCAAGTCCAGCACCAACTCTTCCTACCTTGCAGGCCAGGCTCAAACCTGGGTTGAGCACATGGCTCAGCAGAACACTGTCCAAGGGAGTTATTCCACTGCCCCTTGACCCCAAATAAGAATCTTATCTGACATACTTGCACAAACAACAAAGCCTTTAAACAAGGAAGACATCTGTAAAAGAGAAGACATTCCTTCACAAATCCCTTCTGAATCATGCCTAATAAAAAGCAAGTGCCGTTTCTCTGATTACTAAAAAAGATTTTTTATTTTTAAAAATATTTTATTTATTTATGAATAAGAAATATAGTAGGAGAGAGAGAAAGAACCAGACATCACTCTGGTACATGTGCTGCCGGGGATTGAACTCAGGACCTCATGCTTGAGAGACTAGTGCCTTAGCCACTACGCCACCTCCCAGACCACCTAAAACAAATTTTTATCATATTTAAATTTCTACTAACCATATCCCCAAAGTTCAAGTTCAAAAATGGCATCTTTAAAAAGGCTTATAAAAAAGAACTTGTTCTGTTTGCAGTGAGTTAATAAATGCAGCAAGCAAGTAGAAAGACCTAAAAAGGACACCATAAAGTACCTAATCAAATAGTTCCTTAGACCTAGATAGCCTTCTCACCTACTTCCTATTTCACTTCCCTCAATTACTCCAAGGCTAACCTTGTCAGACAAAGGAAGGACTACAAAAGCTGAATAAGGACAAGAGACTGGCACACTTTAACAATGACTCTTTAGTCACTACCTGGCTACCCCATCACCCGGGGCCCTATTCAGGGAGTCCTGGAATTCCCACACAGACATGATGGGCCTAGCCTTCTAACAGATTGCTCTCTCCACTGTCACTGGTCATCTCCATCAGGAAAAACATAGTGGACCCCTTTGTGGGCCCCTATAGGACTTTGCCCTCAATGTGGATCAACAATGGTAGGGACTTCTATTCTCTGAAGGGAGGGTGGGCAACATACTCTACCACTCGAGGAAGATAGGTCCTGAAATGAGTGCTGGAATATTCCTAGCCATGACCACAGACTGTGAGCTCAGACCTACAGGGATGCAGAGGTTACACAGGCTCCTGTGCTGATTATGGGCCCCAGATCAAGTCGATGGGGTTTACAGTTAGCCATATTTACATACTTTTCCCATATTTTGGAGCTACTCTTTTCCCTGATCCAGCTTTCTAGTCCTTCTTCCAACTCTGATACCATCTCTCCAGACAATACCTTAGGGCCCACCTGCATGTTAGCTGTCAGGCTCAGGCAAGAACTAGGAAAGTCATAGATCCCTTGGAATAGACCTAAAATAGACTGTTGGGGGCTGGGCCCACTGCCCGGGAAGTCCAGGCCATTGTTTCCATGAGAGTCTGAGCATGTCAACCCCAGACCCTCCCCACTGTGGGTTGAGATATAGCAGGTCCCTCCTGACCTCTGGAATTTATGACTTGGACACCCCCCCCCCACATGGGTGCCTCTCTACACATGCCACTCTTTCTCCCTTTTTAAACAAAGACCATAAATTACTGTGTATGGCTAACTTGAAAACCACTAGCAAACATCCTGATTGGTCAGCTGCCTTCCCCCCCCCCAAGTGCCTACATTCTACCTCTGGAAAAATATACATTGTGAAGCTTGTGATCAAACCTTGTATGGTAACCTTTCACTTGTGATCAAATAGTCTGAAGGTCAAAATGTGACTATACATTGTGTTGCTCTGTGTTTGGGTTAATAATTACTTCAACCTTCCCCCCCCAGCAATGGTTATATTTGCCTGACTTTTCCCCCAATAAACGAGTTGTCCCACTGAGGCTCTCCCAGAGCTGACTGCTTGTCTCTCTGAGCACTTTGCCCCCACCATGCAGAGCCACCCCAGGACTCCCAGGGGGCCACTCTGACCCTTCGCAGCCACTGGCCAGTGGGTTGGGGGAAGTGGAGTAAGCCAGTCCTCAGAATCACATGTGCCAGAGTGCTGATTTGGCTCTCTCTAATATAAGTAAATAAATATTTTTTAAAAGGGGGTGGGTGGGTGGTTGGGCGGTAGCTCAGCTGGTAGAGTGCATATGTGACAGTGCACCTAGTTCAAGCCCCTAGTCCCCACCTGCAGGGGGTGGAGGGAGCTTCATGAGTGATGAAGTAGGTCTGCAGGTGTCTCTCTCTCCTTCTCTATCTCATCCTTCCCTCTCAATTTCTGTCTCTGTCCAAACTAAATAAGCAAAAATGTAATGCTTAAAAAACAAAAAGACTCAAAACTGAGGGCAAAAGATGCCAAGTAGTTTTGGGGGAAGGATAAGAATGCTGACAGAGAGGGCCAGGCGGTAGGTGGCGGGTTATGTTCACATGGCGCAGAGTGCAAGGACCGGAGTAAGGATCCTGGTTTGAGCCCTGACTCCCCACCTGCGGGGGGGGGGGATCACTTCACAGATGGTGAAGCAGGTCTGCAGTTGTCTTTCTCTCCCCCTCTCTGTCTTCCCCTCCTCTCTTGATTTCTCTCTGTCCTATTCAACAACAATGGCAGCAATGACAATAGTAATAATGACAACAAGGGTATCAACAAAATGGGAAAAATAGTCTACAGGAGCGATGGGTTCATAGTGCAGGCACTGAGCCCTAGCAATAACCCTGAAGGCAAAAAAGAAAAAGAAAAGAGAAAAGAAAGGAAAAGGAAAGGAGGGGAGTGGAGGGGAAGGGAAGGGAAGGGAAGGGAAAGGGTAAGGAAAGGAAAGAGGTAAGGGGAGGGGAGGGGTAAGGGGAGGGGAGGGGTAGGGAGGGGAGGGGTAGGGAGGGAAGGGGTAGGGAGGGGAGGGGAAATTAAGGTAAGGTAAGGTAAGGGGAAAGGGAAAGGGAAAGGGAAAGGGAAAGGGAAAGGAAAGGGTCCAGCGTTAGTGCAGCACAAGTGGTGTAAAGGACAAGGACCAGCAGAAAGATCCCGGTTCCAGCCACGGCCCTTCCCCACCCCCCCACCTGCAGGGGAGTCACTTCTCAAGCAGTGAAGCAGGTCTGCAGGTGTCTATCTGTCTCTCCCCCTCTCTGTCTCCCCCTCCTCTCTCCATTTCTCTCTGTCCTATCCAACAATGACAACAACTACAACAGTAAAACAAGGGCAACAAAAAGAAAATAAATAAATAAATAAATATTAGAAAATTTTTAAATGGAAAAGGGAAGAAGAGAAAGGAAAAGAAAAGAAAAGAAAAGAAAAGAAAAGAAAAGAAAAGAAAAGGGAAAAGAATGTTGACAGATCCACCTACAGAAAAGGGACCCTAGCACCACCTGCAGGCCAGCCTTGGCACTGCACTGCTACCCATTTCGATCTTCTCCATCTACGCCATGCCTCGGCCTCGCGTGAGCTTAATGTGCAGCTTGGCGATACGAGAATCCGGCATGAAGCCCAGCCAGTCTATCTTGGCGTCACTCTCGATCGCACCCTGTCATTTCACGAACATCTCATAAAAATTGCAGCAAAGGTGGGCGCGAGGAATCACATCAAGACTGGCCAGCTCCTCATGGGGTGCGAGCGCTTCCACACTACGATCATCATCTCTGGCATTATGCTATTCCACTGCAGAATACTGTGCCCCAGGATGGTTCTGTAGCCCCCATGTCCACTTGGTCGATTCCCAATTATATTCCTCCATGAGGATCATTTCTGGAACCATCCATTCCACCCCGGTTCCATGGCTGCCAGTTCTTAGCAACATCGCCCCGCCAGATATTCGTCGGGATGCGGCATCATCTAAGTTCATTTCCCACGTCTACGCTCGACTGGACCTGCCAATATACACGGATATCTTCGCCCACCCTGTCCAACGCTTGACGTCTCGTCACCCAATCTGGTCCCCTACGCCCACACTGAACTTCTCTGTTCCAGACTCTTGGAAACAGAGTTGGCAGTCAGCTGAGGTAAAGAACAAACACCTCATCACAGACCCCTGCGAGCGTCAACCCGGCTTTGACCTGGCACGTTATGATTGGGCCCTCCTCAATCGCTATCGAACAGGCCATGGCCGGTGCGCCGCTATGTTCCATCGCTGGGGAGCCAGAGACAACCCGAACTGCCCCTGCGGCTCCAGACAGACTATGACCCACATAGTCAACGACTGCCACCTCTCCAGATTCAAAGGAGGTCTCGAAACTTTACATCAGGCTCAACCTGACGCTGTTGACTGGCTACGGAAGAAGGGCAAACACTAGAAGAAGAGGAGGAGCTTCTGGAAGAACTCAACAGGTATGGAAGTGGCACTGTGGCTACAGCACTGGACTTACTAAGATAAGGTCCCAAGTTTGATCCCCAGCATCACATGTGCCAGAGTAATGCTCTGGTTCTCTTTCTTTCTCATAAATAAATCTTAAAAATAAATAAATAAATAAGGGGGTAGCATAGAACAAGACTTTGTCCACTCCCCAACAGTTTCCCTATTCTCCACAAAATGTGTGCTGCTGAGGAGAGGAAGTGATGAACCCTGAGTCAGACACGCCAATAAATTTTAAAACAATGAGCCTGGGTCTCAGTTTCTGCAAAGTGACAGAAAGTACCCAAGATGTGGCTTTGTTGAAAACAGCACTTAGACAATAGAAAACAGAAAGAAAGAAAGAAAGAAAGAAAGAAAGAAAGAAAGAAAGAAAGGAAGAGGAAAGAGAAAGAAAGGAAGAAAGAGAAAGAGAGAGGAGGGAGGAAAGAAAGGGAGGGAGGGAGGAAAGAGAGAAGAGTGGGGGTAGGTAGCATAATGGTTATGCAAAGAAACTCTCATGCCTGAGGCTCTGAAGTCCCCGGTTCAATCCCCCCACCACCACCATAAGGCAGAGCTGAGCAGTGCTATGGTAAGGAAGGAAGGAAGGAAGGAAGGAAGGAAGGAAGGAAGGAAGACAGAAAACTGGGTGTTGTGGAGAAGCATAATGATTATGCAAAATGACTTCCTTGTTTGAAGCACCAAAGGTTGTCTGGAACCAAAGTTGCAAAGGATTGGTCTGGGAGGTAATGCAGTGGATAAATCCTTTGTCTTTCGAGCATGAGGTCCTATGTTTGATCCCCGGCAGCACATGTACCAGAGTGATGTCTGGTTATCTCTCTCTCCTCCTATCTTCTTCATGAATAAATAAATAAATAAATAAAATTTTAAAAAAGTTCCAAAGGGTAAGACAAACTTTAACAAATAAAATGCATAAATATAAAAAGAAAACGTTGGAAATTTTAGTTGACTCACCAAGAGTTGCACAGATTCCTATTTGAACCTTATGTTCACTCTCCTTCCTGATGCCCCTAGCTCCCTTCTCTCGGGACACTTGGAGCTCTGCCTCCTGCCTGTTTCCCCTCACAGCAAAGGGGACAGTCCTACTACTCTTCCACCTAGAAACCAAGTGGCCTTAACTCCATGAGAGCAGGCAAACCCCCCAAGGTGGCTTTTTTCCCTTCAGGCTTTTTGTTTCCCTGCCTGATGTGGCCCCAAGGACAGTGGTAGAGAACCAGGGCCTAAGATTACCTGTGGCCTAAGAAGCTTGTTCTCATTTAGAGAAGCTGTGGGCTGGAGAGACAGCTTATAACTCTCATGCCTGAGGCTCTAAAGTCCTGGGTTGAATCCACAACACCTGCTGAAACTAGAGTTGAGCAGTGCTGTGGGGAAAACAAACCAACAAACAAGCACCTGTCTTATAATATATATTCCATTTAGAGAAGCCCTACATAGTCAATGACTGCCACCTCTCCAGATTCAAAGGAGGTCTCAAAACTTTACATCAGGCTCAACCTGACGCTGTTGACTGGCTACGGAAGAAGGGCAAATGCTAGAAGAAGAAGCAGAGAAGCCCCAAGTGTAGGAGGGAGGATCGCTGAACATCAGGGCTGCCCTTCCCAGAGCAGAAGCCCTCTGTCTCCAGCAGGCAGAACTCTGCCAAGGACAATCAGCCGCAGACCTGGGCAGGAGGACAGTCTCCACAGCGTGGTATATCGGAGCCCTCATTACAGTCTGGGTTCTGTTTTGCTTGGTCACCTTATAGAACCTGAGATGAAAGGACAGAATAAGGCATTCTAGCACTTCCTTGACAGCCTCTTCAAGCTCCAGTTCCGTATATATTTCCAGTGACTACAGAAAGATTAGTAATATGAGGGGAGAACGAGTAAATGAATCTCCCAAGCCTTGATACATATCAAGAGCTAGCATAAAAAAAAAAAAAAAGGGTAATGGGCTGGGGAAGATAGCATGGTAGGGAAACAAGGAAATGTTTATGCCTGAGGAACCAAAGCTCCCAGGTTCAATTTCCCAGCACTGTCATAAGCCAGAGGTGAGCAGTGCTTTGACTTAAAAAAAAAAAATGCAGGGAGTCAGGTGGCAGCGCAGCGGGTTAAGCGCACGTGGCGCAAAGCGCAAGGACCAGCGTAAGGATCCCGGTTCAAGCCCCGGGCTCCCCACCTGTAGGGGAGTCCCTTCACAGGCGGTGAAGCTGGTCTGCAGGTGTCTGTCTTTCTCTCCCCCTCTCTGTCTTCCCCTCCTCTCGATTTCTCTCTGTCCTATCCAACAACAACGACATCAATAATAACTACAACAATAAAACAACAAGGGCAACAAAAGGGAATAAATAAATATATATATTTAAAAAATGCTATCAACCCCACTCCTTAAAAAAATTTTTTTTTCTTCACAAGTGGTGAAGCAGATCTGCAGGTGTCTATCTTTCTCTCTCCATCTCTGTCTTCACCTCCTCTCTCCATTTCTCTCTGTCCTATCCAACAACAATGACATCAATAATAACTACAAAAATAAAATAAGGGCAACAAAAGGGAATAAATAAATAAGTGTTTTTAAAAAAATAAATAATTCTGTTTTTCAACCATAGAACTCCTTAGCTCTACAATGGAGGTGTAGGAGGTTGAACCTGGAGACCTTGGAGCCTCAAGCACAAAAGTCTTTTGCAGAACCATTATGCTGTCTTCCCAGCCCTGGTTGTATTTTGATAGTGTCATGTGCACTTAACCCACTGAGCCACCGGTAGCCCAGCATTCTGATGGTGGACGTGGCATGGCAACATATTCCTGGAAGAGGTATGAAATTACACCCTACCGCATGGGTGCCTTGGAAGCCAACATTTTCTCAATGAAGATGTGAAAGTTGTTGGTGGGGGGGGGAAGAATAAGGAAGAAAACCACTCAAGGGTTATAGGGAAGGAGCCATACATACGTACCATAGCATTCCAAGGGGCACAGCTCACAGATTCCCTGATGTTCCTTTTTCCTTTTCTCTGCTGCCAGGGTCTCACTCGGGCTTCATGCCTGCATAATTCCATGGCTCCTGGTGGATTATATTTTTCTTAATTTCAAATAGAGGGTGAAAAGAAAGAGAGAGGGAGAGGGAAAGGGAAAGGGAAAGGGAAAGGAAGAGGAGGAGGAGAAACACCATAGCACTGCTTCACTCTGAAGTTTGTCCTTTGCACGATGCTCCCATGTGAGAACCAAGGGCTCTAATTCAAGTGCTAACTAATGATAATATGTGTGCTCTACTGGGTGAGTCGGCTTCCAGTCCTTTTATTTAAAACAAACAAACAAACAAACAAACAAGCAGGGCTGGGTGCTGGCATGCAAGTTCTATTTCCCTGAATCATCTTTCTGGCCTCAGTCCTCCAGATTTTCCTAGTCAGTAAAACTGGCTCATCAAGGTCAGTCTGAAACTGCTGTCCAGCCACACCCACCCCCCTACCCAAACAGGGTCTCCAGTACCATGAGGAAACCAGAGTTGGCCTTCCTGGAGCTACACAGAAATCAGGGAAGCTACCAAAAGCTAATCACAGTGTTAGAAATTCACAGAATCTACTAAATAACTGACCTGTGCTCTTCAAAAATGTGAAGGCTGCAAATGACAGAGTCAGAGGAGCCATTCCAGAAAATGGAATGCAAGTCTTGATCCTGGATTAGAATAGAGTAGTAGTAGTAGTAGCAGCAGTAATATTAATAGTAAATGATAGTAATCACATTGTTGGGACAGCTGACAAGTTATGAGTAAGGTCATGGATTATTAAATCATGAGATTGTACCAGTTAATTTTCTGATAGTAACCTTTTTTTGTTCCTCTAGATTTATCACAGGAGCTCAGTGCCAGCACTATGAATCCATGGCTCCTGGTGACCATTTTTTCCATATATATATATATATATATATATATATATATATATATATATATATATAGGATAGGACAGAGAAATTGAGAGAGGAGGGGATATAGAAACAGGGAGAAAGATAAGACACTTGCAGACCTGCTTCACAGCTTGTGAAGCATCCCTGTTGCAGATGGGCCCTTGTTTTTTATTGTTGTAGTAGTTACTATTGTTGTCATTGTTAGATAGGACAGAAACGGAGAGAGAAGGGGAAGACGGGGGGGGGGGTGGAGAAAGACAGACACCTGCAGACCTGCTTCACCACCTGTGAAGCGACTCCCCTGCAGGTGGGGAGCCGGGGGCTTGAACTGGGATCCTTAAACAGGTCCTTGTGCTTTGCACCACTTGCACTTAACCTGCTGTGCTACCACCTGACTCCCTGCACTGTGTGTCCTTAACCGTGTGCACCACAGCCTGAGCCCCGCTATTTTCTATTCTTATTGTGCTTATGCAAAATAGCTGCCTGATTTATTCTGACTAGATTTAATATGCAAAGGATCATTATTGCTTTTTCCCCCCATAGCCGTTTAGTGAAATGAGGTGACGCTACCGAGAAAAACATGTTTCAAATTTTCCTAATCTTTTCGGTTGAAGTTTTTCTTGTAGCTTTTGTCTAAAATGAATGAATCTCAACTGGAATGGATCGAGAAAGTCTTCGAATGTCTGGTTGTGACCTTCTGAACTAACATTTCTGGGTTTTGTTGTTGTTTTGTTTGCTTTCTCCCAATCTGTTTGACTTACATTAATTATGCCTTGAGGTGGAGATGCAGCTGGACCTGGAGTTGTGAGCTGTGGCTGGAAAGCATGATGTGGACCAGGGAGGCGTCACCACAAGGATTGTGACATCAGAGACACAGCAAACAAGGAAAACCTGTCACCAGAAGGTGCTGGGACCTAGACAACTGGAAGTCTCTCTTGTGACAGTCATTGCAATGAAACACCTGGCTGGATATTTGAATTCTTTTTTTTCTTTTTTTTAAATAATTATCTTCCCTTTTGTTGCCCTTGTTGTTTTTTATTGTTGTTGTAGTTATTATTATTGTTGTTGCTATTGATGTTGTCATTGTTGGATAGGACAGAGAGAAATCAAGAGAGGAGGGGAAGAGAGAGAGGGGAAGAGAAAGACAGACCCCTGCAGACCTGCTTCACCGCCTGTGAAGTGACTCCCCTGCAGGTAGGGAGCCCGGGGCTTGAACAGGGATCCTTACGCTGGTCCACGTGCACTTAACCTGATGCGCTACCGCCTGACTCCCCCCCTTTTTTTCTTTTGTCTCCATAGAAATTCCTCTGCTTAGACATGAAATTAGCTTAACTAGGAGACTCCCCTACAGGACTGCTTCAAGGATCATTACATGGCCATGGGACCAGGCTCTCTAAACTGAGACTATGTCTGTCCCTTATTCACAGAAAGCAAACAGAATGGTCATCACCCCATACAAATTCAAGATTGAGGTTTGATGAAAAGAAGGGTGTGAGGAATAGGTGAAACAGCTCAGTTGGATAGTGCATTGTTTTGCCAGTTCGAGCCCCCGGCTCCCCACCTGCAGGAGAGTTGCTTCACAGGTGGTGAAGCAGGTCTGCAGGTGTCTATCTTTCTCTCCCCCTTTCTGTCTTCCCCTCCTCTCTCCATATCTCTCTATCCTATCCAACAACGACAACATCAATAACAACAACAATAATAACTACAACAACAATAAAAAATAAGGGCAACAAAAGGGAAAATAAAAAAAGAAAGAGTTCAAAAGAGAGAGAGACCAGAGCATTGCTCAGCTCTGGCATATGATGGTACCAGGGTTGAATCTGCTTCTTCTGGACCTCAGGCATGCAAGTTATATGCTGGAACAGGACAAATGATCCTCCTTCCCCATGTTTCCATATCTCTTGACTACATACCTTAGAGCAGAACTGTGAAGTGACTTGGCAATTTAATACTTAGAAGAAGGGCTACTATTTTCTAAGGCCAACTGTGCAGTCCCATCACGAGAACAGGAGGGCTCCAACTTTTCCTACAGTGTCATCACTTTCAGCAGGTGTAAATGGTGTCTTACTGCAGTTTTGATTTGCATGTTGAGCATCTTTTCATGTGCTTATCGGCTGTGTATCTTCTCTGCAGAAATGTCTATTCAGCTTTCTTGCTCGCTTTTTAATTGGGTTAGCCTTGATATT
The DNA here is from genome assembly GCF_950295315.1 of Erinaceus europaeus. Taxonomy (NCBI): domain Eukaryota; kingdom Metazoa; phylum Chordata; class Mammalia; order Eulipotyphla; family Erinaceidae; genus Erinaceus; species Erinaceus europaeus. The sequence continues at coordinate 13,543,497 of NC_080173.1, forward strand.
TTCTGCCTATTCTATAAATGAGAATGTTACATTCCTTAGAGCTTTTGAAGATCTATGCGAGAACATTCATTTGTAAAGTACACAGTGCTCTCTGCACTTAGCATGTTTTGGAAAGTTGGTGAACATTCATCTCACCTAGCCCTGAAAGTAGGAACTAAGTTCGAATGTCTGGAAGTATAAATGCGCCAGTTCACATACTCTACACTCCAATTTGAATCCTGTTTGCTTTGCCTCTCGTTCTCATTTCTTTCATTGAATCTTTTCTTCCTGGTACAATTTTCTTAATTTTATCCCCCTTGCCAGCTGCCTCCTCTCAATGAAATTTAACTCTCAGTTGTCATTGAAGCTGATTCACAAGAGAGATGCAGACACCAACTAACACAGCTCTGAAGTACCTATGATAAGCTTTTGAAGGAGCTAAATGAGAGTCCATCTTTGTAACCTGTTCCCTTTTTGGAGAACTGAACAAAAAGTAATGAATGCATTTTAAAGAGTGAGGAAAAAGGAGATTGAAAAAAACACTAATAGCAACAGTTCTAGTGGCAGGCTCAGTTAGTTCCCCATGGAACTACTCTTAGCCTGGACTGAGACTCCCCCACCACCCAGCCCACCGTATGTCTGTAGAGGACCCAGGCCACTCTAGCCTAAACCCAAAGGATGAGAGTTGGTGGGGATCCGAGAGGGCGCAGTCAACCGTGGGCAGAATCTGGGTTGCAGAACCGCCTTCATCTTTCAGGCCAAGCAGCGAGTTCAATGTGATTTTACGCTTAGTCCCTGGGGCGCACCCTGAAAGGGCAAGCGGAGGCGATGAGGACAGGTGTGACTCATTTGGCCCAGCACCTTCTTGAGGTCAGCCCAACATTAAGGACATACTCAGTGAGAGAATAAAAAAGAAAAAAATTAAAGGAGGGGGGTTGTGCAGCTGCGGGAGAGAAGGGCTTGCGGGGCTTTGTCCTGGTGCAGTGGCCAGGGTGCCCACGTGTAGCAGCGGGGCTGTGGTCTGCACCCCTCTCAAGGGCGCTCCCGGGGCGGCTTAGGCTCCAAGGCAGCCTCAATGGGGACCCGAGGAGAGGCGCCGCCTGGGGGGCAGGGACCTTGGTTTCAAGCACCTGCCGAGGGTGACTAGACCAGCCGCACTCGCAAAGGCAGAGACCAACCTCCGCCACCCCGCAGCCCCTGCGGCAGCCAAATCCCTAGTTTCTCATTGGACCAAAGCTGCTGTCGATCACTGGGAACACGCGACTAGACTTCCGGGACTCAGCGGGGACAATGGCAACATGTACCCAATGGTAAGCGAGAACTTCGCCATCCAGAAAGATTGACAAGAATTTAAACCAATGAAGCTCCGCAGAGGCATAGCAGTCATGAACGTGATTGGGCAGTCGGGTTTGTTGTCTCTGTTTCCTTGTTGTATGTATATCACAGTCTGTTAACGGATTCTGTAGCGTTGGCTTGCCGAGGGTCTAGTTCTCGGATTTGGTTTTCACTAATGCTGTTTGTTGTTGTTGTTTTGTTTTGTTTCTTGGACAGGCATTTCTAGAAATTACCTAGATTCTCAGACCCCATTAGTAAGTTACTCCCTGTTGCTGGAGAACTATGGGGCATGTGCTCCGTATGATGACCATGATAATCAGTAATGTGCACAGGTCGGTGTGTTAAACCGGAAAAGACAGAATGAAAAGGGGGAAAGAAAAGAAAAGGAGGAAAGACGTGCCGAGTCTCTAAATATTTCTCACACACACACACACACACACACACACACACACACACACACACACACACACACACAGCTTTTATTCAGCTAGAGAAGACAACACAGTACTGGAACTTCCTCTAATGCTCTTGACACTCCCTTGTGGTGCTGGTCCACATGGCAAAGCATGGAGTTTAGTCTCTTTGGTCCTCAACCTTTTTTTATAAGAAAAAGGCGGGAGTCGGGCGGTAGTGCAGCGGGTTAAGTGCACGTGGTGCAAAGCGCAGGGACCGCCATAAGGATCCCGGTTTGAGGCCCTGGCTCCCCAGCTGCAGGGGAGTCGCTTCACAGGCAGTGAAGCAGCTCTGCAGGCGTCTCTCTTCCTCTCTATCTTCCTCATCTCTCTCAATTTCTCTCTCCAATAACAAAAAAAAAAAGGGGCAAATTAAAACAACAGATCCAACATTTCTGAGCTATTAGACTGTCAAAAGCAGAAACTTTCTTGATTGGTAATAGAGAGCTACCACCACCCTCTCGACCGTGTCCCTACCCTTCCCAGTTCCCTTGTGAGAAGGAAACTATATCTGACTAAATAAAATATGTTTATTCACTTTGACTCAGAGATTCATGTCTAGGAGTTTACCCTGAAAATAAACAGAAAGGAACATATACAGTTTTATTCCTAGTGGTATTATTTGAATCAACAAAATATTGGAAGCAAGGCAAAACGTTGCTTAGTAGGAGAATGCCTTGACTATATTTTGGTCCATATTTATTTTTATTTTTTGGCCTCCAGGGTTATCGCTGGGGGCTCTGTGCTGACACTACACAGATTCACTGCTCCTGGTGGGCATTCCCCCTCCCCCTTTTTCCATTTTATTGGATAGGACAGAGAGAAATTGAGAGAGGATGGAGAAACAGAGGTACCTGCAGACATGCTTCATTTGCAGACATGCAGAAGCTTTTCCCCTGCAGGTTGGGACTGGGAGCTCGAACCCGGGTCCTTGTGTGGGTCGTTGCCATCTGAACTATGTGCACTTATCCAGGTGCACCATCACCCAGCAACATCTGTCCCCGTCCATATGACTTTGTAGCTGTAAAGAAGGGGCAGGGATTGGGGAAGGAGCAGTGCAAGCAACGAGCAGATGACTCACTCTTCCATGTGCAAGAACCCAGATTTGAGCCCCTGGTCACTGTGTGGGAGCACCATGCATAGGCGGGATAGTGATGTCTTTTTTCCTCTGGCTTTCTCTCCCTATCTTTCACCCTCTATCTGAGACAACAACAAAGAGTCTGCCAGGAGCAGAGTAAGTATACAGGCATGAAGCCTCAGTGAAAACTCTTGGCAACAAAAATTTAGATAAATGAGGAAAGAGGCTGTGGAGTTGGCTCAACTGCTGGAAAACTCGCACTGTGTACTGAGCCTCCGGGTTCCATCTCTGGCATTATGAGACAACAACAAAGACTAAAATTATATGCTTGAGGGAACCGCCTTCTTGCTTCAGGATGAGATGCTTGAACCCTGAGGTCACCTTGCAGTCACCCTGCAGCACAAGGAGAACTGGTCTCTGCACCAGGGAGACTAAATGGCAGCGTAAGCCCTGACTACAGCCATTGTGCCTTTGGGGTCCTCAGGGTATCTTGCTTGAGACAACTGAGTTGGCCTTGCCTGGCTTTGTGTATTTGGGACAACTCAGCTAATGCAAGTACACAAAAATTCCACACTGGCGGAATAGCCCACTTGCATATCATGCGACCCAGGTTTGAGCTGGGACCCCACCACACTGAAAGAAGCTTTGGTACTGTAGTCTCTTTTACACGCTCTCTCTCTTTGCTTCTATGCCTTTACATTTATCTGAAATGCAAACAAACAAAACCCTCGGTTAAATCTTCAATCCTCAGCATCACCATAAGACAGCTGAGCAGTGCTCTGGTAAAAAAATAATGTGTGTGTGTGTGTGTGTGAGAGAGAGAGAGATGAACAAATTTTAGAGAGGGGGAGAGGAGAGGCACCACCACAGCCCCATTCTGTTCTCCACGGTGCTGAGTGGTGCCTCATGTGTGGTCAGTATGCATGGTACACAAAAATTCCTTTTATCTCCTTTTCCCAGAGCCCAACGCATTTTGACTCCAATATAGTCATCTGTTTGGCATTGTCAGAGAAGAACTAGAGGAATGAGACAAAGAAAAGAAAATATAGCCGGGACCAGGTGCTACTTCACTCAGTACAGCACTCACTTTGTCATGTGCAAAGCCCTCGGATTTGAACCCCAGCACTGTAAGGAAGCACCTCCACACTGGGGCGGGGAGTCTAGTGATGGTGCTTCAGTGACACTGGGGCGGGGGGTCTAGTGATGGTGCTTCAGTGACACTGGGGGGGGGGTGTCTAGTGATGGTGCTTCAGTGACACTGGGGCGGGGGTCTAGTGATGGTGCTTCAGTGACACTGGGGGGGGGGTCTAGTGATGGTGCTACAGTGCTGTGGTGTTTCTCCCTTTCTACTTCTCTCCCTCTCTGCCTGTGTCTCTGTCCAAAGTAAAAAGAATGCAAACAAAACAAAACAAACAAAAAAGAACTTGGCCTGAGAAGGGTGGAATTGCATATGTGCAAACTGCATGTCTGGAACAAAAAGGAAGGAAGGGAAAAAGGAAGGAAATAAAAAAGGCAGTGGAGGCACACAGTCCAGGGAGAGGCAGTCGCCCACCTGATATGAATAAGGGGATAGCAGGTAAACCTGTGTGTGTGTGTGTGTGTGTGTGTCTGTATGTGTGTGTGAGTCTGTGTATATATGTGTGTATGTGTGTCTCTGTGTGTATGTGTGTGTCTATGCACATGGGGGGGGCGGGAAGATCTTGGGCTTGAGAAAGGGAACAAATGTAAAATCACTTAATTTTTTAAAAAACTAGCAACAAAGATTAAAATTTGGGGGCTGCCTCCTCCTGTGTGCCACCTAGCTTTGAGCCCGGGCATCTCAGGGGAAGTGTTAGGGCACCAGAGGCGGTTCTGGTGCTGACATCATGGATGCATGAGACCCCAGCTCTGCCAAAAAAAAAAAAGTAGAAAAAAGGATAGAGGTAAATTTTTTTTTAAGATTTATCTAATTTATTACATATGAGAGAATTTCATGAGGCAGAAAGGAGAGAAAAGAGAATTCAGAGCCCCACTCTGGTACATGCAGTGCCAGGGATCAAACCAGGAACCTCAGTCCAGTGCTCTGCTAGTTGAGATATCTCTCCAGCTGCCAGGATACAAAAATTTTTTTTAAAGGTTTATATATTTAGTAAGGACAGACACAGAGGAAGAGAATGAGAACCAGAGCACCACTCTGGCACATGCAGTGCTGAGGGCTAGTGAAGAAGGACAATGATAGCTAAAAGTGATCTGAAAAATGTTCTAGCCAACCAAAAATGATGAGAAGAACACACCGGACTCCCCATGTAATGACTTCAGGGGCACAAAATGCCACTGCTCCTTTTAATCATGTCGATTTCATTTTATTTCAGCAAATAAAAACACACACACACACATACACAAACACCAATAGGAACTTTTCTGGGTTGTCTCACTGCAAGCCCTCCCCGAGTCTGCTCTGTTCTCATCAGAAACAGGCCCCCATCAGCACACCATCTCCAGCTCATGGTAACATCTCCTACTTTCTCTGACACTGTTCTGTGAGGTCATTCTGACCTTCTCTTGAAAGCTGTCTGGTGAGGTGTTGGTGTTGGTTCTTTCTCTCTCTCTCTCTCTCTCTCTCTCCTCTCACTCTCTCTCTCTGTTCATTTGCCTGTCACTTTTAAGGGACTTTGATAGCCATAAAAGTAAGGGGCATGTCTTCTTCTATCAAGAATTTTTAACATGGTGTTAGGTACACTGTAAACACTCAAATACATCTCAATTAATTGTGTGTAAAGTAACAAGAGGGTTCCTGGTTATACAACAGACTATCATGCCTGCGGCTCTGAGGTCCCAAGTTCAAACCCCTGCATCAACATAAGCCAGAGCTGAACATCTTTTTCTCTGTCTCTTTCTCTCTGAAAAAGTTAGCCTGGAGTGGTGGAGCCCCAGTGATGATTAAAAAAAAAGAAGAAATGAAAAACCTTATTGAGTAGAAGTAACTAAACTTTGTGATGATATATTTTTTAAATGTGTGAAATAATCCTCATGATTTTAACTCTGATATAGTTCTGAGATGGAATGCGTGCCCTAAGTTTGACATTTTTCCCCCTTTCCTAAAAAACAAACAAACAAACAAAATGCTGCTGCATGTTTGCACACATTAACAGAAGCTTCCAGAAAGTCTCCTAGGATAGAGTGACAGTGATCTTTATAATAAACCATTATTAATCCACTAATAAAAAATGTATTTTAAAAAAAGAATGGGGTGGGGATAGATAGCATAATGGTTATGCAAAGAGACTCTCATGCCTGAGGCCCTAAAGCTTCAGGTTCAATCCTCCGTACCACCATAAACTAGAGCTGAGCAGTGCTCTAGTTTAAAAAAAAAAAAAAAAGAATGAGAGTGATCTTATAAACCATTATTAAATCACTAATAAAAATGCTTTTAAAAAAAAGATAGTAAGAGTTACTAAACACTCAGTTTTAAACTAAACACTCAGTTATTAAACTAAACACTCAGGCAATGTGCTACTTAGTTTCCCCAAAGCAGCCTAACTCTTTCTACACCGCGTTAGAGCTCCCCAGGGTGCTGTTTGCCCTGAGTCTGAGTGGAAGATTTCACCCAACTCAGAGGACAACTTGGGAGGTTCACCTAAGTGACAGCTGTCACCTCACCAGCAGGCAGAAGCCAAAGGGGTCAGGGCTTCCTCCTCTGTCGAAACAACCCTAACTCCTGCCAAATGATATATAAATGGCAAGAACTGAGCAAATCGGTATCTAATACACATCTACTTCTGGGGACACAAGAGAAAACGCAGCCCACCGAAGTGTGGAACTAGCAGGGGCTGGGAGAGGGGCTGGACAGAGGCGGGCACAGCAGTCAGACGTCCGGGCTGGGCCCTGGGTGCTGGCCTACATGTCGTAGAGCCGGAGCTGCTCCCGCACATCGCCATCAGACAGCTCGCCAAACGTCTCCTTGTTGTCCTCCATGAGCTTGAAGATGGCTGCCAGCTGTTCTTTCTGAACTCTGTCGAGAAGAAAGGAGAGAGAAGAGAAGGATGTCCTGCCCACAGCAGAGGAGGGAGAAAGTGAGCATGTGGGGAGGCAGGCTGCTCCCCTCTGGGGTCTTACTGTATCTCCTTTCCAGAGGAAGAGAACGCCACTGAAAAGCAAAATGCAGGTGCTGACCTGGTCGAAAGCTTCAATGGGGGCTCTGAGAACTGGGGCTTTAGTTCTCCCCCCACACAAACACACCCTTATCCTTCAGTTTCTTGGTGCCTCTGTTCCATGCTCACTTCTCGTCTCCACTAGGAGGCTGAAGGGCCTGTGAAGAAAAATGTGACAAGCAATCTCTGGGAAGAGGAGTGAGCCAAAGTAGAGAGGAAAACTATTACTGCCTGAGGACATATGACCAGGGTCCCTGGTCGAGGAGCAGAGGGGTATGAGATTCCACTACCCAGAGGAAGGAACAGTTTATTCAATTTTTACGCAAATGGTTGGGGAGATAGCACAATGATTTATGCTCAGAGGCCCCAGGTTCAATCCCTGGCACCACCCTAAGCCAGAGCTGAGCTCTAATTAAACATTAAAAATAATGAAAATTTCACAAAGTGGTCTTCTGGCCAGTGGGACTCCAGGGAGGGGGGAGCTGTCTGAAACTGGTTTTCTTGATGGCACACAGGCCTGTGACTGTAGTCTGCTGTTATCTGAACAACCCAGGACAACGCCAGAGGCCAAGAATGCAAACATGAAGGAGTGGGGCAGAACTGCCCTAGTCACCAGGAATTCTGCTCTTTTATTTGTTCCTCTGTACTGTGTGGTCCTGTTAGCATGGCCGGGCACTGGTTGCTGGCATCGTCTCTCTGGTCTGGTGGTTCTGGGCTTCCAGATCCCACTGCCAGAGTGACACCATGCCTGCAGTGGATATAAACCAAACAGTAGGGTCAGCCATGTCTGCTAGGCATAGCACCCTGGGCTAGTATCCCAGAACTGCCTGGGGAGCACAAGGTGCCTATGACTGGTCTTACACTCCTCCTAACACAGTCTAGATGTGTTAGAAGCCCCACTGCTCCCATCCAGAAGAAAGGTGGCTTCTGGCCACAGCAGCAGCTAGAAGTCCGAAACCCTAGCCTCTCTTTGCAACCCTAGGGAAATTATTTCCACAGTTCATTCTCCTGTAGGGAGAGGGGGGAGCCTCTGACCAATGCTTCTGAAGAGAATACTGTTGAAAGGACCAGGGCTGGATAGAATTATTGCTTGGTCCCTCAAGTGAACCTGAGTTCTCTTTCTTAAAAAAAAAAAAAAAAAAAGGGCAGGGGTAGATAGCATAATAGTTATGCAAAGAGACTCTCATGCCTGAGGCTCCAGGGTCCCAGGTTCAACCCCTTGCACCACCATAAACCAGAGCTGATCAGTGCTCTGGTAAAAATAATAATTATATATATGTATATATTTCCATGCACAGAGAGATAGGCAGGCAGTGGTATCAGAGATTGAATCTGGGGCCTCTAGATGATGTCTGATGTGCTACTTCCCCAGCTGTCATCTTTTTTTTTTTTTTCTTATTTAAAGTGGTTGCTGGATATTGAACCCAGGGCCTCACGCATGCAAGGCATGTGCTCTACTGTCAAGTCACAAACTGACCCTCCTGTCTGCTTCTGATGACATATATATATATATATGTATATATATATATTTTTTATTGCCTTCAGGGGCATCCCGTGAGTCCCCATTCATTGGGGAAACTGACGATCCTTCCTAGCCGACTGAATGCACATGGATCCCAGTCACTTTCAAAGCCAGCAACAAGCAGCTCCTGACAGCTTTCAACCTGATGCTGTTGACTGGCTACGGAAGAAGGGCAAAGGCTAGAAGAAGAAGGGTTACTGCTGGGGCTCAGTGCCTGCACCACAAATCCACTGTTCCTCAAGGCCATTTTCCCCCCTTTGTTGCCCTTGTTGTTGTGGTTCTTATTCTTGTTGTTTTTGATGTCATTGTTGTTGGATAGGACAAAGAGAAATCCAGAGAGGAGGGGAAGACAGAGAGGAGAGAAAGATAGACACCTGCAGACCTGCTTCACTGCTTGTGAATCGACTCCCCTGCAGGTGGGGAGCTGGGGGCTCGAACCGGATTCCTTATGCTGGTCTTTACATTTCATGCCATGGGTGCTTAACCCACTGTACTACTGCCTGACCCTCCTGACTTGCATATTTTTAAGAGGATAGATATAGGACTGAATATTCTCTGGGGAGCAATAGCAATCAAAATGAAAGAGATCACAATGTTTAGTGGATTCAAAAGGAATATATATATATATATTTTTTTTTTAAACTTTTTTTTTATTTTAAGAATTTATTTATTCATGAGAAAGGAGAGAAAGAGCCAGACATCACTCTGGTACATGTGCTGCCAGGGATTGAACTCGGGACCTCATGGTTGAGAATCCAATGCTTTATCCACTACGCCACCTCCCGGACCACAGGAATATATATATATATTTTTAAAGATTTTTTTTTTTTTTAGAGAGAAATAGAGGAGAGGAAGACAGGGGGAGAGAGAGGGGGAGAGAAAGACACTGCAGACCTGCTTCACTGCCTGTGAAGTGACTCCCCTGCAGGTGGGGAGCCTGGGGCTCAAACCAGGATCATTATGCCCATCCTTGCGCTTTGTGCCACGTGCGCTTAACCTGCTGCACCACAGCCCAACTCCCTGGGAATTATATATATATATATATATATATATATTGCCTCCAGGGTTATGGCTGGGTCTTGGTGCATGCACTATGAATCCACTGCTCTTGAAGGTCATTTTTTCCATTCATTTTTGTTGCTGTTGTTGTTATTGCTATTATTGTTGGATAGGACAGAGAGAAATGGAGAGAGGAGGGGAAGACAGAGAAGGGGAGAGAAAGACCTGCAGACCTGCTTCACTACATGTGAAGTAACCACCCTCCGAAGGTGGGGAGCCAGAGGCTCCAACCAAGATCCTTAAGCCGGTCCTTGTGCTTCGCACCATGTGCACTTAACCGCTGTGCTACCGCCTGGTCCCCCAGCTTATATTCTTGACCAGAGTGCTATTCAGCTCTGGCTTATGGTGCTACTAGGGATTAAACCTGGGACCTTATAGTGTCGGGCATGAAAATTCCTTTACATAACCATTATGCTGTCACCCCGGCCCAAGAGATTATCTTTTTAAAGATTTCTTTTTATTAGTTATATGTGAGTTTCACATCAAGGAGGGAGGGAGGAACGAGAGGAAAGGGAGAGGGAGAGAGGGAGAGAGAAAACAGAGCACCACTCTAGTATTTGCAGCCGTGGGTGTTAAACCAGTAACCTCAGAAACTCAAGTTTAATGTTCTACCAGTTGAACCATTACCCCACCACCAAAAAAAAAAGATAATAATGATTATAATTATTTATTTAAATTATTTATTTATTTATTGGATAGAGACAGCCAGAAATCAAGAGGATGGGGGGAGAGAGAGGGAGAGAGAGAAAGAGAGACACCTACAGCACTGCTTCACTAGTCGTAAAGCTTTCTCCCTGCTGATGGGGACCGGGGGCTCAAATGTAGGTCCTTGGGCATTGTAACATGTGCGCTCAACCAGGTGCACCACCACCTGGGTGCTAGTTATTATTATTATTATTTATTTATTCCCTTTTGTTGCCCTTGTTGTTTTTATTATTGTCGTTATTATTGTTGTCATTGTTGGATAGGACAGAGAGAAATGGAGAGAGGAGGGAGAAGACAGATGGGGAGAGACAGACACCTGCAGACCTGCTTCATCGCTTGTAAAGCAACTCCCCTGCAGGTGGGGAGCCGGGGGCTCGAACCGGGATCCTTATGCCGGTCCTTGTGCTTTGCGCCACCTGTGCTTAACCCGCTGCGCTACAGCCCGACTCCCAATTATTATTATTTTATAAACAAAGCAGAACTTAGAAAACACACAGTAGTCAAGATCATCTACTCAAAGTTTATTGGACTAAACAAAGACTGACACCCCCCCAAGCCATTAGGAGAAGACGAGGCTCGGGAGCTACAAGCCACGTTCAGAAAGTTTCCAAATAAACCTAGAGAACTAGTCTGGGGGACTTGCTGCATCAACAAACTCTTGGCTTGGACTAGGACACTGCTATCGCTGCGTGTCGACGCGTCCTCACACGAGTCCGTCTTCTATTGCCCCATGGCTATGTGACCCCTGAACCTAAGGTATCAAGCCCAGAGAAGGCCACTAGGAATTCACATGCTCTCTGGGTGATACTAAATGGAAGACACTCTCTATAAACTTACTGCTAAGAAGAAAAAGCTGTTTTAACCTATAGACCTAAGAACTGACATTGGTTTGGTCTTGTAGAAATCCTGTCAACTATAAAATTCCAAGGAGTTAATCTGGGATAGATCTGACTACCTGCCAGTCAAAGCTCTAACTGGTCTGTGGAACCTTTTAGAAAAAGGCCTGGACAAGAGATATATATTAAGCACACACTGTGATTATTGCTTCTGTCAAAGTGAAAGGTGGTAATCTGGCTATGCTGGTGAGACCATCTCGAGTAGGTCTCAGTGACAAGGTCTCTCTAAAGGGGGAACCAGGATAGCTGGCAGTGGGTCTTTGCTGCCCTGTGGTCATCCTGGTGTCTCTTGCCCCAGTCACCCAGCTAGCCTGGGGTCAGAGGGAGGTGGGCTCCAGAGGCAGGAGGGCAGCCTCCACACCTGACTAGTCTTGGGCATGGGGCTGCCTGTCTGATTTGTCCTGTCACATTGTAACTTCAGTGAAGGAAATAGCAGGTGGTCTGGAGTGAAGCTGCACTGATTGGAAAAAGGATAAAGGTGCTGGGGGTAGACAGCATAATGGTTACACAAAGTGACTGTCATGCCTGAGTTTCCAAAGTCGCAGGTTCAATCCCCCATACCACCATAAGCCAGAGCTGAGCAGTGCTCTGGTTAAAAAAAAAAAAAAAAGGATAAAGGTGCTAATGTTGGCAATATCTAATGTGAGAAGGGTGTGATGGGAAGGGAAATAAGGGTGAATGATAAAAAAAAAAAAAAATCAAAGTCCAGGGTAAAGATCCCATTTCTAAAACCTTCATCTCAACCAAGCAACCTGCAGAAGCAGGGAGCAACACCTCTCAAATGGGAGAGCCAAAGGCACTGGGGGATCAGGAGGTGGGGCAGGCTGGATAAGGAGGGAGGGGGCAGCCACAGGGAAGTCCCCAAGAGAGGGACTTTGTCTCAGCAGGCGCATGAAGGCAAGATGTCCCCAGGAGTCATCAGAGGGCTCCCTGGGGACTTCCCGTTTTATCTGTCAAGCTCTTAAGATGCCAAAAGAAAAAGCCTTTAGGAAGAGGCTAGGGCTAACTCCATTATTCTTCAGTTCTGTAAAGAGAAATAGGGAGAATTGATCATTTACTTATTCCATCTTACATGTATGGGATGGGAGATGGGGGCCGTGGGGAGGAGGAAGGACAGTGTTTGGAGTTGCAGAAGCCAGGCTAGATGTTAGTTCCTTAACACCTGCAGCAAGATAGTCTAGTCCACAGAGAGACCCCCTCTCGGCCCCCAGCACTCTGCCCATTCCATTCCACATCTGGAAGGGAACAGGCCAGCAGTAAGATCCTACATGGAATGGTTCAGGATGTCAGATGGTGCTTCCCATCTTAGACTGTGTGCTATTCACGGGATGTTCCTGTTGCCCTTGATTAGATTATCTCTCGTTTCAGCTGGCTGGGCTTTGTCCCCTCTGGGTTCACTTATAAATGCATACACAGGCACAGATTGCGTGGCAGTGGCCACTGGGATCCATGGACGCGATACTGTCCCTCTTGCACCCTCTTGTGGATATCGGCAACAGTGCATGCCCTGGAAATTCACACTGGCGGCCCTTTGCAGGCTGCACTCAGAAACACCAGGGCTGGGTCTCTGCCAACTCTCACTTGTGGCCACAGTGCCACACAAGACACCTTCCAGCTGGTTGTATTCACTCGGGAAAATCACGATGGTCCCACAGACCTTCAGGATGGAGTGGGTACTGGGATCCTGAGCCCATGTATCACAGCCGACCTGATCTAGGCCCACCTTTGCTATAGACGGGACGGTGTGAGGGATGGCTAGCACAAGAGGACAGTGATGTGGGGGGCTGGGTGGTGCTACACCTGGTTAAACATATGTAGCACTGGGATCGGGCGGTAGCGCAGCGAGTTAAGCGCAAGGGCCAGAGTAAGGATCCCGGTTGGAGCCCCGACCTGCAGGGGGGTCACTTCACGGGCAGTGAGGCAGGTCGGCAGGTGTCTATTTTTCTCTCCCTCTCTCTCTCTTCCCCTCCTCTCTCGATTCCTCTCTGTCCTAGCCAACAACAACAACAACAATAATAACCATAACAACGACAAAAAAAAAAGTAATACTATGGATAAGGAACCACTCAAGGGTCTGGGTTCAAGCCCTTGATCTCCACCTGCAGGGGAGAAATTTCACAAGCAGTGAAGCAGGTCTGCAGGTATCTATCTTTCTTTCTCCCTCTCTATTTCTCCTCCCATCTCAATTTCTTTCTGTCCTATCAAAATAAAAAAAGAGAAAGAAAGAAAGAAAGAAAAGAAAAATGGCTGCTAAAAGTGGTAGATTTGTAGTGCTAGCACCAAGTTATCAACAATAACTCTGGAAGGCAAAAACAAACAAATAAATAAATAAATAAATAAAATCTGAAGAACGAAATTATATATATATTAATGTGCTTTGTTTGGGGAATCAAGCATGAAGGCAGTCAAGCTCTCTAGTTCCACTATCTCTGGGGATAGAGTCAGCTATTTTGGGCAAGTGGTAATCAGCCTGCTAGTCCACCAGCTCAGTCATACTCTGTGAGCACAGGTGGGACCCCCAGATAAGGTATATTGCAAAGGTAGACTCCCTCTACTGGGCAGGGTCAGGGCTGAGAAGGCCCATGGGTCCCAGGTCACACCCGACCCAGAAGGAGGTGGGCAGATGGTGACAACATAGGATCTTTCTCAAGCAACAGCCACCTTGAGATTTATAAATCTCACTACACTCTGTGTTTGTTACACACAGAGGAGTGATTTGAAGAGGTCTCATACTTTGTCCTGCTTCCAAACACCTTGAAAGCTTGTAAACCGAGCACTCGGAATGCTGGGCCAAGTGTCCACCAAAGACTGTGGCTCTGATGACTGAGATGATAGATAATAGATAATAGATCAGAGACCTGGGGCCAGGTGGTGGAGCCCTTCGTTGATCACATGCGTTACAAAGCACAAGGACCCAGGTTCAAGCACTGGCCCCCACTTACAGGGGGAAAGCTTCATGAATGGTGAAGCAGTGCTACAAGTGTCTCTGTCTCTTTCCCCCTTCCTTAATGATTTCTGTCTCTATCCAAAAGTAAATAAATAAAATACTTTCATAAATAAATAGAATCAGAGAATTGCAGCTTTCATCTAACTAATGTTCAGACTTTCCACCTAAGGCCAGAAAAGAAAACTAGACACAGGCATAGTTTCGGTCAGGAAGAATTTCGCAGGTGATGAAGAGACCACCCTTCTCACTGGTCAATGGTTTGGGTGATCTGACAATAACAGAAACACTGTTTTTCGTACTGAGGATTGCAAGGTGCTTCCGGGTAATCTGCTGGGACCAAAGTGTGGCTCCTGTTAGCTCTCCCTACCCTCACAGGAGCTATCGTGCTGTAGATGAAAAGATAAAGCCAGACTCACCAGCCTCTGCAACCCCAATCGCCACTATGCAGGGAATGTTCAGATGCACCTTCAAAGAGGGATGGGAACCCCAGGGCCCCATGCTGTACTGTGCAGACAGGCAACATGCAGGGAATTGGGGGGCAAGCAATGTCACAGGCAGACGCGGGGACACAATGCGGGCAGAGGTGGTGATGAAAATGAGCAGAAGCTCTAGCCCACCCCCTAAGGACTATGCTCAAGAGACCTGTCCCCCCATGCCCCCACCCACCCCCCACAACCTGGGATGCACCAATATTAACCAAAGCCTGCACACCAGGAGGCCAGAATCTCTTTCCCCACTAAGGGCAGCACTGAAGCAAAGGGTGGAGTTCACAGCATGACAGAGTGTCGACCAGGGACCTAGGAGTCCCAGAGATCTAGTCCGGAAAGACTGACATCTTCAAATGTAACAGAGAAGGGACTTTCCCTCCCAGTTCCTAAGGTCCCAGGTCTTAAGCTGGTGATAGTGGTTATCTGACAGTTGGTCCAAACTGGCCTCCAGCTCATGAATTGTTTGTTTGTTTGTTTTAACCTGAGCACTGCTCAGCTCTGGCTTATGATGATGCCAGGGTTTGCAGCTGGGCCTCAGGCATGGATCTTTTGCAATACAACTATGCTTTCTCCCCATGAGAAACTGGTCTTTCCTAACCTAGTGATCACTCCTCATCTACAGTCTACCACATCTAGCTAAGCACACAGAGTAGCCAGGGGCCTGGTCACCGGTCCTGTGCACAGGGACCCTTAGGGAAACAGATATGTCAAGCCCTCTTTGTCCCTGAACTCAAGGCTATATATAAACTTTGCCTGTAAGGGGCTAGATAGTAGCTCTCTGGGAGAGGTTGTGGGCCACACAGTCTCCAGTGACAACTCAGCTTAGCAGCCACAGACATGAGGAACATGAAGGAGCAAAGCCATATTGCAATGGTCGTGACCAAGTAGAGGCTCAGGCTGCTAACCCTGACTCTGATTATCAAAACTGAGTGGGAGTTGGGCAGAAGTGAAGCGGGTTAAGTGCACGTGGTGCGAAGCGCAAGGACCGTATAAGGATCCTGGTTTGAGCCCCCTGGCTCCCTACCTGCAGGGGAGTCGCTTCACAAGCATTGAAGCAGGTCTGCAGGTGTCTATCTTTCTCTCCCCCTCTGTCTTCCCCTCCTCTCTCCATTTCTCTCTGTCCTGTCTAACAATGAAGACAACAATAACAACAACGATAAAAAATTACAAGGGAAAATAAATATATATGTAAAATTAAAAAAAAAAAAGCGCTGCCTGTCTGGGCTGGAGAGATGATGCTTGGCTTTGCATACAGTCCAGGTTCAAATCCCAGCACAACATGGAAGGTGCTATGGTACCAGAGGAAGGTCTGATGTCTCTCCCTCTTTCTGTCTAACTAAAAAGGCAGCCCAGAGCAGGGAAATCACACATGCGCAAAGCCCTAGCTCTACCAAAAAAAAAAAGTAGCATCATCTGCTTTTCTGCAGTCTCTGAGGTCCTCACAGCCTCACAAGGAGGCACTGGCCACTCGCACCACCAGCCATCTCTGCAGACCCACCAGGGATGCTGGTTAACTCCACCTCCCCTACCTAGTGGGGAAATCTAAGATGGCTCCACAGGGCAGAAATGCAGTAACTGGTTATGAAGGGATGGAGGAGGGGAGGTTTAGACCATGTCAGTGTGTGGGGGACACGGGAGCAGACAGGGTGAGGGGAGCACCACTAGTCTAAGAGGTCGGTCTCCTTACCAAAAGGATTTGCAAGAATATTTGTGGCTCAGGACCTAAGGAGCTTGCTACAGGGAAGTGAGGTCAGAGGTCAGCTCAATCCTGAAATATAAAGGCAGCAAATGGGGTCATACCCGCAGGCAGCATCACAGGCACCCAAGGAGGTGTGTGGGGGGTGCTCCAGGAGGTGCCTCTCCCTGCAGTGCAGTCTTCCTCTTAAACTGCCACTCACTCTCCTCATCTGCCCCCTACACTTCCTACACACACACACGCACACACACACACACACACACACACAGGCTTTGCTGGCCTGGGGACAGCTCCTTTGGACTTGAGAGGGTCACAGACCAGCTTGGCGAGCAGCAGTGGGTAGATGAGTCTGTGATTGCTGCATCGGAAATCATAACCCCCATCCTCTCTGACCCTAGATGGCCAGCTTATCCTAAGGGTAGGGTAATGATTGCAGGCCCCCCTGGGCTGTCGGGGTTCAGGACACAGACACTACTCCCCTCTGGACTTTTCCTAGGACTCTGGGCTACAGGGCGGGCTATGCATTCCAAAGATGCCGGCTTCTCCTCCCCCTCAGTCCTGCTACACCCAGAGCACCCTCAGCAGGCTGGGGTGAGGAGGAAATGCCAAGGAGAGCCCATGGGGGTGTGGTGGGGTGTGGCTGGGGGCAGGAAGGGCAGTGGATAGCAGGGTGCAACCTAATTCAAACAAGAGAAGCTGCACAGCTGTGGGTGATGCCAGAGGCTCGGAGGGTCAGACTGAATGGGAGCTGACAGCCGGGCAGGGTAGGGTGGGAGCTGCCGCGTGGGTGAGCGAGGAGAATGGCGCTCTGTCCTCAGTGATACTTTGCTTCTGTCATCGGCTGCACATGGAAGCCACTAGCTGGATCTGCTCCAGGCTCTTCCCAGGCACACCGTGTTTTCTCTTTAGGTGGAGGGGATGGAATGGGGTGCGGAGAAGACAAGGAAGGGGTTCAGTGTCCCCCACGTCCCCACAAACACCCACAGGGACTGTCTGTAGGAGAGTCCAGCCTGGCTGAACACTGCCAGGACAGGAAAGAATGCTCAAAGAAGACAGAAGACTAGAGGTGGCTGGGGCCTTCATATTAGGGTGCCACTTCATGGCCCTGTGAGGAGGAGAGAAGGGTTGGGGAGCAGCAAAGCCGAGGGGCCAGGCCTACCTCTGCTCCTCCTCCAGCTCCTCCTTGGTCATCATCTGCTTGTACTGGTTCCCCCGCAGCTTCCCAGGGCTGTACTTGAAGAAGGGGTCTCCTCCTGTGGAAAGGAGATAGTGTCAGAGCCAGGCAGAGCTATGGGTCCTGGGTACCCCACCCTGCCCCCAAACTCAGGCTCCTCTTCCTGTTCTTGGTCTCAAAAGGAACGTCAGGGTTTCCAAGACGACAGTAGGCACAGCTCTAGTGCCAGCTCAGGTGATGCCACGGCTGGTGGGGGGTGGGGGGCTGAACACACACAGTTGCTTCTTGTCCACTGTATCACCCACAGACCTGCCTCCCACACCCAGAACTGAAATGGCCCCTTTCCCATACAACGGTCCCCCCATCCCCAGCTGCCCCCAGCACGCACCTGCCTCGCCCCAGCAAAGGCTCTGGCCCAGTGCTGTCTGAACCTCCCTCCCCTCCCCATTACAGCTGTGCTAATTGGGCAGCGGCTGTCAGAGGGAGCTTGTCTCCTAGAAGCTGACAGAGCCAGGCGCTGGGCCTCTCTCTCTCCTTACACCCCAGTCCTGGGATAGTGGCGGTGGTGGTGGTCAGGGACCTCTCCAGCCTCCCAGGGATGAGTGCTCTGCAATCCAGGGGTGTCATATTGGCCAAGCTCATCCCCCCTAAACCACTCGTCTCATCACTTCTAATGCATCTCAAGGGGGGCCAGGTGGTGGTGCACTGGGTTAAGCGTACATAGTACAGAGCCGTGCAAGGACCGGCTTAAGGATTCTGGTTCCAGCCACTGCTCCCCACATGCGGGGGTGGGGGAGAATCACTTCAAAAGCAGTGAAGGAGGTCCCAGGTGTCTCTCTTTCTCCCTGTCTTCCCTTCCCCTCTCAATTTCTCTCTGTCCTACAATAATAATAATAATAATAATAATAATACATCTCAAATGCCTACTACGTGGGAGCCATTCTGAAAATAATTCACAAAAGAGAGAGAAAGAGGGAGACAGAGGGAGAGAGAACAGGCATTGTCTGGCACATGCCCCAAACTGAATTTAGGACCTCATGTTTGACAGTCCAGTTCTTTTTTTTTTCTTTAACTATTTAACTATCTTGTTTATTCCATAGAGAGATAGAGATAAATTGATAGGAGAGGGGGGAGGGAGAGAGAGAGTGAGAGAGAGAGAGAGAGAGAGAGGAACCTGCAGCCCTGCTTCACCACTTGTAATGCTTGAACCTGGATCCTGCATATTGTAACATGTGAGTTCCAGCAGGTGCAGCCCCACCAGGCCCGAGAGTACAGCCCTTTATCCACTGTGCCATCTCCCAAGCATTTATTTATTTATTTATTTATTTATTTATTTATCTGTCGTACAGCAGGACCTCACCGCTCAGGGATACTTTTTTCATTCAGATAAGAGTGCCCCAGAGCACAGGCCCAAGCTAGGTGTGGGATGGAGAGAATCACTTGGGAGGAAAGCCCTCTGACTGTCCTTAAGCCCCAGTAAGGAGAAGGTCTTGTCCTATCTGATTGCTACTGACTAAGGTGAGATAGGACAGCAAGTCCCTCTTATAGGGAGGCAGCTATTTTCAGTGCTGGCCTAGACTGTTTAGTCTTCGCAAACACCTCCTCAGCCCAGAGCCAACCCTTGGGATCAATCCTCTTGGGATCAAGAGGAAGAAAAGGCCTCTGTCTCTTTACCTAGGTCCTTTGAGGGGCAAAGGAAGAAGGTTCTGGATGCAAAGGAAGAAGGTTCTGGATACAAATTCAGAACTCAGTCTTTCTGTGATGGAGACTCATGGCTTTTGTTTGTTTTGTTTTTGCCTCCAGGGTTATCGCTGGGGTTCAGCGCCTGTGCTACTGGTCCAGCGGCCATTTGTTTCCATTTTTTTGGATAGGACAGAGAGAAATTGAGAAGGGAAGGGGAGATAGAAAGGGAAAGAGAAAGAAAGACACCTGCAGATCTGCCTCACTACTTATGAACTGACCCCCCCTCCTCTGCAAGTGTGGAGCCGGGGGCTTGAACCAGGATCCTTGTGTGGGTCCTTGCGCTTTGTACCAAGTGCAATTAACCCGGTGTGCCACCACCAAGCCCCTGAGGCTCATGTTTGCATCTCACCAGATCCTCACTTCAGAAAACTGGCCAGTCTCGATCGCACTCTGTCATTTCACGAACATCTCATAAAAACTGCAGCAAAGGTGGGCGCGAGGAATCATATCATTGCAAGACTGGCCAGCGCCTCATGGGGCGTGAGCGCTTCCACACTATGATCATCATCTCTGGCATTATGCTATTCCACTGCAGAATACTGTGCCCCAGTATGGTTCCGTAGCCCCCATGTCCACTTGGTCGATTCCCAATTATATTCCTCCATGAGGATCATTTCTGGAACCATCCATTCCACCCCGGTTCCATGGCTGCCAGTTCTTAGCAACATCGCCCCGCCAGATATTCGTCGGGATGCGGCATCATCTAAGTTCATTTCCCACGTCTACGCTCGACCGGACCTGCCAATATACGCGGATATCTTCGCCCACCCTGTCTGTCCAACGCTTGACGTCTCGTCACCCAATCTGGTCCCCTACGCCTACACTGAACTTCTCTGTTCCAGACTCTTGGAAAAAGAGTTGGCAGTCAGCTGAGGTAAAGAACAAACACTTCATCACAGACCCCTGCAAGCGTCAACCCGGCTTTGACCTAGCACGTTATGATTGGGCCCTGCTCAATCGCTATCGAATAGGCCATGGCCGGTGCGCCGCTATGTTCCATCGCTGAGGAGCCAGAGACGACCCGAACTGCCCCTGCGGCTACAGACAGACTATGACCCACATAGTCAACGACTGCCACCTCTCCAGATTCAAAGGAGGTCTCGAAACTTTACATCAGGCTCAACCTGACGCTGTTGACTGGATATGGAAGAAGGGCAAACGCTAGAAGAAGACTGGCCAGTCCCTGTGACCCTGGCTCCCCAGCAAAGCCTCCCCTTAGAAACTAAGCACAAATTAATCTGCTCCTCATTCATTCAACAAATACCAAGTGAACACCCTTCTAGGAGCTAATGATTTAGCTCCTAGTAAGTCAAACATGCAAGGGAAGCTAAGTGGTAAGAATCCAGAGCTTGCAGCTGAGCACTAGCTGAATAGGATGAGTGAGGAGGGGGCTGCTTGGACAGTCAACAGACCCAGCAAGGCCTGGAGGCCAATGAGAATGGGCAGCAGAGACCGAGGGAACAGGAGGTCTGAGTGGGCATAAGGGACCAGGCTGCCAGGAGACGGAGGTGCTGGCTGTCCCTCCCTGTGAGATGGGGACTGGGTGCAGGGACAGGTAAATCCACCCTTGTTCCTTACTGGAGACCTCGACTGTCACCAGGCAGCTTTGCCAAAGACACAAGGTTTGGACCCTGATGTCTGGGGATTTGGAAGCTCTTGGGGTAATTTAGGACTGCAGTCCCGAACTGCTGCCTTCATCCTGGAAGACCTGAGGGGCCTGTGTCTTTAGTTATCAGAAAGCCCTGGAAAACCTGAACCACTCAGAGCTGTTGCCTCAAATCAAGCTGCCAATAGCGCTGGCTTCAGGACCTCAGAAAGAGGCATCAGACAAAGAAAACCAATTAGCCTGGACATCAAGGTCACGGTGCGGCTATGCTTCAGGGAAAGAAAACGGAAACATGGCTGCCAGCTGGAGACCACTCAAGCTTTCCATTTACAAAGCAGGCTTGATTAGTTTGCCGCTGTCTGAGCCGGAGAGAACAAGGCCTTGAAAAGCTTTCATTTAATCACGTGGAGAGATGCAAAGCCGCATCCAGTCTGACTAAACCTGGAGGTTCAATGTCAGAGCACCCTGGGTGGGGTGTGTGTGTGTGTGTGTGTGTGTGTGTTCAATGTCAGAGCACCCTGGGCGGGGTGTGTGTGTGTGTTCAATGTCAGAGCACCCTGGGCGTGTGTGTGTGTGTGTGTGTGTGTGTGTGTGTGTGTGTGTGAGTGTCTTCCTCTTCCCTCCTGCTAGAACCCACACCCACCCGCAGGGGTCCCATCAATCAGCCTCAGGCCTGAGGAGCTCCCTACAGGGGGGCTGCTCCATTTCTTTCCTTGCCTTTTCTCTTTTCTTCTCTCTCTATCTCTCTCTCCCCTCGTTCTTTCCTCCTTCCATCCTCTCTCCCTTCTTTCCCTTTTTTTTCTTTCTTTCTGCCAGGATTATCACTTAGGCTTGGTTCCTGCCCAAAGAATTCACTGTTCCACTCCTCCTGCAACCATTTTTCCCTTAAAAAAACTTTTAAAAAATCATTATTAGACAGGAAAGAGTGAAAATGAGAGGGGTGGGGAAGATAGAGAGGGAAAGACAAAGAGTATCTAACCTGCAGGCTTACTTCACCCTGTGAAGTAAGTTTCCTCCCAAACATGGGGAGCGGGGGCTTGAACCTTGCTCCTCAGTACTATAATGTGTACGCTCAACCGAGTATGCCACATCCTGGCTTCCTCAATTTTCTCCCCTCCCTCCTTCCCTTCTTTCCTTCCTTCCTTCCTTTTTTTGGTTTATTTATTTTATTTGCTAGGACAGAAAAATTGAGACCTGAAGGCGAGATAAAGCACTGTCTCACTAAACCTGAAACTCACCCCCCTCGCCCCGCCTGCAAGTAGGGCAGTACTGGGGTCTTGAACTCTGGTCCTTGCACTTGGTAACAAGTGCATTTAACAGAGTGTGCCACTGCCTGGCCTCAGGGATGCTCATTTTTCTTCAGACTGCTAGGGCCAGAAACTTCCTCACTGTGCTTGGGGGCTGGGGAATGTCCAGGGGAGGCAGATAAGGCCCAAGGGCCCAGTGATAATGCATCGGGCTGGGTGTAGAGCTCAGGAGAATGGTCCATTTGGTCTCCTCTTACCCTGGCCCAGAGTCCCCAGAGATCCCAGCCTTCTGTTTCCCGTCGGTGTTCCCAAGTCACACACAGGGTCCTGTCATCCAGAACTCCTGCAGGGAACTTGAACCACATGGTGAGGACAGACCCCAGGGCCACAGTTCCTGCAGCCCATAGGCGAGTGAGAGAACACCCTGAAAGGGTCCCATGTGCAACCCTCCTACACACACCTTTACCCCAACTGCTGAGCACCAGCCCTTCCCCTTTCCTCCCAGTAGCACTGACAGACCCCCGAGCAGGCCTCAGGGAAAGCTCTGGGCCCCCAGCAGTCAGCCAGGGTGGCCTCACCTAGGTTACTGCTTTCTTTCCGGTCTGCCAGCCAGTGGGCAAATTAAAAGTCACAGCAACTGTCTCCTGCTGGTGAAAAACTAGGGGAAATATTTCAGATATGGATGAATGTACAAATGTTGTAAATCATTCAATGTAAAGATTTGACAAATGCAGACACTTGGTCTTTCTCCTCCTCCAGAAAGTAAAGTGACAGTGGCAGCAGGATCCCCATACTGGGTGAGTGGCCCTGTCCTGTCTCGCCCCCAGTGGGAGCCCATGGCAAACACAAAGTCTTCCAATGGTCAAGGTTCAACTGGTCAGTTTCCTCACTATTCCCAGTGGCCCCTTCTCTTCTCTGAACCCTCTAAAATCTATGGGGCAGGGAGCATTGGGCTAGTTAGCTAGAGCTACTCAGAAACTAGGCATCTCCCACCCAGGGCCTTGACCCTAGGGGTCAGCCTAAACCCAGGGAGCAGCGTAAGTCTCTCTGGAGAGAAATGTGAAATGCACCAAGCAGTGAGAGGAATGTTAAGAGCCACCCCAGGATAAAGAAAGATGGGGTGCTCAGTCGATTCACTGTCACAACATGAGCCGTGTATATTTGGAGATGTATTCATCCATCCATCCATCCATCCATCCATCCATCCATTCATTTATTTATTTTGTTTTTGGATAAAGACAGAGAGAAATTGAGAGAGAAGGGGCAATAGAGAGGGAGAGGAAGAGACACCTGCAGCACTTCGCCATTTGTGAAGCTCCCCCTCCCCCTGTCAGAGGGAACTGGTCCGTGCACATGGATCACGCGTGCACTCTACCAGGTGCACCACTGCCTGGCCCCCTGGAAAATCAAGCCCCAGAAAGGGAGAAAAGGCAGACGGGGATGCAGGAAGGCTGGAGCGGGAAGGGGCCAGACCTTGCTCTGATCATCATGGGGTCCAAGCAGGACTCCTAGGCCCCCACCTTCTATCCGCTCTCCTGGTCTGTGGAACCCTAGGGGCCATGCCCAGCCCAGCCCAGCCTCCATGGAAGGTGACGGCCAGGCCAGACCAACTCACCATCTTCCTGAAGCCTTGCCCGGGGCAGGACCTTCTTCTGCTCCGTTTCCAGCTCCTTTTCCTGCAAGACAAGGGAAGGGGTCAGCAGCAGCACCAGCTCCAGAAACACTACACTTTCCTCTTTAGTGCTCTTATTTTTTAAAATATTTATTTATTTTTCCCCTTTTTTGCCCCCTTTTTTATTGTTGCTGTAGTTATTATTGTTGTTGTTATTGATGTCGTCGTTGTTGGATAGGACAGAGAGAAATGGAGAGAGGAGGGGAAGACAGAGAGGGGGAGAGAAAGATAGACACCTGTAGACCTGCTTCACCGCCTGTGAAGCGATTCCCCTGCAGGTGGGGAGCTGGGGGCTCGAACCGGGATCATCCCGCCGGTCCTTGCGCTTAACCCGCTGCGCTACTGCCTGACTCTCTAGTGCTGTCATTTGGGTGTTAAAAGGAAGCCCTGTAAAGAGTGAGGAGACAGCATAATGGTTATGCACAGAGTCTCGTGCCCGAAGCTCCGAAGTCGCAAGCTCAATCCCCCACGTCACCAGAAGCCAGAGCTGAACAGTGCTCTGAAGAAACAATCAAGCAAACAAAAACAGCAAAAAATGACTCAACCCTGGGGTTCATTGGCAGGAGGGAGGAGGGACATCAAAGTCACTGGCTGCCCAGGGAATATGGGGCCTGTGGGGAAAGAAAAGAAGGGGTTGCCAGGGGCCAGCCTGAACAACTTGACCAAAACAGCACAGTGACCTGTCCTCTGGTCACAGTCAGGAGTTCCTGTGTGGGGGCCACTGTCACCCAGCGTAATGCTAAGATGACAGGGGAGGCCAGGGCAGAGGAGCAGTGGTGATAACCTTTGTACCTCTGTCCACTCACCTTTCCCAGGCAGGTACCTGTCAAGGCCTTTGGATGCCTTTTTTTTGTAAGGGGACAGAGGGTCTCCCCTCCCCCACTGCTGTGACCATGAGGACATAGGAAGAGAGTGGCAGGCTCTCTAGGGACCAAGAGGTTACAGGGAAACTGCATTCCATCTCTGCTTCCTTTAATGCCATCAGTCCTGCTCAGTCATGTCCCTGACTTCTCCACACCAACATGCCTCCCGCCCAGGTCTCCCCTGCGCAGATACGCCCAGAGGACTGGGAGGATCATGCTGGCATGGCCCTGGGAAAGGAAGGAGTGATTTCAACTTGTAGGAATGTTGGAGTTAGACACTGCCCCACAGTGAGGGTGGTGGCGAGAGTACTTTAGAAATCCAGCAAGGGGGGAGGGGGGAGACAGAGGCTCACCAAGCTGAAGGCCCATGTTCCAATGCGCAAGGACCTGGATTCAAGCCCTGGTCCCCACCTGCAGCGGGGAAGCTACACAGTGAAGCAGTGCTGTAGGTGTCTCTCTCCTTCCTCCTCCGTTTCCCCATGCCATTTTAATTTCTACTAAATGAATAAACAAACAAACAAACAAACAAACAAATACTTACCGAGCATTTAGCAACCCCCAAGAGGTGGTGTGACAGTGTTGGAGAGTGAGGTCCTGAGTTCAATCCCCAGGAATGTATGTGCCAGAGTGATGCTCTAGTCCTCTCCACCCCCTCCCCATAAATAAATAGAGCTAAAAACCAAACAAACAAACAAAAAACTAGCCCGGGAGATCGTACAGTGAATAAAGAATTGGATTCTCAAGCAGGAGTTCTAGAGTTCACTCCCAGCATTGCATGTGCCAGAGTGATGGTTTGATTCTCTCTCTCTCCTCTTGTTCCCTCATAATAATCAAGTAAATTGGGGGGCCAGGTGGTAGCGCAGCGGGTTAAGCGCACATAGCGTAAAGCACAAGGACTGGAGTAAGGATCCCAGTTCAAGCCTCCAGCTCCCCACCTGCAGAGGGGTCATTTCACAAGCGGTGAAGCAGGTCTGCAGGTGTCTATCTTTCTCTCCCCCCTCTGCCTTCCCCTCCTCTCTCAATTTCTCTCTGTCCTATCCAACAACAATGACAGCAATAATATAAACAACAACAATAAACAACAAGGGCAACAAAAGGGAAATAATAGTCTCTAGGAGCAGTGGATTCATAGTGCAGACACCGATCCCCAGCAATAACCCTGGAGCCAAAAAAAAAAATAATAATCAAGTAATTTTTTTTTTAAATGTAATAGACATAAATAATCACCACTCAGGTAAAATAGCCAAGACCCAAGCAGACCCAGCATTCCAAAGGGGCCCAGAGACTTCTTCAGTCAAGGCTAGCACACTTAAGACTTTGCACTTAACTTTTGAAGTGCAATGCCTTTTTAACTGGTCATGACTCATTGGTGGGTCAGGAAAGCAATTTAGTGGTTGCTACTAGTAGTCAGAAAAAAAAAAAGGTATAACCAGTGGTCCAGGGGGTGGTACAATGACTAAAGCACTGGGTTAGTGACTGTGAGGTCCTAGGTTTGATTCCCACATTGCATTTGCCAGAGTGATGTTTTTAATTAATTACTTAATATGAGAGAGAGAGAGAGAGAAATGGAGAGGGAGAGAAAGAGAAAGGGAGAAGAGGGAGCAGGGCAGTAATGCAGTGGGTTAAGCACAGGTGGCGCAAAGCACAAGGACCAATAAGCGGAAGGATCCTGGTTCAGCTTAGGCTCCTCACCTGCAGGACGGTCGCTTCACAGGCGGTGAAGCAGATGTCTTTCTCTCCCCCTCTCTGCCTTCTCCTCCTCTCTCGATTTCTCTCTGTCCTATCTAAGAACAACAGCTATAACAACAACAACAACAACAAGCGCAACAAAGGCCAACAAAAATGGGGAAAATGGCCTCCAGAAGCAGTGGATTCATAGTGCAGGCACCAAGCCCCAGTGACAATCCTGGAGGCAAAGAAAAGAAAAAGAAAGGGGGGGGGAGAGCATCACTCTAGTACATGTGCTGTCAGGCATCAAACTTGGGACCTCACTGTACTGTCTTCCATACTGCCAAAGTAATGCTTTGGTTCTCTCCAATCTCTTCTAAATAAATAGGTAAATCTCTTTTCTTTCCTGTTATCTTTTCTTTCTTTCTCTCTCTCTCTTTTTTTAGTTTGTTTCATTATTATTATTACTTATTTTTCATTGTTGTAGTTATTGTTGTTATTGATGTCGTTGTTGCTGTATAGGACAGAGAGAAATGGAGAGAGGAGGGGAAGACAGAGAGGGGGAGAGAACGATAGACACCTGCAGACCTGCTTCACCGCCTGTGAAGCGACTCCCCTGCAGGTGGGGAGGGGGGGGGGAGGCCTCAAACTGGGATCCTTATGCTTTGTGCCACCTGCACTTAACCTGCTGTGCTACCGCCCAACTCCCTCCCTCTTTCCTTCCTTCCTTCCTTCCTTTTTTTCTTTCTTTCAGCTAGAGACAGAGAAGTAGAGAGAGTACAGAAAGCAAAGCTTCCTCCAAAGCTGTGGTTTGCACACATGGCAAAGCAGCACCCCAGCCTCGTGAGCTATCGCACCAGACCAAAAAATAGATCTTCTTAAAAAATGTGTAGTTGGGGGTTGAATTGTTATGTGGAAAACTGGGAAATGTTATGCATGTGCAAACTATTGTATTTTATTGTCAACTGTAAACCATTAATCATCTAATAAAGAAATTTTTTTAAAATGTGTAGTCAAAATCCTAGTGTGGATTTTAAGATTTAATAACTTTAGAAGCATAAATGTTATAGACTGTAGCACCACCCCCACCAACAAAAATGACATTTGAAAGGTCAGTTATCTACACGTGAAAAATACTGATGTTTCTTATTGAAATTCAAGCCAAAGCACCTGCTTTACAACAAGGGCAACAAAAAAAAAATTGGAAAAATGACCTCCAGGAGCAGTGGATTCATAGTGCAGGCACCGAGCCCCAGTGATAATCCTGGAGGCAAAAGAAGAAGGAGAAGGAGAAGGAGAAGGAGAAGGAGAAGGAGAAGGAGAAGGAGAAGGAGAAGGAGAAGGAGAAGGAGAAGGAGAAGGAGAAGGAGAAGGAGAAAAGAAAAGAAAAGAAAGGAAAGAGAGAGAGAGGAAGACGGAGCATCACTCTGTCCGGCTGGTTTTCTAGCTAGAAAAGTCTGTCTAGATGAATATCTAGCTGGTTTTCAGACTTTAGAAACACCCTCATGGGCTGATGACCAGGCCGGGCTTCTTTAGGGTCCTGTCTTTCTTATCTTTTTTTTTTTTATTATCTTTACTCATTTACTGGACAGAAACAGCCAGAAATCAAGAGGGAAGTGGGTGATAGAGAGGGAGAGAGACACCTGCAGCCCTCTCAAAGCTATCCCTCTACAGGTGAGGACTGGGGCTCGAACCTAGGTCTTTATGCATTGTAACACGTGCACTCAACCAGGTGCTCTGCCCCCCGCCCCCCCCCGCCCCCCCAGGGTCAATCTCAGTTGGTTTGTAGCACAGAGCACAACTTAAGATGTGGGGACTGGCTTATATGGTGGAGTCGACAGATAAGGACTCTGCTCCCCACCCACCATCCAGATCCTGACGCACACAGAGAATTATAATGAAATACTTAGCATTCAAATGTCAGAAACCTCAGTCTACGGGAGAATTTACATAAGTAAATAGTCAACTGATGTGATATGTAGGCTAGTCACATTTGCACTTCATAGGTTATTAAAACTGAAAAGTGTGCTAAGACTTTGGGGGCAACTTTGTATCCTGGAATTAAAGATAAATAAATTATGTGGTAGAGCTAGATCATGTTTTATAAATCTTCTTGTATGGTTCTGTGACTTTAAATATCAGGATGTAAGTTACAAGTTTTTTTAATTAAATTAAGTTAAATATATTTCATAGACCACAAAGAGAGAGAAGCCAGAGTAGCACTCTGGCACATGCGGTGCCAAGGACTGAACTCAGGACTTCATGCTTGCAAGTCCGAAGCTCGAGCTGTATGCCAACTCCTAGAATGCAAGACAGATTTAAACAAACCTTTATTTATTCATGTTTAAATTTTGCCACCTGGGTCAACACTGGGGCTTGGTGCCTACATGACGCTGCCATTTTTTTCTTTCTTCTTGATAGAGACAGAAGCAGAGGCACCTGCAGCACTGCTCTACCCTTTGTGAAGCTTCCCCCTTGTAGGTGGGGAAAAGGAGCTTGAACCTGGGGCCACCGTACATGGTACATGTACACTCTACTGGGTAAGTCACCAGCTGTGTGTGTGTGTGTGTGTGTGTGTGTGTGTGACTTAAATATTGCTCCACTAGGGAAAGATAGAAACAGGCTAGGGGTATGGCTCCATCTGCCAGTGTCATGTTCAACAGAGAACCAATTACAGAAGCCAGATCTTCTACCTTCTGCATCCCATAAAGAATTTGGTCCGGGCTGGGGAGACAGCATAATGGTTATGCAAAAGGCTTTCATGCCTGAGGCTCAGCTCTACCTTAAGCCAGAGCTATGATTTGGTGTCTCTATCTACCTATCTATCTATCTATCTATCTATATCTCATTAAAATAAATAAATATATATTTTTAAAAAGAATTTGGCCCATGAGGACACAGACCTTTGGTGAGGGTGGTAAAAATAAATAAATAAATAGGTAGATAAAATAAATAAATAAATGGGAGGGGAAGGTAGAGACGGAGAGAGATACAGTCCTAAAAAAAAGAAAAAGAAAAAAACGAATGCAACTTTAGTTACATTGTTGTCATTTTTCTTTTGAGATTTTATTTAATCATTCATTCATTCATTTTAGTGCGATAGACAGAGAGGGAGCGAGGGGGAGAGAGTTTTAGGCATGAAAATCTTTCGAATAACCATTACACTGTCTCCTCAGCCCCAATTTTGTTGTAGTTGTAGGCTGTTTATTTCTAATCCTTTGTATACAGATCAAGTTCATTTCTAAGAATCTAGAATATAATGTACACCTAAATAGAAGAACCCCGGTGTTCTCCACTTCCTAATTCAAAGAGATTAACTCAAAAAAAAAAAAAAGAAAAGAAAGAGAAAAGAAAAAAAGAAGAAGAGGAATTTTAGTCCATACTCCCGGAGGGATATAGGAAAGTTTCCAATGGAAGGGATGGAACATGGAACTCTGGTGGTGGGAAGTATATGGAATCATACCCCTATTATCTTACAATCTTGTTAATCATTATAAAATCACTAATAAAAATTTAAAAAGATGCAGAGTGCTGACCTAGTGTAGTGGCTCTGCACATAGACCCTCAGGCCTGAAGCAGCAGAGCTTCAGGTTCAAACCCCAGTCTCACCAGAAAGCCAGAAGTTCACCCCTCCCCTAAAATAAGTAAATAAATAAGTAAAGAAGGGAAGAAAGAAAGAAAGAAAGAAAGAAAGAAAGAAAGAACTGCTAAACTGACTACTTAGTGCTTTCTGTGTAGAAATACCCTTTTCAGATGACACCCCCCCCCCCCCCAGAGCCCATGGTGTGCATGGGAAGTGCCGTTTGGGGGGGGGGTCGTCCCTCCTTCACTTGTCTGATGGGTCCTTGAGTGCAGACTGACCCACCAGTCCAACTTCTGCTTGGGAACCAGGGACCCCTAGTTCCAGGATCAAGGGCCACTCAAGTGGAGAGACCCCTAAGGCCCTGTCCCTCTGCTTTCCTTCCCTTTGCGCAAGCCAGGTGACTGCATTCCCTCAAGCAGACCCAAGCTGAGTTGCTGTCACCAACACCCACAGTCCTCACCAGCCATGGTTCACTCCCTGCCGGTCGTGCTCCACCACCCACAGCCGGGTTCTGCAAACCCAGAGCCTCTCCAGTTTCAGCTACCAGCTTTACAGAGTTGGGGGGCTGGAGAACTGAGGAGTGGTTTCCACTCTGTGCTCTAGGGAGGTTCCCAGGCCCTCATGTTTCTCTGGGCTGCTTGGTGCACTTTTTGATAACATGGTAGTGGGGGGAAGAATTCCTGAGGGGCTCAAGGAAAGCCCAGGGGAAGACACTGGGTCAGTGATAGCTTTGCCAGGCTGGAACTATTCCAGCTTTGCCAGGCTGGAACTATTCCAGGGAGGGCTGTGGTGAGAAGCACAGGGCCTTATGAAGGACATAACCTTATGTGGGACAAAGCGGGAAAGGAGGGGCAAAAGGGGAGGCAGAAACTCTGTCAAGGGGGTGCAAAGCCAAAGTGTGAGACACAAGGACTTGGGCTGAGAGACTAAGGCAGCTGCTCTCAGACTAGCATGAATGAGCCAGGAACTGGCTGTGGCTGGTCAAGGCAGCCTTTGGGGTCCTTAAGGGGGCAGCTGAGCCACACAGCACAGCCTGGAGGCAGCGAGAGCCCAGCAGAGCAAATCAGCTGCCAGACTGCCTGCTGCCTGTAAGGACAGACAGCAGCTGCTCAGAGCTCTGACCAAGCCTCACAAAGGAGCTCTGGGCAATGCTTTGGGTACTGAATGCTTGCCACAGCTCCTGTGTGTGAGGGGCTGAAGTATCTCTCTCCCCAGATTCGGGTGCTGGAGTCTTAATCCCTAGGAGCTCAGCCTGTGACTGTGTTTGGAGAGAGGTTCTTTAAAGAATGGGAAATTAAAGTAGGGCTGGGAGGTGGTACACCAGGTTGGGCACACGTTACAACACACAAGGACCCTGGTTCAAGCTCCTGGTCCCCACCTGCAGGGTGGGGAAACTTCACAAGCTTCTCCTTCTCCCTCCCTCTCTTTCTCTCTTTATTGGAGACAGAAAAACTGAGAGGGGAAGGGGGAGATAGAGAGACAGAAAGACATCTATGGCCCTGCTTCACCACTCACAAAGCTTTCCCCCTGTAGGTAGAAACCTGGGGTTTGAACTGTAATGTGTGCACTCAACCAGGTGTGTCACTGCCTGGTCCTCTCTCTTTATGCCTATCTCTATTTACAAATTAAAAAATGAAAAATAATAAGTTACGGTGAGGCCATCAGAGCTGGTTCCAATATAATCTGGCATCTGTATAAGATTTTGGAAAGAGACACCAGGGCAGCACTGTGCCTCAGCAGGTCGCAGGAAGAAGGCAGTGTCGGTAAGTCTAGGAGAGGCCTGTGAGGTAGCAAACTTGTCTCTCCTTGGTCTGGTAGTTCTGAAAATAATACAGTTCTGGCTTAAATTTTTTTTTTCTTTCTTAATATGTATGTGAGAGAGCGAGAACCAGAGCATCACTCTGACGCGAGATGCAGGAGCCTGAACTCAGAACATTTTATCTACTTTACCAGTTCACTTAGTCAACTCGGGGGGTGGGGGGTGGGAAGGGATACCTCAGCCTGTCAGAGCACCAACCTGTGGTCCCAGAGATGCCCCTGGTTCAATCCCCAGCACCACCTGATTCCAGAGCTGAGCAGTGCTCTATTCCTGTCTCTCCCCTTCTTCACTCCTTCTTGCTCTAGTAATAAATAAATAAATAAATAAATAAATAAATAAGTTTGAATTGACTCTATTTAGTGAGAGTCTACCTGTTGTCCATATAGTATAGGGAGTGAATAAAGCAAAGTCACAGTTCACCCTTCATGGCATCCTACTTCACAGATGGTACAGTGATTAGAATCTGCTCCTGTGCAGAAACAAGGCCTTATAATTCAGAACATTTGTTTTTGACTGTTTGCTTTTTACTTTGGATAGAGACAGAGAAATTCAGAGGGAAAGGGAAGCAGAGAGAGAGAGAGAGAAAGAAAGGGGGCCAGGGGACAGCATAACGGTTATGCAAAACAACTTTTATACCTGAAGCCCCAAAGATCCCAGGTTCAATTCCTAGCACCACCATAAACCAGAGCTGAACAGTACTTTAGTTTTTTTTCCCTCTGTATCTCATTAAAATAAAAAAATATATATTAAGAGAGCCCTGCTTCACTGCTTATGAAGAAGCCTCCCCCCCGCAGGTGGGGCCCAGGGGCTTGAACCCAGGTCCTTGCATATGGTAACATGTGTGCTCAACTGGGTGTGCCAACTCCTAGCCCCTATATTTCTGTTTTTTTTTAATTGTATTTTATTTATTTTATTTTTGAGAGAGGTGCAGAGAGAGAAAGACACAGAGAGAAACAGCAGAGCACTGCACAGCTCTGGCTTATGGTGGCGCGGGGGACTGAACCTGGGACTTCGGAGCCTCAGGCATGAGAGTCTCTTTGCATAACCATTATGCTATCTACCCCCGCCCTATTTCTGGTTTTTAAGTCATGTAATGTTATGGCCACCTTGGCAAACTAGTGCACCAGGCTCTCATGGCTGAAAGCCATTCAATCACAACTGTGCATCTTGGTGGCACCTTTGGAGACAGGCCTCATCCTAACTGGTCCCCACTAGAGACCTATCCCACTAATCAGTATCACTGAAGACAGCCAAAGTTTTTTAAAATTATTATTATATTACTTTTAGTTATTTATTTGAGAGAGAGAGAGAGAGAAAGAAACAAGAGCACTGCTTGGCTCTGGCTTATGGTGATGCTGGGAAATGAACCCGGGGCCTCACAGCCTCAGGCATGAAAGTCTTCTGCAGGGAGTCCAGTAGCGCAGCGGGTTAAGCACACTTGGCGCAAAGCACAAAGACTGGCATAAGGATACCAGTTTGAGCCCCTGGCTCCCCACCTGCAGGGGAGTCGCTTCACAGGCGGTGAAGCAGGTCTGCAGGTGTCTATCTTTCTCTCCCCTTCTCTGTCTTCCCCTCCTCCATTTTTCTGTCCTATCTAACAACAATGACATCAATAACAATAATAAAAAACAAGGGCAACAAAAGGGAAAATAAATATTAAAAAAAAATTTTTTTTAAACAGAAAGTCTTGGGAGTCGGGTGGTAGCGCAGCGGGTTAAGCGCACATGGCGCAAAGCACAAGGACCGGCATAAGGATCCTGGTTTGAGTCCCCGGCTCCCCACCTGCAAGGGCGTTGCTTCACAGGCGGTGAAGCAGGTCTGCAGGTGTCTGTCTTTCTCTCCCCCTCTCTGTCTTCCCCTCCTCTCTCCATTTCTCTCTGTCCTATCCAATAACAATGACATCAATAATAACTACAACAATAAAACAAGAAGGACAACAAAAGGGAATAAAGAAATATAAAAAAAAATTAAAAAAGAAAGTCTTCTGCAGAACCGTTATGCTGTCTCTCCAAACCAGGGACCAAGTTTTTTTCCCCCAGAGATCAAGTATTAATGGCGCATGTTCATGTTCTAGTTCCTTTTTTTTTTTTAATTTTATTTTTTTTAAACTTGATTTGAAGGGCTGGGTGGTGGTGTACCCAGCTAAGTGCACATCCCACCATGCTCAAGGACCTGAGTTCGAGCCCACAGTCCCCACCTTCAGGGGGGATGCTTCATGAGCTGTGAAGTAAGTCTGCAGGTGTCTCTCTTTCTATCCCTCCTTTCTATCTATCTCCCCTCCCTTCTCAATTTCTCTTTGTCCTGTGAAATAAAAATAGAAAGAAAAAAAAATGGCCACCTGCAGCCGTGGGTTTGTAGTGCAGGCACCAAACACCAGCAATAATCCTTGTAGCAAAACAACAATAATAATAAATTGATTTGAAATTGGTTGACAAACTTACAGCAAATCTCAGGAGTATGGTTTCACAGTGTGTATGTGAGTGTGTGTGTGTGTGCATGTGTGTGTGTGTAACTCATCGCCTGGCCCTGTGAACAAAGTTCCTGTGCCCCCACTTATTTGCTACCACCCCTTCTTCCCTCTGATAACTGCCAACAGGAACTTTCTAGGTCCCATTTTCTTCCAGCGAAGGGTGGCTGTGGGTCAAGCAAAGGGGAAGGCTGCCTGACAGCCTCAAAAATGTATGGAGCCCAAGGCAAGTCCCCCAGAGGCTGGCGAGGGAGCAGAGGCAGAAGGGCTGGGCAGGCTGCTGGAGCCACAGAGTGGGACCCCACACCTCCACCCCCTCCAGATAACACACTGCCTGGCTGCCTGAGCCTGGTGCAGAGCAGAGTGAAGCAGAGACAAGAGGCAGAGAGAGATGGAGACCCAGACAAAGAGGTAGAAAAGGGCAGAGGGGCAGAGAGAGGGAGAGGCTTTTTCTGCCTGTCAGAGGAAGAGATAATTATGTCTAAGGTCCTGCAAACAGGATCTGCTGGGACCCTGTGACCAGCTCCCAGAGTTACCTCCTGCTGTGGCTGCTCCAGCCGCCCTTCCCCCCCCCCCCCCGCCCCCCTCACCACTTTATTAATCTGGCTTAATTCCAGAGGATGGCAGCCACACCAGGCAGACAGATAGGAAGGTGGCTTGGCTCCCCAGGGGTGTCTGCTGCCCCCACCCCTGCATCAGAGATAATAGGCAATTCTCAGAGGGTCTGCATAGTCAAAAGCCTCTCTACAGCAGCAGGGAGGATTCTGGGGTGAATGGAGAAAGAGGCGGGGTGGGGGGTTGCCTCCACTTGCTCCCACCCTTGAAAGCACTCCCACTCCTTCCTGAGCATTCCATTAAGCAATCAGGCGGCTGGCTGGTCTTTTGCCTTCAGAGGGGAGCCAGGGCTGCTGGCGCCATGCTGGACAGTCAGCTGAGATGGTGGCTGGCTTCTCCACCCACCCACCCCCACCCCCACCCCCGCAGGCCTCCCCAGGGAAGCTCCGGGTACAGGATGCTGGCTCAGACTAGCACTCTAAAGCCTGATCTGCTGGATATGGCCTGTCTCCTGTGACAAGGGATGGATATCTCCCTATCCCAGAATGGCCCCTCCCCATTTGGTCAAAGCATCTGTGACACTCTCACTGCTTAGCAGTGTTGACCCAAGCCTCCACTTCCTCTCCACTCCGGCCTCTCAGCTTGGCCCTCTCCCTCTGGGACTTGCCCCCCTACTTTTGCCACAACCCCTCGGGGCCTCACATGGAATGTGGTCCTTGACCACATTCTCCTGGCTGTCTGATGCTTTTCCTGCTCAATGTCCCTTCATTAAAGTTGTCACGTTCAATCCAATTTATCTGAAGCTCTGAAAA
The DNA here is from genome assembly GCF_950295315.1 of Erinaceus europaeus. NCBI lineage: Eukaryota > Metazoa > Chordata > Mammalia > Eulipotyphla > Erinaceidae > Erinaceus > Erinaceus europaeus. The sequence goes on from NC_080173.1 coordinate 13,578,993, forward strand.
TTCTTCTGCTTTCAGACCAAGGAGCATCAGGCTTTAACGCACCAGTATGGGGGGTGGGGGCTGGAGTATCTGCCCCTTTCTCTCTCTCTCTCAGTTGGGTGAGTTGAGGTTACAGGATATAATCAGGGTGACCTTAAGGACAGTTTTTTAAAACTTATATTATTTTTAAAATATTTTATTTATTTATTCATGAAGAAGATGAGAGAGAAGCAACTGGTACATGTGCTGCTGGGAATTGAACTCAGGACCTCTTGCTTGAGAGTCCAGTTCTTTCTTTCTTCCTTCCTTCCTTTTTTTTTTTTTTTTTTTTTTACCAGAGCACTACTCAACTCTGGCTTATGGCGGTGTGGGGGACTGAACCTCACACTTGAGAGCCTCAGGCATGAAAGTCTCTTTGTGTAACCATTATGCTATACCCCCACCTGAGAGTCCAGTTCTTTACCCACTGTGCCACCTCCCAGACCACTTAAGTTCTTTCTTTTTTTTTTTTTTTAAGATTTTATTTATTTATGAGAAAGACAGGAGGAGAGAGGAAAAAAACAGACATCACTCTGGCACATGTGCTGCCGGGGATCGAACTCGGGACCTCATGCTTGAGAGATCAAAGCTTTACCACTGAGCCACCTCCCAGACCACCACTTAAAAATTATTTCTGTTTCATCTTTTACAGTAAGAGAAAGAGACACCACAACACTTTCCACGAGTTTATGTAGTGCTGGGGATGGAACTTCACATATGCAATGCAGGCCCCAGAAGAACAATTTTTACCCTAACCTGTAACTCCATGCAGAGACCACTCCGAAGAGAAGGGGAGAGAAGTGAGGGGTCAAAACCTTCCCTCCCCAGTGCTATGCTGATCTTGCCTTATGCACTGGGCTTCCACATAAGATCGACAAGGAGAAAGATATCCAGTGCTCCCCACCCCCCACTTCTTCTTACATCAGAGTATAGCTCAGCTCTGGTTTAGGTGGTGCCAGGGACTGAACCTGGAATCTTGGAGCCTCAAGCATGAAAGTTTTTTGCATGGGGCTGGGGAGACAGCGTAATGGTTCTGCAAAAGACTTCATGCCTGAGGCTCCGAGCTCCCACGTTCAATCTCCAGCAAAAAGCTGAGCAATGCTCTGGCGTTTCCTGTATCTCTCTCATTAAAATAAAATAGTTTCTGGAAGGCAGCAATGGTGGGTCAGGGCCAGGAGTAAGTCTTGACCATATGTTTTTTTTTTTTTTGCCTCCAGGGTTATCGATGGGGGTCGGTGCCTGCACTAAGAGTCCATCACTCCTGGGGCCATTTTTTTCATTTTTTCATTTTTTTTGGATACAACAGAGAGAAAATGAGAGAAGAGGGGAAGAGAGAAAGACAGACACCTGCAGACCTGCTTCACTATTTGTGAAGCTCCCCTTTCCCACCCCCACCCCCGAAGGGGCTCTAACTGGGATCCTTGCACTTCGTACTACGTGTACTTAACCTGGTGCACCATCACCCTGCCCCCCTCTGTGTGAGTTTTCTTTTCTTTTTTTTTTCCTCCAGGGTTATTGCTGGGCTCAGTGCCTGCACCATGAATCCACTGCTCCTGGAGGCCATTTTTTCCCCCTTTTGTTGCCCTTGTTGCTGTGTGAGTTTTCTAATAGGAACAGAAAGCAAAGGAAGAATCTGGTTAAGCCTTGGACTCGAGGGGGTGGGAGAGAGAGGTTCAGCACTTGGAGTGGTACCACAGCACAGCAACCAGGGCAGTGAGAGGCAGGCCTACAGCTTCACATTCAAAAGTGCAGACAAAAAAGACCATCCTGGATCCCAAACTCATCTTCCAGCTGAGGGCACTTTCACCAAGCAGAAACATTTCTTGCTCACTCAGATGATCTGAGCACGCCAGATTCAATCCTATCAGGTTTAGGGCATCTGGCCCTGTTCCCATACAGAGAATTTAGAGGACATCAGAAGCTGCATAAAAAACACCCTGGAGCAGTAATCTGCACTCCACCTGACCCATCTCAGTGAGCATTCTACCCAGTTCTGGTCCCTGTGTTTCAGGAGAAATAGAGATGGCTGAAAACAGGGAAGTAAACAAAGGCCTTGACAAAATCAGATCTAAACGGGTCAGAGGAAATAAACCATTATGTTGTTGGGGAAAGTCATGCTGAAGAATGCTGCCTATGGCCAACCACAGGGGCAGAGGAGTATATAATTTGGCATATAATTAAAGTTTTCTTCTTTTCTCTCTCTCCTTTTTTTTCCCCCCAGCATACTGCTCAGCTCCGGTTTATGATGGTGCAGGGATTGAATCTGGGACTTTGGAACCTCAGGCATGAAAGTCTTTTTGCATAACCATTATGCTATCTCCCCACCAATTTAATATTTTTCAAAGATCTATTTCAGCAGCCCGGAAGGGGGTGCATTGGACTCTCAGGCATGAAGTCCCGAGTTCAATATCTGGCATCACATGTGCTAAAGTGATGCCTTAGTTCTCTCCTTCATGATTGAATAAATATTTTTGTAGACGTGTTTTGGGTCAGGGCATGGTGCAACTAGTTGAGTGCACACATTACCACGTGAAAAGATGGGGGTTGAGTTCCCTGCCCCCCCCACCTGTGTGTGTATGGGGGACTTCAAGAGCAGTGACGCAGTGCTCATAGGTGTCTCTCTTTCTCCTGCTCATGCTGGTTTTTGTTTGTTTTAAAAATATTTTTATTATTATCTTTCTTTATTGGATATAGACAGCCAGATATCCAGAGTGTAGGAGATAAAGAAGGAGAGAGAAAGAGAAACACCTGCAGAATTTCTTGACCACCTGCAAAGCTTTCCTGTGGTCCCAGGTTCAGTCCTCAGCACCACCATTAAACCAGAGCTAAGGAGCACTTTGGCCAGTGTCTCTCTCTCTCTCTCCCTCTTTCTCTCTCTCTCACATAAAAATTAATAAAACATGTTTTTTAAAAAAAGAAAAAGAAGTTGGCCTGGAGTGGTGAAATTCTGTAGATGACAAGAAGAAAGAGGAAAGAAAGGAAAAGAAGGAAGTGAGGAAAAGAAAAAACTTGCTGGTGTGCATAGGGTACCGAGTTGGAGAGATTTTCTGGTTTTGATTTGATCTCAGATTTTGAGGTCTAATCAAGCCAGATTCTGGCTGGGAGAAAAACGATTCATACCAGAGTCACAGAATTAGGAGCTGACCAGGAGCAAGTGGTTCCTAGCTCAGGGAGGCTGGAGGGTTAGCGATGTATGTGAGGGGCTCTGACTTGACGCCATTCGACACAGACACACACCACACGCCACATCAGAGGAACGTGTGGCTGGGAATAGATGTGGATTGCCAGAGCTCATGAGATACCAGAGATGGTTTTAGCTCAGCCCCTCCGTTTTGTAGGTGGGGAAACTGAGGATCAGAGGCCATGTGATTTTTCCAAGTCTTATATCTATTCAGAGGCAAAAAAAAAAATGCATTAAACCAGTTCTGTTAATCCTTAAGGAGACTCAGCTGAGTCTCTCTCAGGCTGTTCCATGGCAGGGAGCTCTTTCCTAGTCACTGTGGCCAGGAGGAAGTCCCCAAGCCTTCTTTCTACCAGTTTGATAGGAGAGATAGTACCTCAGGCTTCCTAAATTCTGATGGTGACACTGCAATAAGTCAGGGGAAAGCTCTGAGATTTGTGAAACAAAATTTCATGCCTAAGTCACTAGAGGTCCTGAATTTAATCCCCACACCACTATAAGCCAGAACTAAACACTGCTCTGGTACCAAAACAGAACAGGACAAAACAAGATAGATAAACAGACAGACTCCTGTCAGTGTTTACACCCTGTAGGTGAGGCTTCTGTGGCCGCTGGTAAGCCCTGTTCTGTGGGGTCAGATTCAGATGATTCCAGAAATGCTCCGGCACCAAGGCCTCGGCATTCCTCAAGAGGAGCTCCCACCCGCAGTCTCACCTCCCCACACTGTAGTTTGGGGTGACTCTCTGAGGTAGAGACAAGTGGCAAGGAAGACACTGTCTGAAAGTGAGCACGCTCACCGTTTTATTTACACCCAGGTCTCCAAAGCATACTTCAGATGAGTTCTTAACAAATGTGTTACTTCCCACTCAATAGAAAAACTGACAGCCAAATGAGGGGGGTAAGAAAAGAAAAAGACTATCTATGAAGAAAAAAAAAAGAAGAAGATTTAGCAGCCAGGGAAATGGCTCAGCTGGTGAAGTACAGGCCTTGATTGCCTGAGGCTCCCAGTGCTCTAGTTTCATTCCTGGCAGTACATGTACCAGACTGGTGCTCTGACTTCTCTCTCTTTTTTTTTTTTGAAAAAAAATTTTTTAATGCTTTTTAGTTTAATGCTTTATTATTTATTTATTTATTTATTTATTATTGTATAGAGACAGAGAGAAATTGAGAAGGGAAAATAGAGAGGGAGAGAGACAGAGAGACACCTACAGCCCTGCTTCACCACTCGTGAAGCTTTCCCTCTGCATGTGGGGACCAGGGGCTTGAACCTGGATCCTTGAACACTGTAATGTGCGAGCTAAACCAAGTGCGCCACTGCCTGGCTCCTGAAGAAAATTTTTTAAAAAAATATTTATTCTATTTATTTATTCCCTTTTGTTGCCCTTGTTTTTTTTATTGTTGTAGTTATTATTGTTGTTGTTGTTGTTGTTGGATAGGACAGAGAGAAATGGAGAGAGGAGGGGAAGACAGAGAGGAGGAGAGAAAGATAGACACCTGCAGACCTGCTTCACCGCCTGTGAAGCGACTCCCCTGCAGGTGGGGAGCCGGGGTTCGAGCCGGGATTCTTATGCCGGTCCTTGTGCTTTGCGCCACCTGTGCTTAACCGGCTGCGCTACAGCCCGACTCCCGAAAAAAATTAAAAAAAATATTTTTACTTAGTTTATTTTAGTGAGAAAGAGTCGATACAGAGGGAAAGATATCAAGAGAGAGAAAGAGACCAGAACACTGCTCAGGTCTGGTTTATGGCGACGCTGGGGATTGAACCTGGGACTTCAGAGCCTCAGGCTTAAAAGGCCTTTGCATACGTGAGTTGGACGGTAGCGCAAGTGGCGCAAAGCTAAAGGACCGGCATAAGGATCCCGGTTTAAGCCCCCCACTCCCCACCAGCAGGGAAGTCACTTCACAGGCGGTGAATTATGGGAAAGTCCAGGAGACAGAACAGTTGGACCTGAATGTGAAGTCCTAAATTCAATCCCCAGCACTGCATATTGCATGTACCAGACTGATGCTCTGCTTCTCTTGTCCTTCTCCTTCTCCTTCTTTTCTCCCTCTCATTAATAAATATTTTAAAATTATTAAAATTAAATCATGGGGGCCTGGGAGGTGATACAGAGGATAAAGCTTTAGACTTCCAAGCATGAGATCTGAATGGAATACCTGGCATCACATATGTTAAAGTGATGTTCTGATTCTTCTTCCCCTCCACCCTTTCTCTCATAAACAAGTAAGTTAATCTTAAAAATAAAGTTGTGGGGAGTCCGGCAGTAGCGCAGCGGCTTAAGCGCTGGTGGCACAGAGAACAAGGACTGGTGTAAGGATCCCGGGTTTGAGCCCGTGGTTCCCCACATGCAGGGGAGTCGCTTCACAAGAAGTGAAGCAGGTTTGCAACTGTGTATCTTTCTCCCCCCTCTCTGTCTTTCTCTCCTCTCTCCATGTCTCTCTTTCCTATCCAACAACGATGATATCAATAACAGCAATAATAATAACTACAACAATAAAACAACAAGGGCAACAAAAGGGAAAATAAATGAATAAATATTTTCTTAAATTTTTTATGTTTATTTATTTTCCCTTTTGTTGCCCTTGTTTTTCATTGTGGTAGTTATTATTGTTGATATTGATGTTGTCGTTGTTGGATAGGACAGAGAAATGGAGAAAGGAGGGGAAGACAGAGGGGGAGAAAAAGATAGACACCTGCAAACCAGTGCTTCACCACCTGTGAAGCACTCCCCTGCAGGTGGGGAGCCGGGAGCTTGAACCAGGATCCTTGCGCTGGTCCTTGTGCTTTGCGCCACGTGCACTTAATCCGCTGCACTACCACCCGGCTCCCAATAAATGAATATTTTAAAAAATTAAATCATGGGGAAGACTTCTAGAGGTGGGGCTACGAACAGCAGCAGATCTGTTCCTCTCCTCTCCTCTCCTCTCCTCTCCTCTCCTCTCCTCTCCTCTCCTCTCCTCTCCTCTCCTCTCCTCTCCTGGATCAACTAGGAATACCAAAGGAGACCACCTGGGATCGAAACAAGACAGTACTAGAACGACTACAGGAACCCACCAAATCACTGGTGAGTGCAAACACGTGGCTGGTGACAGAGAGGAGCCTAGGGAGAGACTAAGTGGCTGGTAACAGGCTGACGCTCTATCAGTTGAGACACCACCTCCAGTCTGTTCCACAACAAGGGACAGCTGAAGGGAGGAGAGGACTCCCCGGAGACTCACCAAGTGCAACTCTGAGTCTCCCTGATACTGCCCTCAGAATCTGGAGCAGCGGTAGGGAGGGACACCTGGGGACAGAGATCTAACCAGGAAAACTCAGGAGAAGACCTATACCTCGGTGGCATAGCTGTGGGGCTGTCTGAAAGTCTCTTTGCATAACCACTGGACTATCTCTGCCACAACCTACCTTATCTCTTGGTCAGGAGTCAGTGATTAAGCTAAGAAGCCTACTTATAGTTAGAAGCCCTCAGGCTCCCATAGCCTACAAAGAAAAAAAAAAAAGAGGCTTTTAAATCACTGAGTTCCAACTGAGGGATTAAAATACTATTGAAACAACTGTTAACTTCCACCACTGTGAACTCTATAATTACCTTACTTAGACACAAGTCAATCCAGGAAATAGTGATCAGTAATTTGAAAAGTACTAAAGAGGGAACTCATAACATAATATATAAAATGGGTAAACCAAAAAGAAGAAATATTGGAGAAATGAACCAGGACAACAGTCCAGTTAAAAGCCCCCCAAAGGGTGAAGCACAAAATAACGAGTTCAACATCCAAACATTAGCTAAGGAAATAATCACAGGAGTGAGTAAAGAGTTTGAAAGAATTGTCATCAGAAATACAGGAACAACAAATGAAACTCTAGAAGGAAACACTAACTATCTCAAGTTTATTACAGAGCTGAAATCTGAAATAGCTGAGCTAAGAACACAACTAGTTGAACAAGCTAAAACAGTATCAAAACAGGGTAACAAAATAGATGAACTCCAGAAAATAGTAGAGGGCAGAGAGAATAGAATCAATGAGGCTGAAGACAGAAGTAGCAAGATCGAGGACGATTTAGAGACAACTAAAAAAGAAGTAAGAGATCTCAAAAAGAGATTAAGAGATGCTGAAAACAACAACAGAGACCTATGGGATGACTTCAAAAAGAACAATATACGCATTATTGGCTTACCAGAGGAAGAAAGAGAGGGAGAGGAAGAAAGCATTCTTCAGGCCATAATAGCTGAAAACTTCTCTAGTCTAGACAACATCAAAGACATAAAGATTCAAGAAGCCCAGAGGGTCCCAAACAGAATTAACCCAGACTTAAAGACACCAAGACACATCATATTTAGAATGGAAAGGAATAAGGATAAAGAAAGGATCCTGAAGGCTGCAAGAGAAAAACAAAGAGTCACCTACAGAGGAAAACCCATAAGATTAGCAGCAGACTTCTCCACACAAACACTACAGGCCAGAAGAGAATGGCAAGATATCTACTGAGTGTTCAATGAGAAAGGCTTTCAGCCAAGAATACTATATCCTGCTAGACTGTCATTCAGACTAGATGGAGGCATCAAAACCTTCTCATACAAGCAACAGTTGAAAGAATCAACTATCACCAAGCCTGCCCTGAAAGAAGTTCTGAAAGGTCTTTTATAAACAGTCAAACCATCATAAATAGGACATATATTAGATCACTCTAAAACTCAACAAGACAAACACAGACTTAAAGTGAAAGGATGGAAAACTATCATACAAGCCAGTGGCCCACAAAAAAGGGCAGGAACAGCTATTCTCATATCTGAAACGATAGACTTTAAAATAGATAAGATTTAAAAAAGATAGGAATGGACACTACTTAATGCTCAGAGGATCAGTCAATCAAGAGGACTTAACAATTATTAACATCTATGCACCCAATGAGAAGCCATCTAAATACTTCAAACGTCTACTAAAAGAGCTACAGAAATATATTAACAGCAACACAGTCATAGTAGGGGACTTCAGCACCCCAGTCTCTCAACTTGACAGATCATCCAGGCAGAAAATCAATAAAGACATGAGGGAGCTAAATGAAGAAATAGATAAACTAGAACTATTGGACATTTTCAGAGTCATTCATCCCAAGAAACTGGAATACACATTTTACTCAAGTCCACATGGGTCATTCTCAAGGATAGACCATATGTTAGGCCACAAGACAGCATCAGCCAATTCAAGAGCACTGAAACCATCCCAAGCATCTTCTCAGACCATAGTGGAATTAAACTAACACTTAGCAATCAACAAAAGATTAGTAATAGTCCCAAAATGTGGAAGCTCAACAGTACACTTCTTAACATCCTCTGGGTCAAAGAGGAAATCAAGGAAGAAATCAAAATGTTTCGAGACTTCAATGAAAATGAAAACACAAGCTATCAAAATATTTGGGACACAACTAAGGCAGTACTGAGAGGGAAGTTCATAGCTATACAAGCACACATTAGGAAACAAGAAAAAGCACAAATAAACAGCCTGATTGCACATCTGTAAGACCTAGAAGAAGAAGAACAAAGGAACCCTAAAGCAACCAGAAGGACAGAAATCACTAAAATTAGGGCAGAAATAAATAACATTGAGAATAAGAAAACCATATAAAAGATCAACGCAAGTAAATGTTGGTTCTTTGAAAGAGTAAACAAAATCGACAAACCTTTAGCCAGACTCACAAAACAAAAAAGGAAGAAGACCCAAATAAATCGGATACTAAATGAAAGAGGAGATATCACAACAGACACTGCAGAAATTCAACATATCATGCGAGGCTTCTATGAACAACTATATGCCACCAAGCTAGAGAACCTGGAAGAAATGGACGATTTCCTAGATACCTACCAACTTCCAAAACTAAGTAAAGAGGAAGTGGATAACATGAACAGGCCCATCACAGCTAATGAAATTGAAACAGTTATCAAAAATCTCCCCAAAAATAAAAGTCCTGGACCAGATGGTTTTACAAATGAATTCTACAAAACTTTCAAAGAAGAACTAATACCTCTACTTTTAAAAGTCTTCCAGAAGATTGAAGACTGGAATACTCCCAGCTTCTATGAAGCCAACATCACTCTAATACCAAAAGCAGACAGGGACACAACCAAAAAAGAAAACTACAGACCAATATCTCTGATGAACATACAAAAAAGAAAACTACAGACCAATATCTCTGATGAACATAGATGCTAAAATACTGAACAAAATTCTAGCCAACCAGATACAGCAGTATATTCAAAAGATAGTTCATCATGACCAACTGGGGTTTATCCCAGGCATGCAATGTTGGTTTAATATACATAAATCAATCAATGTGATCCACCACATCAACAAAAGCAAGACCAAAAACCACATGGTCATATCAATAGATGCAGAGAAAGCCTTTGACAAAATACAACATCCTTTTATGATCAAAACACTACAAAAAATGGGAATAGATGGAAAATTCCTGAAGATAGTGGAGTCTATATATAGCAAACCTACACCCAACATCATACTCAATGGTGAAAAACTGGAAGCATTTCCACTCAGATCAGGTATAGATAGGGCTGCCCACTATCACCATTACTATTCAACATAGTGTTGGAAGTTCTTGCCATAGCAATCAGGCAGGAGCAAGGAATTAAAGGGATACAGATTTGAAGAAAAGAAGTCAAACTCTCCCTGTTTGCAGATGACATGATAGTATACACAGAAAAACCTAAGGAATCCAGCAAGAAGCTTTTGGAAATCATCAGGCAATACAGTAAGGTGTCAGGCTACAAAATTAACATTCAAAAGTCAGTGGCATTCCTCTATGCAAACACTAAGCAAGAAGAAATTGAAATCCAGAAATCAATTCCTTTTACTATAGCAACTAAAACAATAAAATACCTAGGAGTAAATCTAACCAAAGAAGTGAAAGACTTGTATACTGAAAATTATGAGTCACTACTCAAGGAAATTGAAAAAGACACAAAGAAGTAGAAAGATATTCCATGTTCATGGGTTGGTAGAATTAACATCATCAAAATGAATATATTACCCAGAGCCATCTACAAATTTAATGCTATCCCCATCAAGATCCCAAGCACATTTTTTAGGAGACTAGAACAAATGCTACAAATGTTTATCTGGAACCAGAAAAGACCTAGAATTGCCAAAACAATCTTGAGAAAAAAGAATAGAACCGGAGGCATCACACTCCCAGATCTCAAACTGTATTATAGGGCCATTGTCATCAAAACTGCTTGGTACTGGAACATGAACAGACACACTGACCAGTGGAATAGAATTGAGAACCTAGAAGTGAGCCCCCACATATATGGGCATCTAATCTTTGACAAAGGGGCTCAAATGGGGAAAGCAGTCTCTTCAACAAATGGTGTTGGAAACAATGGGTTGAAACATGCAGAAGAATGAAACTGAACCACTGTATTTCACCAAATACAAAAGTAAATTCCAAGTGGATCAAGGACTTGGATGTTAGACTATCAGATACTTAGAGGAAAACATTGGCAGAACTCTTTTCCACATAAATTTTAAAGACATCTTCAATGAAACGAATCCAATTACAAAGAAGACTAAGGCAAGTATAAACCTATGGAACTACATCAAATTAAAAAGCTTCTTCACAGCAAAAGAAACCACTAGCCAAACCAAGAGACCCCTCACAGAATGAGAGAAGATCTTTACATGCCATACATCAGACAAGAGTTTAATAACCAACATATATAATGAGCTTGCCAAACTCAACAACAAGTAAACAAATAATCCCATCCAAAAATGGGGGGAGGACATGGACAGAATATTCACCACAGAAGAGATCCAAAAGGCCGAGAAACACATGAAAAAATGCTCCAAGTCTCTGATTGTCTGAGAAATGCAAATAAAGATAACAAAGAGATACCACTTCACTCCTGTGAGAATGTCATACATCAGAAAAGGTCACAGCAGCAAATGCTGGAGAGGGTGTGGGGTCAAAGGAACCCTCTTTCACTGCTGGTGGGAATGTAAATTAGTCCAACCTCTGTGGAGAACAGTCTGGAGAACTCTCAGAAGGCTAGAAATGGATCTAACCAATGATCCTGCAATTCCTCTCCTGGGAATATATCCTAAGGAACCCAACACATCCATCCAAAAAGATCTGTGTTACACATATGTTCTTGGCAGCACAATTTGTAATAGCCAAAACCTGGAAGCAACCCAGGTGTCCAACAACAGATGAGTGGCTGAGCAAGTTGTGGTCTATATACACAATGGAATACTACTCAGCTGTAAAAAATGGTGACTTCACCGTTTTCAGCCGATCTTGGATGGACCTTGAAAAAAATCATGTTGAGTGAAATAAGTCAGAAACAGAAGGATGAATATGGGATGATCTCACTCTCAGGCAGAAGTTGAAAAACAAGATCAGAAAAGAAAACACAAGTAGAACCTGAAATGGAATTGGCATATTGCACCCAAGTAAAAGATCTGGGGTGGGTGGGTGGGGAGAATACAGGTCCATGAAGGATGATAAATGACATAGTGGGGGTTATATTGTTAAATGGGAAACTGGGGAATGTTATGCATGTACAAACTATTGTATTTACTGTTGAGTGTAAAACATTAATTCTCGTATAATTTAAAAAAAAGTTAAATCATGGGAGTTGGGTGGTAGCACAGCGGGTTAAGCACACTTGGCACAAAGTGCAAGGATCGGCATAAGGATCTAGGTTCGAGCCCCCAGCTCCCCACCTGCCCGGGAGTTGCTTCACAAGCGGTGAAGCAGGTCTGCAGGTGTCTATTTTTCTCTCCCCTTCTCTGTCTTCCCCTCCTCTCTCCGTTTCTCTCTGTCCTATCCAACAATGACAACAGCAAGAGCAACATCAATCATAACTACAACAATAAAAAGGGCAACAAAAGGGAATAAATATTAAAAAAAATTTTTTAATTAAATCGTGAGCTTAAATAGCTTTACAGAAACTACCCTCTGACACTACAGAACACTTTGCAGTCCTCATATTGTCTTCTTTATTAAAAATTTTAATATATTTATTGATTTTTCCTTTTGTTGCCCTTTTTTATTGCTGTTGTAGTTGTTGTTGTTGTTATTGCTGTCGTTGTTGTTGGATAGGACAGAAAGAAATGGAGAGAGGAGGGGAAGACAGAGAGGGGGAGAGAAAGACACCTGCAGACCCGCTTCATCGCCTGTAAAGCGACTCTCCTGCAAGTAGGGAGCCGGGGGCTCAAACCGGGATCCTTATGCCGGTCCCTGCGCTTTGCGCCCTGTGCACTTACCCCCCAAAGTGTCTTCCATTCAGCAGGTGTTCATCATGGCAACAGTTGACAGCAAGCATTTTGTGTACTGCCTTTTTTTTTTTTTTTTTCCCCCTTCTCTCTACTTATTTCTACAAAATGCAGTGTCCTAACAGACATTTTGGGAAATTCCTGGTTTTCTCTGCAAGCAAATCACTAGTGTCCTTACAGATTGAAGGCTGATATCCCCTGGAATTCATATGCTGGAGCCTTCGTGCTCCCTGGACCATATCAGGAGACAGGTTTGGGTAGATAAGAGTTAAATGAGGTTAGGGGGGGTGGGCCCTTCACAAAATGGGACTAAGGCTCTTGTAAGAAGAGAGACCAGAGTGCTCTCTCCACTAGGCAAGGTTATAGCAATAAGATGGATGGCTGAAAACTTTAAAAAATATTTTATTTATTCCTGAAGAAGAGAGAGAGAGACAGAGGGAGAGAGAGGAAGGAAACCAGACATCTTTCTGGAATCTGTGCTGCTGGGGATTGAACTCTGGACCTCACACTTGAGAGTCCTGTGCTTTGTCCACTGTGTCACTTCCAGGACCACTGTCTGAAAACTTTGTAGAATCCCCTCACCAGGAACCATACCTGGCTGCTCATTTAGCATGGACTTTCCAGCCTCCAGGCCGAAACATCAGTATCTACTGGCTAATTCACCCAACCTATGTTGGTATCTTGTTACAGAAACACCATCTAAGACAAGATTCCCAAGTGACATGAATTAAACATCTAGCTATTCTTCTCCTACCTGGCTTCCCTGTTTCAGGTAAGAAAACAGAATGCAGGGTCACACCAACATCAGAAATATCAGGCGATGGCACAAAGTACTAAACTTAGAAGCACGAGCTCTTAAGAGTTTACTCCCCAGCATCAAATGTGCCCGGAGTGATGGTCTGATTCTCTTATTTATTTATTTTAAATGTTTTTATTTATTTATTTATTGTTGTATAGAGACAGTGAGGAATTGGGGGGAAGACAGAGAGGGAAAGAGACAGAGAGACACCTGCAGCCCTGCTCCACCGCTTGTGAAGCTGTCTCCCTACAGGTGGGAACCAGGGGCTTGAACCTGCGAAGTTTGTGCACTGCAATGTGTGTGCTTAACCAGGTGTGCCACCACCTGGCCCCTGGTTCTCTATCATTAATAAATAAATCTTTAAAAAGAAAAAGAGGGGGGCGGGCAGTGGTGAAGCAGGTTAAGTGCACATGGTGCAAAGCACAGGACTGGCCTAAGGATCCCAGTTTGAGCTTCCGGCTCCTCACCTGCAGGGGGGTCGCTTCACAGGCAGAGAAGCAGGTCTACAGGTGTCTATGTTTCTCTCCTCCTCTCTCAATTTCTCTTTATCCTATCCAACAACAGCGACAGCAATAACAACAACAACAATAAACAAGGGCGACAAAAGGGGAAAAATGGCCTCCAGGAGCAGTGGATTCCTAGTGCAGGCACCACTGAGCCCCAGAAACAACCCTGGAGGCATAAAAAATTTAAAAAAAGAAAGGAGACAGTGGTGACACATGCATTACCATGTGCAAGGACCTGGGTACAAGGCCCCAGTCCCCAAAGCCTCATAAGTACTTCATGAGTACTGTGAAACAGTACTGCCTCTCTCTCTCTCCCTTCTCTCTCAATTTATCTCTGTCTATATCCAAAATAAATAGCATCTCTCTCTCTTTCCCTTCTCTCTCAATTTATCTCTGTCTATATCCAAAATAAATAGCATCTCTCTCTCTTTCCCTTCTCTCTCAATTTATCTCTGTCTATATCCAAAATAAATAGCATCTCTCTCTCTCTTTCCCTTCTCTCAATTGATCTCTGTCTATATCCAAAATAAATAAACAAAATATTTAAAGAAGAAGGAAGAGGAGGAAAAGAAAGTAAAAATAAAAAAGTGGGGGGAAGGAAGAGGAAGAAGGAACAGGAGGAAGAGGCTCAGGAAGTGGCACAGTGAGTGAAGTGTTGGACTCTGAAGCATGAGGTCCTGAGTTCAACCCTTGGCATCCCATGTGCCAGAGTAATGTTCTGGTTTTCTCTTTTCTCTCATAAATAAATAAATAAATCTTTTTTTTAAAAAAATGGAGGGAGAGGAAGACAGAAGAGGAAGATTTGTCATTTATGACTACTTAAACCATGCTTCATTGGAGAAAAATAATCTTATTTTTAAGAATTTAAGAATTCCAGGAGCTGGCTTTGAAGAGGCTGAGGAATTTGCGGTAGGACAGACAGGCCAGGCCCAGAGGTGACAGGCCCCAAGCACAGCAGCAGCCCCTACTAGTTAGAGCTGCTCCCTCTCAGGCACTCTTGTCTACAGAACCTGATCTGAAGAATTTATAGAGGCTTCCTGAGAGAGAAAGCCAGAGACTGCCTGGCTAACATGGGCTCCTGGTGTTAGTCAGACCACCATGGAGTCTGCACTTGGCTTCTGCCCAGCTGCAGCCCTCTCCACACTCACCCTCCCAACTTCCTCCCCTTAAAATCCCCACTGATTGGCTGAGCTATTGAGATGGTTTGTGGAAAGTCTGCCAGTTCCTTGGGATTCAAAGCCTCCTGATAAAAACCTGTTTTCCTCTCACCAATTCTCTTCTCTCTAGATCTGTTTATTTATAGGAGAGGGGGAAAGAGCCAGGTCATCCCTCTGGCATATGTGATGCTGGGATCAAACCTTGCATTTGAGAGTCCAATGTTCTAGCACTACAAATCCAACTCTTCTGGTGGCCTTTGTTTTCCTTTTTATTCAATAGGACAGAGAGAAATTGAGAGGGGGGCAGATAAATAGAGGACGCTTCACCGCTCATGAAGCGTCCACATGCAGGTGGGGAGTGGGAGTGGGGGCTCAAACCCGGGTTCTTGAGCTTAGTACTATGAAAGAGAGAGAAAGAGAGAGAGAGAGAGAAGAGACCCAGTAGCACTGCTCAGCTCTAGTTTATGGTGGTGGTGGTTTTGGGGTGGGTGGAGACTGAACCTGGGACCTTGGAGCCTCAGGTATGAAAGTCTTTTGCAGAACCATTATGCTGTTTCTTGAGCCCTTGTTTTGTTTTTCAGGTAAGAGACAGAGGCAGAAAGGCAGAGACACAGTGAAAGAGACCACAGCACTAGAGGCCAGGCTTGAGCCTGGGTTGCACACATGGCAAAGCAGTGTTACTATTCAAGTGAGCTCTTTCACCTGCACCTGCACCTGGTCTGCACCTAGAATACTGACTTTCAAGTGACCTGTGAAGTGGTACACTGGATCAAATACTGGACTCTCAATCCTCAGCATCACTTGTGTCACAGTGATTGCTCTGGCATTCCTCCCCCAACCTACATAAATAAAGGAATCTAAAAAAAATTAACTGAATTCCAAGGGGTGATGGCTGAATCTTGGCATTCAGTAATACTTCTATTTTTTATTTATTTATTTTCCCTTTTGTTGCCCTTGTTTATTATTGTTGTTGTTGTTATTATTGTTGTTATTGCTATCGTTGTTAGATAGGACAGAGAGAAATCGAGAGAGGGAGACAGGGGGAGAGAAAGATAGACACCTGCAGACCTGCTTTACCGCCTGTGAAGCGACTCCCCTGCAGGTGGGGAGCCGGGGGATTGGACTGGGATCCTTATGCCGGTCCTTGTGCTTCGCGCCACCTGCGCTTAACTCACTGCGCTACCGCCTGACTCCCTTCAGTAATACTTCTGTGTGTGTGTGTGTGTGTGTGTGTGTGTGTGTGTGTAACAACCTAAATCATGTCAAGCCATTCCTAAAGGTTTCAGCAGGCAACTTCCTCAGAACAAGTGCTCTTTTCTACATAACAATGCCAGCATCACAAGCAAGAAATTGAGAACTGATACAATAGAATTTTCTAATGCCCCACTCTGGGCCGGGGAGACAGCATAATGGTTATGCAAAGTATTTCCATGCCTGAGGCTCCGTAGTCTCAGGTTCAATCTCCAGCACCACCATAAGCCAGAGCTGATCAGAACTATGGTGGTTATGGTTGGGAGGTTAGGACACGAATTTTGGTGGTGGTAGTGTGGAACTACTCCCTCTAATTTTATAATCCAGTAAACCATTATTAATCACAAAATTTTAAAAGTCTTGATTAAAAAAAATGGGGTGGGGGTGATGACTGGGTGGTGGCACGCCTGGTTGAGTGCAGACATTACCGTGTGTAAGGACCCAAGTTCAAGCCACCACTTCCCCCTGCAGGGAGAAATTTTCTGCCCTATTAAATAAAAGAAAATAAATAAATAAGAAATACTGTTTTCTGGCTTTAAAAGCCACCAACTCTAGTTGTCACCATTAGGTAGGCTCCTAATTCTTTGTGAAGACAGGGTGTGCCTGCCACATGTCCTGTCCTTCACTCCCCCCTACACTGATCCTTAAAAAAGAAATGACAGTGGTCCGAGAGGTGGTGCAGTGGATAAAGCACTGGACTCTCAAGCATGAGGTCCTGAGTTCAATCCCCAGCAGCACATGTACCAGAGTGATGTCTGGTTCTTTCTCTCTCTCTTCATTGATATATAAATAAAATATTAAAAAAAGAAAAAAAGAAATGACAAAGGGAGTCAGGCGGTAGAGCAGCGGGTTAAGCACAGGTGGTACAAAGCGCAAGGACCTGCATAAGGATCCTGGTTTGAGGCCCGGGCTCCCCACCTGCAGGGGAGTCGCTTCACAGGCGGTGAAGCAGGTCTGCAGGTGTCTGTCTTTCTCTCCCCCTGTTTTCCCCTCCTCTCTCCATTTCTCTCTGATCTATCCAACAATGAAGACAGGCAACAATAATAATAACTACAACAATAAAACAAGGGCAACAAAAAGGGAATAAATAATAATAAATATTTTTTAAAATGACGAGTTTCTGATATTGTGATTGCATATGCAGTGCTCATTATGTGCTTTCTGCCTTGACCTGGGGGACCACTTGCTCCCTCCCATTTCTCAGTCCACCACAGGCCACTCGACAATACTTTGTTCACCAGCAGTGACCCCTCTCCCCAAATGCAGGGGAGGCTTTTCCCCTGGACCCCAGCTCCTTAATAATCAGCTTTGTAAATGTGGCAGCAGCTGCCCCAGGCCTAGCAGGGAAGGAAGGCGATTGGATTAGAAGGGGAGCAGTTAATGGAAAAGGAAGGGGGAGAGGTGAGTTAAGCGTGGCTCTGTTCTCTGGGGCAATGCTTTCCTGCTAACAGCAACTGCATGGCCCTTCCTCCTTTCCTGCTGCCTTCACTGGGAGTCTTGGAGGCAAGGAGACCCTCAGAGAAAACTGCCCCACTGCTTCCCCAGCCCAGACTCAGTAATTTTTCCCAAAGAGCCCTGCGAGATATGCAAAGAAAGCGCTGGAAACTTCTCTTGCAAATGCACCAGTTCATTTCAATTTCTTAGCAGCCTCTCCCTGGGATGGTGTTACCGCTAGAAGGTCTGTACCCCCAGAACTAGCCTTAGGACTGAAAGTTTGCAAGATGCAGTCCAGTGGGGGCTTTCCAGCTCAGTCAGGGCTGGGGTCTTGAACCCACAGGGGAGGAAATGGTACCAGTGAGGAAACTGACTTGCACTGGGTGGATTGGTTCCCCTAGGGCAGAGTGTGGCAGAAGGAGGCCCTACAGGGTCCAAGTCAGCAGCACTGGTAAGTGGCATCAGCTGTGGGAACTCCAGGCAAATCATAAACTCCAGGCAAATCATAAGCCCCTATGCCATGCCCTGTCCTTCGAAGCAGCAGCTCACCCTCAAGGGATGTGCAGTCTCCTAGCTAGAGGCAAACTGTGCCAGGGTTACTATTTTAAAAAAATTTTTAAAAAATATTTATTTATTTTCTCTTTTGTTGTCCTTATTGTTGTTTCAGTTATTATTGTTGTTGTTGATGTTGTCGTTGTTAATAGGGCAGAGAAATGGAGAGAGGAGGGGAAGACAGAGAGGGGGAGAGAAAGACAGATATTTGCAGACCTGCTTCACTGCTTATGAAGCGACTCCGCTGCAGGTGGGGAGCTGGGGATTCGAACCAGGATCCTTAAGCCAGTCCTTGCACTTCGAGCCACGTGCGCTTAACCTGCTGTGCTACTACCCAACTCCCAAGGGTTACTATCCAAATGACAATACTACTGTGGCCTTCTGGCCAAGCTCAAGTGTTGGTGGCAGTACTAAACCTATCCTGTTATCTGTCATGTTGCTGAGAGCCCGCCTTGCAGAAGTGCTATGGGCCTGAGAACCAAGATATGACTTAGTGCCACGTGGGTGTCTGACATTTCTAGATGCTAGTGCTAATGATAAAAGGTCCATGTCTGTGGTGGAAGCAAGGCTGATTAAGAGCAAGAGACAGCCTGAGAATAGCCCAAATATATCCCTCTCCTGTTCCAGAAGCCAGGAGCACAGGCAGGAACATCCACATGTCCATACCCCAACTGCCATCAACACAGTGAGTGAGGTCAGGGAGAAATAGCTGCAGGCCCCTGCTGAGAACACTAACTCCTATTGACCCGGGAGCCCCAGCCCTCCACGGGATGACTAGAACAGTCACTCTAATGACACAATTAGTCACCCACTTGTCAAGCAGAGCGCCTGCTCAGAGGGGGTCTGGCACACTTACTCAGCAAAGTGAAATGTCTCTGCCTGCTGGCTGCCTCTTCCCCCACCCCCACCTCCATTGTGTCCAGAGGGGCACATAGTGGGCACTGCGAACGCCGTCACAAGTCACCCCGGCATTGTGTCCATAGGCCCTGGTGTCCCTGCCATGGGCCCTATCAAGAAAAGGAATAACGCCAGACATCCGGATCAATGTGGGGACCCCAAGGCTGCTGAAATCCTGAGGCTGGCCTCCTGCTTGCCAAGGAGGCCTCCAGTCTAAAGAGATGGACAGGGAACGTGCAGGAAGGTATGATGTGCCCGGAGGTGTCCTGGAGCCAGGATGAGGTCAGGGCAGAGCTGAAGGGGAGTGGGCCTGGGGTGGAAGTGGGGGGGCTTTCCTGCTTTTTGGCTTCCTTAGCCAGACAGACTAGATTACCAGCAGCCCCAAGAGAGGTGCCCAAAGCTGGTGTACAGTTTGAAAATGACCAAAAAGGGGGGGGGGGCCTAGGGAGACAGCATAATGGTTATGCAAAAGACTTCTCATGCCTGAGGCTCTGAGCTCCCACGTTCAGTCCCCAGAACCACCATAAACCAGAGCTGAGCAGTATTCTGGTCTCCGTGTTTCATTAAAATAAAATAATTTTGGTGAATGTTATGCATGTACAAACTATTGTATTTACTGTTGAATGTAAAACATTAATTCCCCAATAAAGAAATAAATTAAAATAAATAAATAATAATTTATACGTTACGTATGATATGTATGTGATATACACATGTGAATGGAAATGACAGTAAAAATAATGTCAACTGTCTGGAGGGCATTCTGTCTGTCCTAGCTCACCCACTGCACCAGATGTGACATCATCGGCTCGGAGACTCCAGACTCTGGATTTCCGATTGGTCTACATAGAAAAGCCTCCCCCCATCAATATATATATATATATATACACACACTATCAAGACAACCCTCGTGGGAGGCCTGAATAAGCCACAAGCACATGGCTTAGGGAGCCCAGGCCCAGGGGGTCGGGAGCGAGGGTGGGTGTGCACCTGGGAGAGGCTGCTGCCGGCCCGGACAGCGTCGGGGTCAGGGTGGGCTTTGGGGTGCAGGGGCCCAGAGAGGAAAGCAAGCCAGACACAGCCAAGCACAACTCCCACCGCTTCAACTAACACTCGGTGGGGAGGATGCGAGTTTGCTGCGGGACCTCCCTTTCCTGAGGACACTAAGCAGCCGGTTCCTGCTCCGCCAGGAGACGACAGGGGTCGTGGGTGCGGGGTTGGGGAGGGGCGCCGCGGGAGGGCCGGGTCCGTACCTGCCTCTCCTCGGTGGCCAGCTCCTTCGCCTCCGCCGCCCCCGCGGGACCCTCCGGCCCCCCGGCTCCCCGGGGCGCGGCCGCCAGCTCCCGGGCGCTGGGGCCGGGCGGCTTGGGGGTCCCGCTGGCCTGGGCCGGGGGCGCACCGGCGGGCTCCGGGGGCGCGGCCGATCCCCGCCGCACCAGCAGCCAGGCGAGCAGCAGCGCCAGCGCGGTGGCCAGGGCGGGCAGCGCCGCCAGCAGCTCGGCGGGCGCCTCCATCGCGCAGCTGCAGCCCGAGTGCCGGCCAGCGGGGACCCCGAGGGAGCCCGCCCCGCCCCCAGCCCCGCCCCGGGGCGGACCCAGGCCTCGCCCCGCCCCCAACCCCTGGCTGGTGGAGGCGCTGGGGGGCCAGAGCCCTGAGGCAGGAGGAGGACAGGCTCTGGCACTTTGGTTCCTCTAGAAGCTAGTGTGAAGGATTCCTTACAGTGTGTCATCTGTCAGTATCATTTTACCAAGTTCCAGTCATCTTGGGGCATTTTGGAAAACAGAATGTTGGTGTGGGAATGCCGAGGGCCAAACCAAGCCGGGAAGGTGTGTGTAAACTGTGGGCCTGGGCTCCCTGCAAGACAATGAAGATTAAAGGTCAGCCGGCTTATTTTTAGCCACTTTGTAATCGACCCACCGGCCGCACAGAGGACTGAGGCCCAGTGGTCTGCAACGCAGGCCTGTTATCCGGCTCTCCACCCAAAGACTCTTCTAGATGCTCTGAGCCAACTCTCTTACACCTCCCAGCTCCCTTCTGATCCTAATCCTGGAAGTATGGGAAGTGAGCAGCAGGGAGGCTAGTACGAGGGAAAGAATATTGTTTTTTGTTTCTCCAGACCTTTCCAGGTTCTGTTGTTGAATAGTGTGCGAATGTGTTATGTAAAACATGATTTCTCTACTGCTCCCATCCCCATTCTATTCTACATAAACACAGGGTGGGCAAAGTTCAGCCAAACAGAAAGCCTAATGTGGAAAGTACAGGACTCTGGTTTCACAGGATGCATCGAATACATTTTAAAAGATAAATTCCAATGTTTTAGTTCTGGGGGTTAAACTCAAGGGCTCATACTGCAAAGTATGTGCTCTAAAACTAAACTATATCCCCCAGCCTGCACGCTACTGTACTGGGAACAGTTTACTGCCTGAGATGCTGATATAAGCCAAGATACAGAGGGTGCAGGTTTGTTCTCAGGCTTCTTCACTGGCTTCAGTTATGACAAATATGACCCAGCAACAGGGAGAGCTTAACCCTGAGGTATCAGCTCAAATCAAGGGCGTGAGCAAAAGGAATGCCAGTGGTGGTGGTGCTAAAAAGTGTCCAACTCTTAACATGTGGAATGGGGTTAATCTCTTGGCTACTGTCTTTAGACCACGTGGGGCTTTTGGCCAATGTACCCCGGCCTTGTTTTTGTTTCCTGTTTCCTCATGTTGTAAGAGAGAAGAGAAGGACAAGAGACCAGCCAGTCACATTCTATTGATGTTCAGGTTTCAGGTGAGAAAGAAAAAAAAAAATGGTGGGGGAGGTGGCGGTGGCGACAACAAAAAAAACCCAACCAACCCAACTCCAAATCAAACTGCTTTATTTAAAATGAAAAAGTTTCATTCCAGGAAAGGTTTAAAAAACACCAATGCAACGGCAGGCCCATTGGTGGACCTCACAGCACGCAGGAGCAGCAGGGCTAGGAGGCTGCTCAGAGTTCTGACAACAGAAGGCTTGAGGTACTCAGCAGACAGTCCCAACTCTTCTGCAGTATAGAGACACCTCAGAGACAGCAGGTGGGCCAGCCTTCTTGGGAGATTCCGTGGAGCGAAACATTTCAAGTTTGTTTATCCAACAATAAGGCAAAAGTGAGAGCCATCACCCAGGGCACATACACTCATTTTGCTATGTATTCTACAAGGGAACTAACAGTACTGTAACATGGGACAGAAGCCAAGGCCTATGAGCCAGAAACCGGATTCCACACAGAACTGGCATCAGTGTTCTGAACACACACGACAGCTTAGTTCACTTCTGGAAATGCTACACACAAATCAAAGAGCCCACCACTGTGGCTAGACACCTACCTCCTAGATGGCACTTTTCACATCTACTACTTCTTTTCCACCCCACATTCCTGTCTGAAATTCTAAATCCTATCAAAGCTGAGTCTCTAATTAACTTGGTGATCCTTCATTTAAATACCAAGAAGACACTACTAAGAAGACAGTGATCATGTTTATCATACACTCTTATGAAGATGTTTGTGTTTCGAAAGGCCCTTACTCTGGTCATGCACAGCTCTACCTGACCAGCAACTCATGTGACCAACAGCAGTCACTGGGAGCTGGGCTTTTCACTGCTGTGTCCCAGCACACACAAGGTCTAGCACTCCCAAATTTATTGAATTTGAAATGATGAAAGGGTATCTGTACATATAAGCAAAATGTGACTGATACCCCTGCTTTCAGACACCTCCATGCAGTCATCACCCTAATCATCACGTTACTAGCAACAACCTGAGTCATGACAGCGAGGCAGCTGGGTGAAGGACTGGTCACTTTGGGCTGGCGGCAATGCCTGTGGTATTGTTTCTTGGCCCTCTGGCTAAGGTCAGGTGTGGTAAAGTCTCTGATGCCTCCTCATTCTCTCCTGATATCTTAGGTCCCCTCCCAGCAGTCGTCATTAGTCAAAGATCTTTTTTCCAGGTCCTGGCTGGTTGAATTTAAGACTAACTATGGAGCCGAGATGAGAGCATAATGGTTATGTACCTCAAGTCCCAGGTGCAATCCCCGGCACCACCATAAGCCAGAACTGAGCAGTACTCTGGTAAAATAAATAAATACTGTGTCCTTGGAAAATAGTCTCTAAAGGCAGTTTAATGCTGTATTTTTTCCCAATGGTGACAGCATTCAAAAGAGGCACTCATGCCAGGTAAGTGAAGATTAATTTCAGAACCTCCAGGTGGACCCCAGTTCCTTCTTCCTACCTGATCACTCCACTCCATGCCACTTTTTTTTTTTTTTTGGTACTTGAGTTTCCTGTCTGGTAAACTTTTTTCTTTTTCCTTAATGAGAGGTACACACACACAGGGAGAAAGAGGGAGAGGGGGAGGGATAAACACCAGAGCACTGTTCAGCTCTGTTTTTTGATGGTGCTGGAGATGGAATCTAGGAGCAAGAGATTCAGGGCTAAGTCTTAACCATTATGCTGTCTCCCCGGCCTGTGGCCAACTCTTTCTATTTCTTCTTTCAATTCTATGTACAGAGAAAGGAGAGACATTATAGGCACCTTTCAGCCATGCATGCTTCCACGCAGTGCTAGGGGCGTGAACCCAGAGGTCCTTGCACAAAAGTCTGTGCTTTCCTTGGTGTGTTACCTGTCTGCTCCCTCTCCTTTTTAGTGAACTCCTCCCTTCACCCCTCCTGCTTTGCTTCCGTACTGCTGAATCTCTGGCCTAGCTACAATGTACTTGCCATTCAGGTGGTGGTTAAGTGGCAAGTCATAGGTAGTATGTATTATCTGGACACTTTCAGGAGAGTTGGCTGGGCTCAGACCTGTTGTTTCTGAATTCGCATCACCTTTAGTATCCGGAAGGAAACTGGCAGACGATGCCTCAAACTTGAACTTGTACTCTACCATCCCAGCCACCCGCACACGTGTCCACCACGCCCCCTGCTGGCAAGAGAGCTTCTGACTTAGGTTCTGCGTTTCTTCTTTTAACTAAGCAAGTTCAGGAAAGAACAGCTGGCATAAATGTGGGGAGCATCTGAGTGTGAAAACCTACTAGCAATACTGGGGAAAATAAAAGCTTTTGGAATAATTCCATCCTGGGACTAACACACTAAAGTGACCCCTTTAAGACTGGCTCTCCTTACACCCTGACTCCTCCAGTGTCGACCTGGAGTGGCTCTGGTAGGGAAGAGGAAACCAGCAGTGGCTGGTGGAGCCGAGGAAAGGACCGGCATTTTCCATCCACCCAGTCCCAGAGCTGAGTTTTCAATTTCTGCATTTTAAATAGCAGAAACAGGACTCACACAAAATGAAGGACCAGGCCCCCTAGATAAAAGTCATAACCAGCCCAGTGCCAGGACACGATAACTGCCAGTCGGCTGAAAAGTGCTCTGGGAGGTGGTCCAGTGAATAAAGCACTGACTCTCAAGCATGAGGTTCTGAGTTCAATCCCATGTACCAGAGTGATCTCTGGCTCTTTCTCTCTCTCCTATGTTTCTCATGAATAAATAAAATCTTTGAAAAAAAAAAGTAACATTTACAGGTCAGGCTGTGGTGCATCTGACAGAATGCACATGCCAGGGTGCACAAGGACCCAGGTTTAAGCCCCCAGTCCCCACGCACGGGAGGAAGCCCCATCAATGGTGCAGCAGTGCTGGAGGTATCTCTCTTGCTCCCCCTTCCCTTTCAATTTCTCTGTTTCCCCCAAACAAAACAACAAACGTAACATTGGCAAATAAGAGACCTAGATTCTGCTGACCATGCTAATTTCTTTCAGGGGGGTACTGAGAGGCAACACTATACAATAAGTGGTATACACACACACACACACACAATAATACAGCATTAGACACACACACGTGCATGAGTGAGCGAGAGAGAAAGAGAGAGAGAGATTGTGTGAGTGTGGAGGGGGTACATATACACCTCTGCTCCCCTGGGACACCACAGTACAGGTTCTTTCTCCCCTCTGATGGCTACTGCCCCTACCAATCTATATTCCAGCCCAGAGTAGTGCTTTTCACTGGGCATGTCCTTCACAACTCCCTTAGATTTATTTAAATGCAATTGAATCTAGGAACAGATTAAGGCAAGCAGGTGAATCAGAAGGGCAAGAGATGAAACCTGTTAGTCCAACACACTGAAGTTGTTCTGAAGGCGAAACAGATCACAAACACTAGATGCACCACTTCTGAATTCCCCCTCCTTGCCGGGAAGGCCAGCTCACTACCCACTGTCCACAGGTCAAATCAATAGGGACAGTCACCATTAAGTCTTTCGGAGTGGAACCTCCTTACTTATGGGCTCACAGGATGGGGAAGAAGGAGACTTCTGTTAGAACTTGGTCCTACTTGTAATTTAAAGTTCTGTGATGACACACTAAATACCTTCCCAACATATTCATGACAAAAAAGTCTGAAAGTGTCCTCACTCCTCCAAACAAAGAGCAAAGAATTTCCCCTGGAATGCTGTACCTTGTGTGATGGAGGAAGGGACAGAAACCTAAGACGGTACTTAGGGTGGGTGAGTGCTGGATGTGCTGGCTGGTCTAGGGCCACTGAACCTGTTTGTTGTTGTTGTTGTTGTTATTGTTGTGTTTTTTGATGAATGGTGCCATACAGGTAAGTAGCACTCACAGGACCTCACACACTAATTCATGTCCACTCACGCCACTAGTTCTGTAGACAGAGGAAGTCCCTTACCACCAGTGAGGTAATAGACAGAACAGGATATTCAGAGGAACATAACCCTCCCGCTCTCGGCTGACCAGCTTGACTTTGGAGGAGACGGGACAGAACCTTCTTACCCAACATTATGCCGGCCTCCAGCATTTCATTGAGCTTGCTGCATGTGAGAAACTTCCTTGGCATTCTATTCTTAGGAAACAGTACAAACAGTATTTGACCGGAGACAGAGGCTTGGACCAGAGAAGGATTATCCAAATTCAGAGGAGACAAAGAAGGTAGGAGCAGAAGACGTGAAAACTGAGTTGGCTGGTTGCCAGCTTACACAGGAGCCACCTCAGGAAGAGTCTGTTATTTGCTCAGGGGTGAGCCCGGCTTCCACAAGTGTCCCTAATCCTGCCAAGGAAAGTAAACTGCCTGTAATCAGCATGTAGACAGTACATCTGGGTACACATCTGGATGGGGATGTTAAAAGCAGAATGCTCAGAGTCCCCCTTGTTGAAGTAATGACAGAACTTTCTCTAAAAGTTTAGCTTACAAAGTCTAAAGTCACCCACCAGGGGCAGATATGTCTAGAGGAACATAAATCACTTAAAATCAGTAAATTCACTCGAACCAGACCCACACTGAGCTTCCCCATGGACTTCCCGCTGGGCATAAAGGACATGGAGGGGCTGGGCAGTAGCACAGCGGGTTAAGTGCATATGGCGCGAAGTGCAAGGACCGGTATAAGGATCCTGGTTCAAGCCCCCAGTTCCCCAACTGCATGGGGGTCACATCACAAGCGGTGAAGCAGGTCTGCAGGTGTCTGTCTTTCTCTCCCCCTCTCTGTCTTCCCCTCCTCTCTCCATTTCTCTCTGTCCTATCCAACAACAACAATGGCAAAATAACGATAATAATAACAACAATGATAAATAAGGGCAACAAAAGGGAAAAAATAGCCTCCAGGAGCAGTGGATTCTTAGTGCAGGTACCAAGCCTCAGCGATAACCCTGGAGGCAAAACAAAACAAGACGAAACAAAACAAAAACAAAACAAAACAAAAAAATTAAGGCAACAAAGGAATCAAATCTAAGTGCTAAGCTTCTGGAGCTTAGACTAAAAACCTAACAGGACTGTCACTTGCAGCAGTCTTGGACTTCCAACACTGACAATCTCACCAAGCTGAGTAGCTGACTGTTCTCCTGAAATCTTGTCTGTCGTTGCTGCTCACAGACACTCCAACTAGATGTGGTGGAAAGGATTGTGGGGCTTACATTTGTCCACACACACAGTGACCAAACATCACTGACACCCGTGCTTGTCATGAGGTTACCCTGTGTTTTGGTGTCATCAGGGATGAGACCCAGGACCTCACAAATGTGAGGCATGTGCTCTGCTGCTGGCCTAACCTTTATTGGTCTCATTTAGAAAGAGCTACTCTGGTTTTTTGCTTTTTTTTTTTTTAAGTAGAGACAGGGTTAAGATATTATAAAATCCAGAGTTGTCTACTGCTGTGCTCAGGCCCAAGACTTGAAGGAGTAAATGCAAACTGAGACTGTTCAGAAGATACTGGGTCATCTCTCTAGACCACGTGCCCATGGATTTCCCAGCCCCTAACCCCAACAGCAAGGGGGAGGTTCTGGCATTATTAAAGGACTAAATTCCAAAGATATAAAATGAATTTTAATTTTTATTAAATAATGGAAAGGGTTTCCTTGGCACTGTCCACATAGATTCTCCTTTACACATAAAACAAGCCACATTAATCTGC
This sequence comes from Erinaceus europaeus, assembly GCF_950295315.1. Taxonomy (NCBI): domain Eukaryota; kingdom Metazoa; phylum Chordata; class Mammalia; order Eulipotyphla; family Erinaceidae; genus Erinaceus; species Erinaceus europaeus. Next base: position 13,606,506 of record NC_080173.1, read on the forward strand.
ACTACTGGTAGGTAGTAGAGAAAAAGCTACTTGTAGCACAAGCTAAATGAATGGACTCATATTCCAGGAGCATCCTCATCCTGGGGTTCTCGCTGGCCTTCCCCTCATCTGCAGGATCTGACCAGCTGCCCTCCCCGGGCCCGGCCCCTCGCTCTGGACATGTCCTCTACAGACAACAGCGGGCACGGTCACCTGGAGGAGCTGCGCTCTTTGCTCACACAATCGTCCTGGGAGGTGGTGTCCCCATTTCCCATCATGCTGCACGTCCTCCTCTTCTTCCTGCGGTGCATCGTCCCGTCTCCTTCAGATCCGGACTCACACTGCACAAGGGAAGGAAGAAACAGGAAGTCAAGTGGATGCCACACATTTCTTCACTCACAAAGCACTTAGTATTGTCCCCTTTCTCCCAGGAGCAAAGCAGCCATTCACCACACAGCACCCAACATGGTCAGAATCCCCATCTCCTCATGTGTCTCAGCTCCCAAAGAATTGCCGTCTTCTCTCAGATGCCCAGTGTCCCTCCCTCTGGGTTTCTCTAACGCACGGAACATTTGTTTGAAATCAATTCCTCATTCTAGTAATCCTTCACAGTCAGCATTCAGAAATCGATTATGAAATTTCACTAGACCAACAAGGGGCCCAAACTGTGAAGGGACATCCATATAAGGACCCAGACCGCGTAAGAACAGGCTCAATCAACAGACTGTATGTGTAAAGTTACCCAACAGAAAATTCACCTGCTAAGAGCAGAGCGCTCTTTACCCAACTGCTAGCATGTCACTGAATTTGCTGATATCCTAGGCTTATCCTTTTTTCTCCAGGAAAATTTCTCAACATGAGCTTTGAGGTCAAACACTGAGTTTAAATTCAACATTGTGGTCCAGGGGCATTTACTAACCCCTTCCTCCCACATGCTACTTTTCCCTTTTGACATTGCTGTAATGACTCACATACAAAAGGTATGAAGTGAGCAAAACTAAGGGGGCCAGGTGGTGGCACACAGGGCTGACTGCACACGCTGTCATGTGCTCCAAGTTCAAGCCCCTGGTCCCCACCTGCAGGGAGGGAGGGGGTTCCACAAGCAGTGAAGCAGTGATGCTAGTGTCTATCTCCCTCTCTATCTCCCCTTCCCTCTCAATTTCTCACTGTTCTATTAAAGAAAAAAAAAAAGCTTAAGAGAAATGAGAAAAACTCATGAGGTCAGGTAGGGCACAGGGCATGCAATCGTAAGGTAGGAACCCTTGTCACATATGCTGGGCTGATACTCTACTCCTTGCATGTATTAATAAATTAAAATATCTTTAAAGAAAAATATATGGCTGGGTGGTGGTGCACCTGGTTGATCACACATTGCCGTGCACAAGGACCCAGGTTCAAGCCCCCAGTCCCCACCTGCAAGGGGAAAGCTTTGTGAGCTGTGAAGCAGTGTCTGTCTCTCTCCTTATGTTCTCTTTCCCTCTCAATTTCTGTCTCTATCCAATAAGTAGATAATATATGTATTTTTAAAAAGGAAGAATATATATAAAATGGGCAAATTCAATCAGTAGCATGAAGGGTGGCTGTAGTTCCTGGAAGACACTGAAAACCGACCACATCCTTCTCCACCTGCTAAGGAGGCAGCGGATCTTGTCTAGCTGTTAGTGGGATGCACCCCGCAGGCCTGCGAGCGGGTCAGGCCTCCCTCACCTCTGAGTCTGAGTCAGACGAGCTGGAGCTGGAGGAACTGGAGGAGTCGCTGGAACTGTCTGAGGCGATCCCTGTGGACTCCTGAAGATCAACGGAGTCGGCCAGAACTGCCAACTCAGGATGCTCTTGTTTCAAGATTCTGAGATAAGAAATGCTGTTTTCAGGGCTGGGACTGACAATGAAACCCACTAACTCACAACACCTCAGACTTGGAGAAGCACCCTGCTAGGCCAAGTGCCTCATTGAGAAATGGGTGCTGATAGGGATACATGGATCCACTGGGTGGGAACAGGAGCCCTGAAAGGCTGCCTGGGCTTTTCTGGAAGCACCTCTACCTGGCTGCATTACACCTGTAAAATGAACTCAACACGCCGCCGCCCTGAGAGGCAGAGTCCCTCAGTCTTGACTTTTCCCCTCAGAAGAAAGTCCCTCTTCCTTCTGAGCTGACGTTTTAAAAGCCCTCTTTCCACAGCACAGCACTTAGTGAATTAGACTTAGTTAAATTCAATCAGTAAAAGCAGAAACACTTAGACTTGTCAGAAATGAGAAATGCCAAGTAACAGAAATGAGTTTCCCTCACTGAGGCGATAAAACTCAACTGGACTTGTAGAGGTAGCAGCCCTCCCCATAGGGATCAAGCCTGGCAACCGTTATAACCAGGGACAAAGCCCTGCTATATATGTGTATGGCTTTCAGACTGACCAAACAACAGCACACAGCGGCTGAGAACCAGTCAGTGGGCCTCAGGTGCCTGAGAGTCCAGGGAGAACAAAGCCACAACCCTTGCTGGCTCAGCAAGGAGGCTGAGCTGAGCACTGAACAAGCCAGAATCCCTCTCTTACCCCGAGAGCTGGTGCCTCCAGGTCAGGGTTGGGATACAGTGGCACGGGGTGGCTGGGGGTGGCTTGCACTGCCGCTGCCCGTGCTGTGTCTGTTCTGTGGATAAACAGAGGAGCTAAGTCTCCAGGGCAGTCACCTCACTCACGAAAACTGAAGGTATTAAGTTCAAATGGGAGTGATGCTTCTGGGATAAGAAAAATGAATCACCGACATATAGCCCAAAGTGACTTCTCTAGCTAGGACTAGCTATAGGGGGCGGGGGTGGGTGGGGTGGGTGGGAATCATCATCATCATCAACAATGAAATAAAATAAAATAAAAAACCAAAAACACCTGAAAGTGAGAAACAGTTCTGACTGACTGTGTTTTGACTGACTGGCTTTGAGCAAACATGCAGTCCTACCCTGTCACCTCCAGGCTGGCAAGCATCCTCAGAGCTGGCCCTGACCAGGGGGGGGGCACTCTCCTCTAATCATGAGGTTTATAGGGCCTGCTCTTGTCAGGCTTGTCTAAAATCAGTGCACAGCAATGCAGCAGCGGAATCTTTCCGCCCCATTTTATCTATGCGGTGGAAACTGGACCAGAGTAAGAATAAGAAAAAGAATATCTCTCACCTATACCATTTCCTCGATAACTTTGGTCTCCCTCTTACCGTCTTGTGCCACACAACAGGGAAATTGGTGCTGCTCGCAAAATTCTGGGTGATGGCAATGGTGGTGTCAAGATTGAGGACAACATGCCACCAGCCTCCTGAAATGCAACAGATGAATGGGTCAGTGTGTTTGGTTCGACACAGTCACTATACAACATACACTCCAGAGATAAGAAATCCTAACTAGCCTCACAGACGAGGACAGCCTCATAGACAAGGGATCCAGAGTGGGACATGCTTGGCCTGATTGCCCAACAAGCTGTGTGAAGCAAAGCTTGATCAAAGCCTGGCTATGCCTGCTCACTAACACACTATCTGCAGCTGCTGTTCTGCTGCATGGACAGACGTGGAAATCTGAGATTGGTCTAAAACGCATAGAATTGTGGGCTGGGAGGTAGCACTATGGGTAAAAGCATCAGACTCTCAAGCACAAGGACCTGAGTTTAATCCCAGGCAGCACATGTATCAAAGTGATGTCTAGTTCATCCTCTCTCCTCCCTATCTTTCTCATTAATAAATAAAATCTTTTTTAAAAAAAATGTGTATCATTTACTCTCTGGCACTTGACAGAAAAAGTGTTCTGATCTGAGTAAGCTCAACAGTGTGACCAAGTCTGTAAACACAGAAAGCTCTTTCTTATGATACCTATCTTACAGATAGATATAGTCACCCCGGGGCTGGGTGGTGGCGCACCTGGTTGAATGCACATGTTACAATACATAAGGACCCAGGTTCAATCCCCTGGTCCCCACTTGCAGGGAGGAGGCTTCACGAGTGGTGAAGCAGGACTGTAGGTGTCTCTCTCCCTCTCTATCACCACCTTCCCTCTCAGTTTCTGACTGTCTCTATCCAATAAATAAAGATTAAAAAAAAAAAAAAGACAGAGAGTCAACCCCTATCTGTAGCCTAGGGAGAAATCATTGCAGTTTCCACTGAAGGTGGACGTGGACACAGGACTTTGGTGGTGGGAACGGCATGCAAACATATCCCTATTATCCCATAATTTACTAAAGCAACATTAAATCACTAATAAAAAATTTACAAAAAAGAAAGTGGTGGCAGAAAGTCAGATGGCTTAGTCAGAACACAGTTCTATTGTTAAAACACATGCATGACCACAGCCACCCTGTAAGTGAATCTCTTGACCAAGCACGGGAGTATTTGAAGGAAGGATTATCCGGTGTACACTGACTGGATCATCTTGTTCTGATTTTTTTTTTTTTAGTGCCAAAGTTTTACACAAAATATTTCTGTTCTTTTTAGTTTAGAGGTGGAAGAGACACACACACACAGAAAAAGAGAGAGAGAGAGAATACACAGAACTGCTTTATAAAATAAAAATGAAAGATACCTATCTTAATACCTTCTTCACTCCTTACAAACTATAGTTTTCAGGTGTGGGATTTCCTGCCTCATCCCACCCAGTGCTCCACTGTCTGAAAGAAACAACTTACAGAAAAAGGTACAAGTCACCAACACAGACACTGGGGAACTAAAGGGATACAGAGGAGCAATAAATTTACATACAAATGTAAGTATTTTATATTTAGGTTACAAGGGACATGGACAGCAGCCTCCTAAGCACTTGATGACACAGTGACATGTAGCTGTCAAAGGTAGGCACCCCATCAGTTCATTTAGAGTCAGCATGCAGAGGGATCTCTTTGACTCACTCTCTATGGAGTCCCGCTCCAAAATGACAAATTGCTAGTGTCAAAGAATGTACTTTCTTCTGGTTCATCTATACCTGGTACAAAAACAGTCTCTCCTGGTTTTTGTAAAATTTCCAACGGTTTGAATTCAGGCGGCCAGGTTGGAAGCTGTGTCCGGGGATGGATGATATTAAACCAGGTGATAGCTTCATCTTGCTGGTTCCCTCCTTCTTCTCGGGTCACCTTGATGAGCTCCCTAGGCGTGCTGGTTGGGAAGAGGCACCAACGCTTGTGGCCCTGAACTAAGGCATTCCAGGCACTAGTTCCCAAAGGGTCGATATGAATTCCAGTTCCAGAGCGAGGTGGCCCCATCACAAACCATCTAAAGAATGGCAAACCAAGATGTGAAAGATAATTTAGTTGTACACACAGATGACACACACACACACAAAGAAAAGTTTTAGCTTCATACAATATATTGTGTTACCTTTATGTCAAAAACTATATAATTGGGGGGCCAGTTGGTAGTGCAGCAGGTTAAGCGCACATGGTACAAAGTGCAGGACCAGTGTAAGGATGCTGGTTCCAGCCCCCGGCTCCCCACCTGCAGGGGGTCGCTTCACAAGTGGTGAAACAGGTCTGCGCATGTCTGTCTTTCTCTCCCCCTTCCTGTCTTCCCCTCCTCTCTCCATTTCTCTCTGAACTATCCAACAATAACAGCAGCAATAACAACAACGACAACAACAAAATAGAAAAAATGACTTCCAGAAGCAGTGGATTCATAGTGCAGGCACTGAGCCCCAGCAATAACCCTGGAGGAAAAAAAAAAAAAGCTATACAATTTCCTGTATGTATAAATGATAATTCCTATTTACTACTATGCCACCTCCCGGACCACTATAAATGCTGATTCCTAACAGAACTAAACAGAATTACTAGTATGACTTACTCCTGAACTGTATACTGCACTTCCCTTTGACACAGGCTTGAATCATCTAGAACTCTCTGAAAACCTGATGCCCTGGCAGTATCCCAGCTCCTATAAAGTGAGTTCCATGCATGGTCGAGGGAACCACTAACTGTTATAGTCAAAACTGGAACCCCTCCACCAACTGGGACTTTACCTGTAAGGAGGCCTGCGCTTCTCCCCTGCATACTGGAAGAGATCATCTGTGAAAAACTTGGGGACTTTGTAGTCTTCCAAAAGTTTCTTTCGTTTGGGGTGTTCACCATAGCTGCTGTCAAAGATGTACAGGGGGCTGTCATCTCGAGTGCTTTCCATGTACTCGATGTAGTATTTCATCTTCATCTTCACCGAGTAGCCATCATTATCCTCACCACATTTGAACTTCTGGTTCCGGTATTTCCTTTTCAGACGCTCCAGAGTCCATTTCTCCTGCGCGGACCAGCCCTCCTGGGCGTTCAGCAGAACCACCGGCTTGTAAGGCTTTTCATATCGCTCCACAAATTCTTCCACCGACAGCTGGAGAGCGTCTGCCCTTTCTACGTTATCCTGAAACAGTAAGAAAAGACCTACCGGGTTATAATAGTAATAATAGCTAGTAGCTATTATGATTATTATATTATAAAGCAAGGTGGCAGAAGGGATGTCCCTGGGGACCAACTAGCGGAGGCTTAAGTAAGGGGCCTCTGGGGGAGGAGGCGGCCCACACGCACGTGCTCACGTGGCACCCACCGCACCCCCGACACCGGGGGCCAGGACCTTTCCATCTCGCGCTCTGACAGCTCGATTCCCACCTCCGCCAGAGCTGAAGGTGTCTCGGGCCTTCTAGTGGAGGGCGCTAAAGGGGCGAGCCTGGAATCCGGGCCCCGACGACCCGAAGCCCGCGGGGTGCGGGTGAGCCCGCAGGAACCCCGGGTCGCATCCCGCCCGGCCCCGTCTCCCCGGCTCACCGCCACGGCAGCCGGGCTCAGCGAGAAGCTCTCGTAGTAGTTGTGACGGGTCCAGTCGAGCGAGTCCTTGAGCTCCGGCCGCGCGCTCCGCTTGGCCTCGCGGATCCTCTTCTTGCTCTTGTGGTTCATCCTTCGGGACTCGCCTACCGGCTCCGCGACAACCTGGGCGCAGCGCGCTTCCGGCCGCCCGTGCGCACCTCTCCCACCCCGACGGCCACGGCACCCAGACGCCCTTCACCCTAGCCCGGCGCCTTTAAAATCGCCTTCCAGAAGATTCACTCCCCAACCACCTCCCCAGCCCCGGGTTGGGCACGCGGCTGCTGCCTTCCCCGCCCCTTGGCCTGTCTCTCCCGGCCATTGGTCCCTGCCCCTTCAGGATGCAGCCTCACGGTAGCCGGCTTTCCGCCATGTTGGGAAGGTCCGGCCTATCGCGGGCCCGCCCCATGCAAGGCCCGCCTCTGTTTCCGGTCTGGGCCGTCACTTCCGCCGGCACCCGGCTCGGCGCGGCCTATTTCCGCCCCGTTGGTAGTTTGCCGTCTGGTTCGCTGAGCTTTGAGGCCACGTTGTCTTCTGAAGGGGCTTTCCCTTTGCGTCCCGGGTGTCGCGACGTGACTGCGTGCACGAAGACCACGTGGCGCCGCGGGCTTGCAGCCTGGCGTCCCTGCGCTCACCACTGGCCCCGGCGCCCCCTGGAGCCGCCGGCCCCTCCCCGGGCGAGCGAGGCCCCCGAGGACACGTGGCTGGGACCCAGCGCTTTAGGTTCTCGGAGGAAGCGGGCCTGGCAGCTGAGCGGGCGGTGCTGGAGGTCTGCATCCCGCAGGTGCGTGCAGCGGCACCCCCTCACCTCGCCCCCGGGCCCGGAGGCTGGAAGTGCAGGAGCCACGGAGGGAAAGTTTAGTGAGAGACTTGGGGCTCTGCACACCGATGGTTTTACTTTAAAGCGACTTTTTCTAGGGCTGGGTGACGGCGCACCTGATTGGACGCGCATGTCACAGTGCACAAGGGCCCGGTCCCCAGCTGCAGGGTTTTTGTGAGTGAAGCTGTGCAGCAGGGGTCTAGCTCCCCCTACCCTTTCGATTTCTTCTTTCCCCAATAAATAAAGAATACACTTTTTACTTTTTTTCTCATTTGGGGGCGGGGCTGGAGCCTTGTGGTACGCGCTGTCATCACTCCTGGCCGCCACCCACCACCTAGGCGCCCCCATTCAGATATGTTAGACACCACATCACCTGAGCTTCCTTCCATGTGGCATAATGTTTGAACCTTATCCTGCAAGGCTTCTTAATTCATCCTTATCTGAAACCAGGGATTCCTACTCGTTGCCCAAATAGTTTCTTGGGTTGCCGCACATTCGTTTAAAGTTCACAGCTGCTCCACAGTTCAGTGTTAGTTTTGCCTTACAGACATGTTTCTTCAAAGCATTTTCACGTTTTAGTCTCATTTTAACCTGATATGTGTGTGAATTAGTTAGTATTAAACTATAGAGATGAAAGAAAAAGTTAAAGGCTACAGTGTAACCCAGCTTTCAGGCAAAGATACCATGTGAATCAAAGGGCAGTTATTTTACTCCTGGGTAAAAATCTACCAGGAGAGGTACTTGTCTTATTCACATTTAACCCCCCCACACACACACTTGGGACTCTTAACGTGTTTTAGGTACCAACACTTTTTAGATCATTTTTTTTTATTAGATAGAGACAGCCAGAAATCAAGACGAAGAGGTAGACAGAGATACCACTTGCAAAGCATTCCCCTTGTAGGTGGGGGCTGGGGTCTCAAACTGGAGTCCTTGTGCATTGTAAGGTTTGCACTCAACCAGGTCTGTCACCACCTGGCCCCTAGGTGCCAACACTTTTAAAAGGACTGAAGGAGGTTAAGTTCCAACCTTTAATCATTTCACTTTTGACACTGTTCTAAA